>NW_012154840.1:4283729-4290058 GCF_000956105.1 Propithecus coquereli
GGGGTGCCCCGGAAGTCGATTTGCAACGGGGAGACTGGCGGTCTCCTGAAGTCCCGCCCTCCGAAGCCATAGCAACAGCGGCAGGAAGTTCCCGTGTTCAAGCGGCCTTTCCGGGGGCGGGAGCGACATGGCTGACGAGCTGTAGCGTGGCCCTGTTTATCAAGGCTGCGCGGAATTCGGCCCGCTCCTTTGCGCTCACGGCCTGAATTTCTTTTGTGGGCGGTTTCTTCTGTTCCCCGTGGGAGCGGACATTACTGGGAAGAATGAGAGCGAGGAAGAGGAAGACATTAGTCCTTGGACCCTTTCTAAGAGTCATCTGGAGGAGGAATGCGCAGATGCACACGCTCAGTCCTGCCTGGGTATGTGCATTAGAGCTGTACGGAATTCCCAACCTGGCTGTGTTGTCTCTGCCTTGAGGCTCTTTGGTGGGAAGTTTCTCGTGTTCCTTTACTTTGTGGGTCAGGGCCTGGGTGCTTGAGTGGGTGAAAGAGAAAGCCAGCCAGCCCTGAAACCCCATCTAAGGGCGTCATCGACCCAGCCATCCGTACGTCCGTTCATTCATGAAACAAATATCCACTGAGCGAGCACCCATTATGTACGAGACACGGTTTTAGACCCTGGGGACCCAAGACACGTAAGGACGCAAGGGCCCTGTTCTCAGGGACCATTCATTCTAGTGGGTGGAGACAGACGATAAGCACGTTATCGACTTAATTTCAGAGAGTGATAAGTCATAATAAGAAAACAAAACGCGGTGATGTGACAAAGGGATGCGGTGGAGGTTATACCCATTTAGACTTGGTGGTCAGATTCGGCTTCTTCCAGAAAGGACAGTTGCAGACATTAGGAATGGTCCTGCATGGCTTTGATGACCTTGGAAAGGGTAAAGGCTTCTTGTGGTTTTGCGTTGTCTCCTGCCTTATTAACAGTGACTTAGCTTATCACAAAACGTAGATGTGTTTGCTGCTTCATTCCCTGCAGTTGCTCCTGGACTCTCAAAACTAGCATAAGAACAGAAAATTTTAATAGAAGGGCTTAGTGGGGTCAGGAAGCACCAGCACTAGAGCATGGACAACAAAAGCTGCTTGAGGTTAGGGCCTTGAGTACTTAGGTTAAAGGCCTCTTTCCACTGAACTCCAAAGAATCCAGAGGGGTTGGGAAAGCCAGGTTCCCTTCCTCCGTGGCCTGCCTTCCCTTCTGGCCTCCTTTTTCTCTGGGTCCCGGGATCTCATCCTTCCGCATTAGGTCAACTGTGAGGCTTTGCTTTGCTGTAATGGAGGAACGTGTCACAGACAGTCCTCCAGTGCTATCGATGGCCTTTTATAGAAGTCAAGCAGATCTGCAGTATGACAGCAGGTGATCTATCTATCTAGGCTGGAAAGGCCACACATAAATTTTATGAATTTTATGTGTTGGACATAAAACTAATGGCAGCCATATTAAATAGGAACTACAAGGACATACTGTGATACCTGCTTCTGATGAAAGGACTAAGTGGCCTGAGATATTATTATATTTCGTTCCAATGCTGGATACCACTGAGACACAATTTTTCGGGATATTCTCTTTGATATGTTTTGGTGAGCACTTTAGTACTAATGGTGAAGTAGCATGCCTTGCTCTATTCAAGAATTAATGATATTTGAGATGTGGAGATTTAACCTGTAAGTTAAACATGGAAGTTTATATTATTGGAATTTTGGAGAGGTTCCTAAAAATGTGATATGTCTCTTATTTCATTCCCATGCAATATTTTAGGACCTCTAGCTCTATCCTCCCAAAGTTTCAGGAGTATTTATTGAAGTCTCATTAGGGATCCCATACATACTTAAGTAACTTACTCTGTTACAATACTCTCCATTGCTGCCTGATGCACCAAACATTTATAGAAATTCAGTTGTATTTCTCCCTAGAAGTCAAACATCAGTGCAAGGACCATGCTCTTATACAGATCCAGGCTTTTCTCTAAACCTTCCTCCAGCTGGAATGCAGATCCTTGTCTTCTGGTTTACCGTTCTGTAATCTGCTCATTCCACAAAAGACTTAGGTTTCACTTTGAAATTGTTCCTAAACTTTTACTGTGAAATCTGTCCCTTGGTTGTATCTATCTACTGAATGGCAGTATAGCTGTTGAATCAGATTTGAAGTCACCCCTTTTCCCCACAAGACCCCTCTGCTGTGGTTGGAAACTTAATACCCAATGTGGCAGTATTGAAAGATAGGGCCTTTAAGAGGTGCTTGGCTCATGAGTGGGTTAATCCATTCATGGATTAATGGGTTATTATGGGAGTAGAACTGGTAGCTTTATAAGAAAAGGAAGAGAGACCTGAGCAAGCAGGTCTCACCATGTGGTGCCGTGCTCTGCGTTGGGACTTTGCAGTGTCCCCCCCAGCTAGAAGGCTCTCACCAGATGCATCCCCTCGACCTTGGACTTCGCAGTCTCTGTTACTAAGAAATAACTTACTTTTCTTTATAAATTACCCAGTTTCTGGTATTCTCTTATAGGCAACAGAAAATGACTAATATACCCTCTTCCTCACAGGAGTCAAAAAATGGGCCCAGACCTTCCTGGAAGTCTTCTGGTTATTCTTCCCCAGGCCCTTCTCTTCCTCACGTGGCATAGTTCAGAGTTCCCTCATCATCCTGGTCATGGCCCTGAAATAGCTCCAGCCTTGATGTGTCTTCCTCTAAAGTGTGACACTCAGTTCTGAGCACTGTACTCCTGCTTTGCTACGGACAGGTAAGAATATGGCCCTATCACAAGGCTGACTCATACTTGCTCTGCTAATTGGGAACTGGTTTAGGAAATGCACATTTAATTAGGAGAACATTTATGTCCCCTGGAAAGGTCACACTTTACCCAGCCTATTCATTTCTGCTCAAACCGTTAATACCCTGAGCAGAACAATTTCCGGTACTATTCAGCTTTCACGAATTACAGAATGTTTGAGCTGGAAGAGGTTTTAGGAAACTGAGAGGCTCAGGGAGGCGAAGTTATCTGCCCATGGTCACACAGGGAGTTAGCGGCTGAGCATAGTCAAGGTCTCAGATTCCCTGAAGCCCAGGCCAGAGCCCCTTAGGGCTTCAGAGAGGTCAGCCTCGGGGAACTCTTACATAGCTCTTTTAAGCCATATGTCACCAGTGGAAACACAGATCCCCAAAGCTGCCAAATATTTCTCTCCTGATCCCATACCTTGCACACTACTGCCAGGCTTCCTGAGGAGCTAAAACGTGGGAGAGTCTCAGGGTGCATTAATAAAAGGCTTAAGGAGCCCCAGGGAAACAAGCCCGTGCCAGAAATGCTGCCACCAGTAAACTTAAAACTCTATAGGACAACCCAAGTGCCCATTAATCCGTGAGTGGATTAATAAAATGTGGTATATGTATACCATGGAGTACTACTCAACTACAAAAAGCAATGGTGATCTAGCACCTCTTATATTATCCTGGATAGAGATTGAGCCCATCCTTCAAAGTGAGGTATCACAAGGATGGAAAAACATGCACCACATGTACCCACCATGAAACTGGTACTAATTGATCAACACTAAGTGCTCACATGGTGGTAATACTCACTGGGTGCCAGTCAGGTTGGGGGAGTGGGGGCTAGAGTGGGTGGGATGAGTAAACCCACAGCTAATGGAGACGGGGTACACTGTATGTGGGAAGGACATGCTTGTAGCCCTGGCTTGAGCGAGGCAAATGCATTTCATGTAACCAAAATGTTTGTACCCCCATAATATCCTGAATAAAAAAAATAAAAAAAAAAACTCTACAGGACATATGGTATTTGATTGGCTCCATGCTCTGGAGTCTGATGCCAGCCCAAGAACCATGGTAACTAATTCTTGGGGAAGTCCAACTAGACACCAGAGAAAGTAACCAAACCCTCATGGTAAACACAGAGCCTTACCAGAATACTGCTTCCTTGACATAGCCTCTAGCTGTCATGTGTGGCTCTCTCTGACTCTTAAACTGTGACGGATGGCAGAATCCCAGAAAAGCTCAGGTAGTGGTCCCAAAAGTAGCATTCCCTTGGGTTTTCCTTCATTTTCTGAGTGTGTCAAGTTCCTAGGGCACTTAACTTAGATCTGCAACTGGGGAAAGGAAGAGAATCGGTTCTATGAGCAGGAGAATAAGTGGGAACGGGTGAAGCAGGGCAAAGGCCTTACATATGGAGATGCAGCTGAGGCCAGTGTCTTGAGCAAATAAATTTTCTGTTCTCTTCCAGTCCTATCCATGCTTGACCTCCTCTCCAAATTCCAAATTCCACCCCCAGTGACCTCAGTCTCAGAAGTCACAGAAGGAAACAGTTTGCAGATTGGGACACTAAAGCAGAGAAAGGGGCAGCCACTTGTATTAAACTGTAAAGTAAACTAGCAGCAGTAATCACAGAAACTTCTTGATTCCCAGAACAAAGATCTTTGTACAAAACATCCCAGCTTCACCTAATTTTTGGCTGATCTGAGCAACTAATTTAATCTCTTCAAGCCTCAGTTTCCTCATCTATAATGAGGGGATGATGTATTGATGACAGTACCTATTTCATCAAGCTGTTGCAATGAACTAATGCCTGGAAAACATTTAGCCAAGTCCTTGACCACTGTAAAAGCTCAATGCATTTTAACCATTATTATTTTATCATGTCATCTCCACCAGCAAGGTACAATGGGCCTCCAGCTGTATCCTTATTATCACTTCTTCATCCCACCTCCCATCTTGCACATACACTTTTGAGTTTCCACGTTCTAGTTTCTCCATGGATATAGAAAGGAAAATACTACAGGTGGGAAGGAATAGAAGGAAAAGCATTTTGAACTACCTCAGAAGTCAGTATTCATAAAGTTTGAGGGAGATGGCAAATTTTCTGATTGGTATAATTCTTCTGTTCCTGAGCCAGGAGTCAAAGTGACAAAGGGATAAAGCATGTGGTATGTTGAAAAGAGTTCCAGTTTGGAGTCTGGCAGGCCTGTGTTTGAACCTCAACTGTGCCTCTTATTATATGGCCTTAGGCAAGTAAGTCACTTCAGCTTTCTGAGCCAAAGTTTCTTCTCTTGTCAAATACAGCTTGTAAAACCACATACAGGATCATCGTGAAGAGTCCCAAGGGTGAAGAGCGTGAAAGCGTGTGTGTGTGTGTGTGTGTGTGTGTGTGTGTGTGTGTGTGTTTTATATACTGACATAGAAAAACCAGGTATAAGATACGTTGTTTTTTTTTTCAGTCCATCGCATGAAATGTAAGGATATATTGTTAAGTGACTTGAAAAATGTTAAGAAAAGTGCATATTGTATAGTACATATTATATGGAAAATGGGGAGGAGGTTATCTCCTTATTTGAACACACACACTTAACAGAAGAAATGAGTAACAGTAGTTAACTGTGTGTGTGAGGGTGGTAGGTGGGAACTGGGCAGATGGGAGATTAAGTTGGGAGGGATACTTTTCACTTTATACCTTCCTTTATTTTTGGTTTTTGATATATGTAACTTATTACCTTTCCAGTAAATTCAGTAAATTTCAGTAAGAAAACTGATAAAATTGAAAAATCTTTGCAATATACATGATAGTTAATATCCTTATTGTATAGCTAAGTTTACAAATTAAAGTACATGCCCAAAGAATTATATACAAAGATAGTCATTGTACTATATTAATAATAGGGAAATATAAAGAGCTGAATGTATAATAAGAGAATGAGTAAATAAATGATAGTATATGGATCTTTGGTAGGTGAATTATTTGACAACCATTAGAAATATTGTTCTGGAACGATTTTTCATGACATGAAAAAATGTTCATTAATTCAAAACGTTACTTAGAAATCTATAAAATATGACCACTACTTCATTATGTGTGTGGGTCCATGTATGTATAATTATCTGAACCACCTGTAAATAGAGAAAATATTGGAAAAACACTATAAAAATCCAACAAAATAATAGTGAGTGATCATGAGTTATTTTTTCCCATAGCTCATGCATTTGTGAGTTTTTCAAATTCTCAACAATGATGACATATTAGTTTGATGAAGAAGAGATAATAATGAAGTTATTTAGACCATAAAACTCCAGTATTAAAATAAAGGACACAAGTAGACATTTCAATGAAAAAGCCAAATATAAAAAAAGTGGAAGAAAATATTTAATTTCAGAAGTAATTTTTAGAAAGACAGTGTCATGATAATACTTTATTATTTGTGGAATTACAAAAGATTTTAACAAATGCAATAGTCAGCACTGGCCAGGATGAAGAATAGAGCCCTCTCCTCTAAGCACTTCAGCCATCTGCAGAAAATAGATTTTTGGGGGTTGGGGGGTGGGGGGACAGA
>NW_012154840.1:4293063-4293605 GCF_000956105.1 Propithecus coquereli
TTTTATTGGCTGCTTTACCCCTCTAATTTATCTTTTCATTTCTATTGTTCATTTTCCTGTTGGGAGTTTTAAAGGATAACTTACTGCTTTCGCCTTTTTATCATTACAAAAATAATATGTCTCATTGTTTAAAAAATTAGGAATTTCAGAGATGTTGTAAAGGAGAAATCAACATTCACAGGGTACCACTATTAACATTTTGATACACTTTGCCCATTCTTATACTGGGGTTTCGGTGGGATTTTTTGTCCAGTTTTGCTTCCTAATTTTTAAATTAAATTCATATCGTGACCCTCTGTATCTTGCTAAACATTTTTCTGAGCATCCTTTAGCTCAAAAAATTTAAAATAATGCACATCTAGTCTTTTTGTGAATTATCGATAAATTTTATATTTATTCCTCCAGATTAAATTTTGAATACCTGGCAATCCTTCTCCCGTTTAGGGCTTTTAAAACTCGTGTTGCTTGCAATCTATATATTAATTTGGGAAGTAATATCTTTAAAATAATTAGTTTTCCCATTCAAGAACACAGCTTATCCC
>NW_012154840.1:4293655-4295605 GCF_000956105.1 Propithecus coquereli
AAGACAGTGTCATGATAATACTTTATTATTTGTGGAATTACAAAAGATTTTAACAAATGCAATAGTCAGCACTGGCCAGGATGAAGAATAGAGCCTTCCCCTCTAAGCACTTCAGCCATCTGCAGAAAACAGATTTTTGGGGGGTGGGGGGTGGGGGGACAGAGTCTTGCTCTGTTGCCCTGGCTAGAGTGCCGTGGCATCACCATCATAGCTCACTGCAGCCTCCAATTCCTGGGCTCAAGCAATTTTCCTGCCTCAGCCTCCAGAGTAGCTGGGACCACAGGCGTGCGTGCCCACACCTGGCTAATTTTTTCTATTTTTAGTAGAGACGGGGTCTTGCTCTTGCTCAGGCTGATCTCCCACTCCTGATCTCAAGTGATCCTCCTGCCTCGGCCTCCCAGAGTGCTAAGATTACAGGCGTGAGCCACCATGTATGGCCTTTTCTTTAGTTTTTAAAGACCAAGAAACTGGTTTTTTGTCTGTCATACTGTGGGTCCCTTGACCTTCAGGACATTGGTAAGGGCCAAAACTAAGATGAATAGGGGGAAGGGGAAATTTTTGTCCCTGTATACATTCAAAGAGCAAATCTGCCCACATAGACCACCCAGGAAGAGTCAGACATACAACACAAGAGCCTTTCCCAGTTCCATCCTGGAAACAACCATGCTAATCTCATAATACATCCCAGAGGGTGGGGGTCATGGTTACCTAGGAGATCAGGAGCATGGGGAAAAGTTTTAAAGCTGCAGACCTCACCTCTGTTGGGCTTTCCTAAACCTTCAATTCCCACTTCAGGAGCTTATGTTATAGATCATTTGTGCTATCTTTCTCCTTATCAGTCCATGTTTGTTGAATTGGAGCTATTTCCCTTCCCTTAATGCTTCACTCTCAGGGCCCTTTCTTTCTTTTATTATACTGTGTACATTATAAACCCGATAAAACAGTCATCAAAATAGGAAATAGAAAGGAAAGGGTATCAGTTAAATAGACAATCAGACAAAGCAGGGCTTTGCGGTAGGCATCCAGGGTCTCCCCTGGAGTCTGTAGCTGCTGCTCTCTTTTCCTTTGATGATATCATTGTCATGACACAGACCCTACCAGTATGACAGTAGACTGAAAGAAGGAGAGATTGATACAAGGAGATTGAGTAAAGAGCCTATTTTAATAGTCTGGATGGAAATAATAATAAAACAGATATCAACATTTATTTAATACTTATTGTACACAGGCACAATTCTATTCTGTAAGTATACTGTTCACAGGCACTTACAGGCATAATTCTAAGCATGTTACACGTATTAACCCATTTAATCCTCAGAACAACCCTGTGAGATAGGTACTGCTATTGTCCCCATTGTACACGTGAGGGAGAGGTTACATACGTATCTAGTCCAGGGTCACACAGCTAATAAATGGATTTCCCCTGGTCTGCCACGGTAAGTCCAACACCAGCAGAGTGGCATGTCTCATAAATATGCTCAGTTATGCCGTATAATTATCTAAGGGTGAGAATAATTTTCTAGGAGAGTAGAAATATGAGTATGTGCTGCTAAACCAACCATTGCAAGCCAGACATTTCCTATACTGGAAGCTTCTCATTTGGTCTGTAAACCAAGAGATTACAAATGTTTTGCTGCAGCTGTTCCTGTTTTTAGGAAATCCCAGGTAGCTGTTGCTGTAACCTGAGTTGTATCTGCAACTTGCTTTGCTCTCTTGGCAATTCCTCCAAGTCAACTGATAAAGTGCACACTATTTTTTATTTTTTTTAACAAGAGCCACGTAAAGTGCTCACTGTTTTTTTTGTTTGTTTGTTTGTTTTTTTGAGACAGAGTCTCACTGTGTTGCCCGGGCTAGAGCGCCGTGGCGTCAGCCTAGCTCACAGCAACCTCAAACTCCTGGGCTCAAGCAATCCTCCTGTCTCAGTCTCCCAAGTAGCTGGAGCTACAGGCA
>NW_012154840.1:4297301-4301180 GCF_000956105.1 Propithecus coquereli
AAATAATTAGTTTTCCCATTCAAGAACACAGCTTATCCCTTTATTGATTTACCTCCTTTATCTTCTCCAGTAAAGTTTTGTCACCTCTTCCGTATAATTGCAGAACATTTCTTTTTTAAACACATCCCTAGTATTTTCTGTTTTCCTCATAGTGACTAGAAAGTGGTTTGACAATGAGTGGGGAAAATGAAGGCCTGTTAACTTCATTATATAACATGATGATTAACATGTCTTAATGTTGTAATCGAGTACACTTTATTGAAATGTTTTTAAGTAATGCATGCTTATTGGTGAAACATTGGGTGATTCAGAAAAGCAAAATGAAGAGAAAAATCATCCATAATCTCAAAATTCATTAATATCAACTATTGGTATATTTCTTTCTGGTCCTTTTTAGATCTGTTTCCTTGTTTTTCTTCATAATTGCACACTTTTACGTGGAAACATGCTCCTTCTAAAAAATGCAAACAGTATAGATAAATATAAATATAGGGAATAAAAAGTGAAAGTTTCTCTTTCCCCAGACCCACTTTTCCATACCCCCCCCAGCAAGTAGTGCTGATATTTCAATAATTTAATGTATATCCTTATGTTTTCTTATGCATTATACATGTGCACATTTTCTTTGTTGACTAATTCATAGCTATTTTTTGACTGTAATGTTTGTATGGAAAGAATATGCATTTTGTGTTCATTTAGTATTAAGTTCTCCATATAGCTATTAAACCAAGATTGTTAATTATGTTACTCATATGCTTCTTATCCTTACTATTATTTTTTTTACTCAATCTTTTGATTTGTGAGAAAACTATTAATTCATTCACCAAATATTTATGGAGTACCTACCACATGCTAGACACTGTTCTATCCTCTAGAGATAGAGAAGTGGACAAAACAAAGAAACATCCCCATCTTTATGGAATGTATATCCAGCAGCAGTTAACTGTTTATTTCCACCATTGGTATATGAATGTGCTCATTTTATCCTTGCTGACATTAAGGATTATTTTTTCAAATCTGTGCCAGTTTTGTAGGCATAAATTCATGTTCCTTGTTTTAATTTGCATATCTAATTATCAGTGAGATTAATCGATTTCCATGTGTTTTTAGTAATTTTTACTTTCTCATTATAAATTCTCTATACAAAGTCCTTTGCCAATTTGTCATCTTGGATATGGTATTTTTGGTATTCATTTATTAGTGCTAATTTTCCTTACTTTTTTGTTGGTTTTGTTAACCTGTAATTTTCAAGTTTTCTGTGACCAACTTCTGAACCTCTCCAACTATAAGACTTTCACTGTATTAGACCTTCAGCATTTGAATAATGAGACTTATTAATGAGTTTGAGATTCCATGAAGAATTTTTGGTGGAGTAAAGGTATTAAAGTAAAGGTAGACATAACTGTTATGGTGTGTCCTGATCCAGATGTAGTTGTAGCCTCTTTAAAGCCTTAGTACACATTCCATTTTCATACACCTTTTATTTATTATTATTTTGAAATAATTTAAAGCTTATTGAAAAGATGCCAGAATAGTACAAAGAACTCCCATATTCCCTTTGCTCAGGCTGACCAAGTATTTAAGAGTTTTACCACATTTGTTTTATAATTTTCTATTTATATATCTCTATATCTATCTATGTTTGCTGAACCATTTGAGAGTAAGTTGTAGACTTCATACCCCTTTACTCCCAAATAATTTGATTATTTCTAAAGAACAAGGACATTTAATTATATAAGCACAGTCAAGTTTTCAACTTTAGAAAATTTAATACTCATATAGTACTTTTCTTTTACCACCCATATTTTCTTTATTTTTAATTGGCCCAATAATAACATTGATAACAGTTTCCTCATATAGTCCATGATCATGCATTTCAGCTACTTGTCATATTTTTTAGTGTACTTTAATCTGGTAAAAGTTCTTAATCCTTTTAAGTTATGGATCCTGTATCACAACACTATATTAATGATTTTGTATCCTGACCACAGACTTTTATTTTACAACATTATTGAGGCATAATTTACAAACAATAAAACCCACTAATTTTATGTCTGTATTACTGAGTTTGGCAAACATATACAATTGTGCAACCACTACCATATTACAGATTTAGAACACTTCTATCCCCCTAAAAGTTCCCTTCTGTCTTTTTGCAGTTAATTCTTGTCTCTACCAATGCCTGGTGACACCCGATGATAGGCTCTCTGTCTCTGTAGCTTTACCTTTTCTAGAATTTCTTATTAATGGAATCACTATGTAGAATTTTGTGCCTGGCTTCTTTTCACTTAGCATGATGTTTTTTGATTTCATCCTAAAACTGAATTGCCTGCCAGGAGGAGGGAGGTCAGACATGCCTCATCATGCCCCACTCCCTTCTTGGGGACATCCTTTGTAACCCATTTGTTAACAGGCCTAAGGGTATGCAAGACAATTTGTGCAGGTCCTCAATTTATACAACAAATATATGTCCAGTGGCTTATCTCTGATAAACAGCTCCTTATGTTAAAACATTCCAAGCCTTTAGACAAAGCTTCACGTCTTTAACCAATTACAAGTCAAAGAATCTTTAAACCCACCTATAACCTGTAAGCCCCTGCTTCACGATGGCCCACCTTTTTGGGCCAAACCAATGTATACCTCCCATGTATTGATTTATGAGTTTACCTGTAACCCCTGTCTCCCTGAAATGTATAAAACCAAACTGTAACCTAACCTCTGCGAGTCCACTTGCTCAAGGCTTTTTGGGCATGGCTCTGGGTCATGGTCTTCATATTTGACTCAGAATAAATCTCTTTAAAATTATTTTACAGGGTTTGGCTTTTTTTCCATTAACAGAACTCTCATTCATTGCTGCTGCAATGGTGCAGCCAATTTGAAACAATCTCACAGTCCCTTTTTAAAAATGTTAAACTCAGCAATTCCACTCCTAGGTATGTACCCAAGAGATATGAAAACATATGTCAGACTAAAATTTACACATGAATGTTCATAGAAACATTATGCATAATAGACGAAAAGTGGAAACAGCTCAAATTTCCATTAACGAGTGAATGCATAAACAACTTGCAGTATATTCATACAATGGAATAAGAAATGAAGAGATGATCCATGCATCCCAACCTTCATGTACCATCCACTATCTACAAAATATGCCTAAAAACTTTCTGGTTTGTCCTAACATTCCCTTTTCCTAAATAACCAGTTATTTTAGGACAAAAAATTCCATGCAAGATCCTTTCTTTACATTATTTTTTCTGTTTAACCTTTCTTACCAAAAAAATGTATTTCTATATTCATTGCCTTTTTACATCTTTCTCTTACTCACAAGTGGAATTTTGTTTTTATTTTCTTTCTAAATTTGTTTTGATTCAACCTTTAAATAACTTCTGAATTAGGCAAAGTTATTTTAATAAGAACACATTCTGTTTCTTTTATAATTTTTCTTATTAAAAGCATCTTATTCTTTGGTACACCTTATATATAGAATTATATGCATTGACTAGAATTCTTGTTTTTAGTAACTTTAAATTTTAGTGAAAGCTTAAAGAACAGGAAGTCATGAATTGTTCATCATAAGACACTTGTCGTTATGAAGCAAGATTGCAGGTTACCATAAAATTATAGCCAAATTGATAATTCAAATATTTTTTTTAAAATGCAAAAATCTTATTCTTTGAGAGAAGAGACTCAGTTTCTCAAAGAAGTATAAGACCAAATAGACTGAAGTACAAGTTAACAAGGAGGCTGAATCTGTGTCTTTCTTTCCTTCCCTTCATTTTTACCGTTTATTAAAAGGTGAATAAAAAATCTTTTGTTATTCCTATTAATATCATATGAAAATCTAGTTCAAAAGAGAAAACCAAATTTCATTGTACT
>NW_012154840.1:4316400-4321104 GCF_000956105.1 Propithecus coquereli
ATGAACTATGTTACCTGGTGGAAGAAATTTCTAAGCAAAACTTCGAAGGAGCTTCATGACTTCCTTTAACTGCATATAGTAAAATGCAAGAAGAGAGACATGGTTTAAAGATGGAATTTATAATTAAAAAGGAAGCAGAATAAAGATTTGGAAAATTCACAGCTTGGCTATATAAAGAACCAAAAAAGGGTGTAAGGGTGTGGCCAAAAGATCCTTTGATAATGAGATTAGCATGGATAGAAGGAAGTTAGATGCTATTCATCAAGACCATGGGAGAATGACTCTGAAGGCTTTTCGGAGACCTTCGAGACAGCCCCAAGAAAGCCACACAGGGTGCCTTTGGGAAATCAATATTTGCTGTCCTGCACGACCTCCAGTCTTTGCTCCCTGCATTCCAGTGCAGTACTCCTCAGACTCTCCAGTCATGAGTCAAGTGGGCCCAGGTGTGGCTCTGGCCACCATTCTGGCTGCCACTCTGGAGGGTGCAAGCCGTAATCCTTGGCAATGTCCTCATGTTGCTAATTCTGCAGGTTCACAGAGCATGCAAGCTATGGAGGCATGGCTACCTTCACCTAGATTTCAAAGTATATATCAGACAGCTTGGGGGCCCAGGGAGAAACCTGCTGCAGGGGCAGAGCTGCCACAGAGAGTCCACACTAGGGCAATGGCTAGTGGAGCCACAGGGATGGGGCTGTCCCCAAAACTCCGGAACTGTAGAGCTACCAGCATGCAATGCCAGCCTGAGAGGGCTGCAGGTATGAGACTCCAACCATGAGAGCTGCTGTGTGGGCTGAGCCCAGCAAAGCCATAGGGATAGGGTTGCCTGAGGACTTGTGGTCTCAAACCCCACCCCAGTGTGTCCAGAAGATAGGACATGTAGTCAAGGAAGATTATTCTGGAGCCCTAAGATTCAATATTTTTTTTTTTCCCTGTTGGTTTTTAAACTTACCTGGGACCAGTTACTCCTTCCTTACTACATATTTTTTCCTTTTGAAATGAGGATATCTATCCTATGCCTGTCCCACCATTGTATTTTGGAAGTAGATAACTAGTTTTGATTTCCCAGGCTCACAGGGAGAGGGGAATTTGCCTCAGGATGAATTGTGCCTTGAATCTCATCCATATATGATTTAGGTGAGAGTCTGGACTTGGACTTCAGAGTTGATGCTGGAATGAGTTAAGGCTTTTTGGGCTATTGGGATGGAATGAATGTATTTTGTATGTGAAAAAGATATGAGTTTTGGGGGACCAGCAGCAGAATGCCATGGTTTGAACATTTGTCTTCCCCCCAACCTCATATTGAAATTTAATTGCCATTGTAACAGTACTAAGAGGTGGGACCTTTAAGAGGTGTTTGCGTCATGAGTACTCCACCCTCATGAATGAACTAATGCCATTATCATGGGAGTGGGTTCACCGCCTCTTGCTCTCTTGCTCTCTCTTTGTACCATTCTAGTGGGGCAGGTCTACTAGTGACAGTTCCTTCAGCTTTTGTTTACCAAGGAATTTCTTAATTTCTCCTTTTTTGAAAGATAGCTTTGCTGGATATAGAATTCTTGATTGAAAATTTCTTTTCCTTTTAGCTCTTTAAATTTGTCATCCACAGCCTTCTGGCCTCCATGGTGTCTGAAATTGGCAGTTAAAGAAATTGTATTCCCTTGTATATTATGAGTCCCTTTTATCTTGCTGTTTTCAAGATTCTTTTTTGTTATCTTTAGCTTTTGACAATTTGATTATAATATGTGTTGAAGTGGGTCTCTGAGTTTATCCTCCTTGAGGTTCATTGAGTTTCTTGGATGTGTAGATTCACACATTTCATCAAATTTGGGACGTTTTTGGTTATTGTTTCTTCAAATATTCTTTCTGCCCCTTTCTCTCTCTCTCTTCTCTCATTCTAGGATTTCAATTATGTTTATGTTGGTATGCTTGATGGTGTCCCACAGATTTCTTAGGCATTGTTCATTTTTCTTCCTTTTTTTCCCCCTGTTCCTCAGACTAAATAATCTCAAATGACCTGTCTTCAAGCTCACTTATTCTTTCTTCTGCCTTTCAGAATTTATTGTTGAATCTCTCTAGCAGTTTTTTTCATGATATACTTTATTTTTTAGAGCAGTTTTAGGTTCACATCAAAATCAAGCAGAAAGTACAGAGAGTCCCATATGTCCCCTGTCCCACACATGCACAACCACCCCCACTGTTGACACAGCGGTACATTTTTTACAATCAGTGAACCTACACTGATACATATTATTATCATCCAAAGTCCACAGTGGTTTGCAGGAATATCTACAACTACCAGAGTAATGTGCAGATAAACAGTGCCCCTAATTTTTAGTAGTCTGTGACTATAACAATGATGTGGGCTATACCAACTATAGTGTACCCTATAATACTTCCTGAGTGTGTGGACTGTGTGTGCGTGTGTGTGTGTGTGTGTGTGTGTGTGTGTTGGGAGGAAGGGAGGGGGAGGGTAGGTGGAGAACATGTGACTACAGGCATCAAAGGTGCTCTGAGGTTTGACTTATTTTTCTGGGACCTAGGCTTATTTCACAAATGATATGTGCTATTATTGCTATTATAACAGGGGGAATGGCCTGGAAAAGGGCCAATGTTTTCTGTCTCTCCAAAACCTCCCCCACTCCTTTTGGGAATTAAAACCTGCATCCCTGCCTCAGGCCAGTGGTCAGGAGGGGCAGGGGAGTGTCCTTTTTGAGAATGAAAACCTGTATCCCTGCCCCAGGCCAGTGGTCAGGAGGAGCAGGGGAGTATCCTTTTGGGAATTAAAACCTGCATCCCTGCCCCAGGCCAGTGGTCAGGAGGGGAAGGAGAGTGTCTTTTGTTCTTTGTACCACAGGGAGATGGCTCAAGGAAATTATCCCAGTGGAGGTCACAAGATTGTTTTAGCCAAAGATGGGATGAATTGGAGCCATCAACCATAGTTGAAAAGTAATAACCTGAAGCTGAAAACCTCCTCTTTAAAAGCTCTGTATTCCTACTCAGAGGCAGGACATTGGTACTTTAAGACGGGAGTCTTCCAACCTCCTCATCTGCCAGCAAATTAATAAACTTCTCTTTCCTTCTCCTAAACCACTTGTCCTCATTCTTCTGATGCAGCCTCAGGGACAAATGCTGAGCTTTGGGTAACACTATCATCTTGAGTTGTTTTTTTCTTTTTTAATCTTCAGCTTTTTATATCCAGATGTCTTTTGTTTGGGATTAGCCCTCCTTGCTTCACCAGTACAATAGTTTCATTCTCTTTTTTCCTAGTACATGTTATCAAGGTGTTTTAATCACCTCCTATTTATCCCACTGTTGAGGAAGGGACTTCCACTCCAGGGTTATGGTAATGGTTGAACACACAACATCCAACACTGGACAGATGAGATCGACAGCAGTTTAACAATCACAGATACTCACAGCCCAGGTGGAGGACACATACTATGCAGAGCCACATGAGAAGTACACTCAGGAACAGAGTACACAACCAGGGGCTGCAGGAGGTGTGTTTTGCAATATTAAGAGTGTGGGGGTGACCCCTGGTTCCTGTGGGAAGATGTGATTGGTTTGTTTGAATAATTCCATGACCTGGCAGCAACTGAAAGCTGCTACTCAGGGATAAGAAAGAACCGCCCTTGGTTCTCTTGATAAGGAGAGTTGTTTAGCTAGGGGATCTCATCCATGGGAACAGAATAAGGAAGGGAACTTGTGGTTATGCCATTTGAGGTCCTCCCTATTTCACTAGGTATCAAAGAAGCACATAATATCGAGCCTTATTTTTAGGTCTTGTGCCACAAAAGGTTATAACTCAATCAACAAAGTGGAAGGTAGGAAGAATAGTCTGCCAGAGAGGGCAAAATAGTCTGCCAGGGTCTGTCACCACCCCCTACAGGAGCTGTAGACCTCCATTTTCATTTAATGACACAGTTTCTGTGATGAGGTTCTGAGACCTAGAGCTTGTCTTCAGAATACAGTCTCTAGGACTCTTTTTCCCACTTACTGTAGAATTTATGTCATACTTGAAACTTAAGCAACTATACCACTTTTGGTAATTTAAATAAACTTTTTATTTTAAAATAGTTTTAGTTTTACAGAAAAATTGCAAAGATAATAGAGTTCCCATATACCCTACGTACAATTTCTCCTATTATTAACATATTAGTATGCTACATTTGTTATAATTAGTGAGCCAATATTGATACATTATTTTAAATAAAATCCATACTTTATTTAGATTTCTCCAGTTTTCACTTAATGTTATTTTTTCTATTTGAGATCTACATTACCACATTACATTTAGTTGTCATGTCTCCTTAGGTTCCACTTGACTGTGACAGTTTCTGAGATTTTCCTTGTTTTTGATGACCTTGACAGATTTGAGGAATACTGGTAAGGAATTTTGTGGACTACTCCTCTATTGGGATTTATCTGCTGTCATTCTTGTTATTAAACAAGAGGATTTGGGTTCTCAGGAAGTTGCCCACATAAGGAAATTGCCATTCTCATCATGTCATATTAAGTGCACATGCTATCAATATGACTTATCACTGATGACGTTAACTTTGATCATTTTACTGAGGTAGTGTTTGCCACATTCATCCCATGTAAGTACTCCCCCAACTGCATACTGAATTCTTTGGAAGGAAGTCAGTATGGACAGCACATACTTAAGGAGTTAGGGATTATGTTCTTCCTCCTTGAGGGCAG
>NW_012154840.1:4321154-4323084 GCF_000956105.1 Propithecus coquereli
TTTTCCATCGACAAAAACAATCTAAATAGTCTCAAAATAATATTTTCCCCTTTGGGTGCAAACTTGAGTACATGCAACATTTACAAAGAATAAGACTTTTGAGATTCTCCTTGGATTTTAACCATCATTTACTTTTTATCTTAAAATAAATTACTACACAAAAATTAATAATTTAGAAATTTTTTTCCTAGGCAAAAACTTTGTTACAGCAACATAATGTACACATAACCGACTAGCTTGCAAAGAGTAGGACAAAAATGGACAAGACCAAGGGAAAACTAAAGCTTCCAATTTAAGCTCTTCTAACTACAACTTCTAGAACAACTTTGAATCCCTAACAGTGCTGTTAATATTAAATGATGTTGAGCTAGAAACACGTTTTGTGTACCTCTCTACAGACATTGAATCAGTGGAAGTAAACTATATCTGCAGTTAGGGTTAAAAGACCAAAACCAAAATATTTTCATAAACCTTTGACCATAAGTTTGTTTTTTTGTACTCTACTTGGTGTTTTATTTCTTCTAATTTGCTGACACTTAGGCACATTTGCATTTTTACCTTAAAGGTAAACACATAGGTATTTTTTGTTGGTAATTCATATTTAGTGATTATCATTAGACCAAATATTAAATTTACTTATCAAAAATCACAATTATTTTGTCTTTGGCTGAGTTTATATTTTCGTAACCTTTATGTCAAATCTTGACACCTCAGGAACATAAAAACGTCCAGTAAAACCCAGGCAAAAACAAATGTATGCTGACAATTTGAAAACATTTTTACTATTACTTTACTAGTAACACCTTTTTATTTTCTAATAATAGCCCAGCTTATTTACCAAAGATTACTAAATTCACTTGAACCATTTGGGTTTGTTTAATTTATGAGCGCTCCCTTATTTTTAAGCCAGTCCGGAACCATGTAAGCACAAATATGTAATACATGGACATACACAAAACATACCTAAACATATACACTCTCACACACATACACATGCACACAAAGTTCTAATAGATTTTACCCTAGAACTGTACCCATGAGATGGCAACACAAACTTACCAGTCTGTAAAAGACCACTGGATCCAAATTTCTTCTGATGAAACTGGAACTTGTTCACATGGCAAACTTTAGTTGCCCTGATAGGTAACCTAATTAGTCCTGTGGATCAAAGTTTTGGGGTAAAGCAGTTTCCCTGGCAGTTGGATTTTTTAAAAAAACCTCTTGTGCTTGCTTCGGCAGCACATATACTAAAATTGCCACCTGTTGGCTATTGTGAATAGTGCTGCTGTGAACATTTGTGTACAAGTTTATGTTTGAACACTTGTTTTCAATTCTTTTGGATCTAAAACTTAGGAGTGAATTATTGGATCATATGATGTCTTCATCTGTTTTATAATGCTATAACAGAATGCCACAGACTGGGTAATCTATAATTAACAGAAATTTAGGCCAGGCACAGTGGCTCAAGCCATTAATCCTAGCACTTTGGGAGGATGAAGTGGGAGGATCCCTTGAGGACAGGAGTTCGAGACCTACCTGGGCAACATAGCAAGACCCCTGTCTCTACCAAAAATTAAAAAATTAGCTGGACACAGTGGCAAGAGCCTGTAGCCCTAGCTGTTCGGGAGACTGAGCCAGGAGGATCTCTTGAGCCCACTGGTTTGAGGTTTGATCTATACCACTGTACTGTAGCCCAGGCCACAAAGTGAAAACCTGTCTCAAAACTAAAACATCCTGAGAATTTGTGTAGGTCAAGGAGCATTCATTGTAGCAACTTTTCTGTGATCTGGTTCTTAATGCCGTACTCCATTTCTGATTTGTACATTCTCTTTCAACCTAATTTTGTTTAGTTTCTTCAGGAGTTATATTCAGTGCATGGATTGAACTATGTTCAGATACACAGACACATGTCTGGCAAAAGTCTGAAGTA
>NW_012154840.1:4323679-4327203 GCF_000956105.1 Propithecus coquereli
ATTAATTTCTTTCTATTTTTAGTAGAGACGGGGTCTCGCTCTTGCTCAGGCTGGTCTCGAACTCCTGAGCTCAAACAATCCGCCCGCCTCGGCCTCCCAGGAGGCGTTCCTTTTCTTCCAACAAATAACAGTCTCATAATAGCAAAGTGGTGTCATGCTCACATGCATTACCAAGTTATTGCTGTGAAAGTTGCTGCTCAATATTAATCATTTCTTTACATTGCTCAATTTCTAACTCTAGTTTTTTAGTTTCTTGTTCACCTTCTTAACTGTACCTTTAAAACTTGGTTATCAAGTTTTTCTACATGACTTTTCAAACTTCTTCACTGTTTTCTGGTCCTGTTTGTAAGCTGTTCTCTCACAGTTTCACAGAAAAGGCCCTACATACTCAGTTCCCAGGCATCTTTTTCAACATCAGAGATAACAGTTCTTGTACTGCTATCTGCCCTTTCTCTAGGTTTCTTTCAGGGAGAAAGAAGATGAATCATTTCCTTTCTCATTTGTTGTAGAATCTTCTTAAGTTCAGCATTTTCCATTAGAATTTGTTTCTTCTGATATTTATAGTCACTCAAAAGAATTTTATATATTTCGTCTTCATTCCTGGCTTCAATTTTCCCAGTCCTCCAGGAACCTCTTTTTTCATCAGTTCTCCCCACATAATTTAAAATGTCTGTAGCTATGTTTTATCCTTATTTATAACAAGTTGGTGTAGATATTCCTTTAGTTTATTATATTGATGCTCTTTTCTCTTCATATCATGATTATATTGAATAGCTCAACTTGCAATGATATTTTGTAATTTTTGTACCTAATCTTTCTCATTTTTCAGTAGCTGATGCAAATTTCTGTTCCTGCATTGTAACTGTCTCTTTCCTGAAGCCCAGTCTTTTTCCTCTTGGAAGTTTCCCATTTTTCCTTAACTTTTACATAGCGGTTCTATAAATGGTCTATATCACTTCTCAGTTTCAAATTCCGTTCTTCCACATTTTCCTGAGATAGAAGGTTCTTCTGTTGAAGTACAAGTGGCTTGTGTATACAATTTAAAAGATCAACTATATTTAATTCTCTTTTTGTCTTTTTACCTTTAGATTCTTCATATAATGAAGAAAACCCAAAAGTAGTCAATTCTGGATTAAGATATGAAATACTTTGTTCAATATTCTTTTCTGTACAGATGGCACTGAAAAAAACTGCCCATTTTTGATAAAGGTTTTGAGGAACATAGCACTTGCCATGAGTATAAATTTGATAGAGACATCTTGGTTTCTGATACATACTGAGAGATATTTGCTATGGTTTGAATGTTCGTGCCCTTCAAATTTCATGTTGAAATTTAATTGCCATTGTAACAGTATTAAAAAGCGGGACCTTTAAGTAGTGCTTAGGTCACAGTGGGGAACCTGCAGCCTCAAGGCCACATGTGGTCCCCCAGATCCCCAAATGCGGCCCCTTGACCAAATCCGAACTTCCCAGAACAAATGCCTTCCTGAATGGACTGATGCCGTGTCACAGGACTGGGTTTGTTATTGTGGGAGTGGGTTCCTTCTTGCTTTCTCTTTTGCCCTCTCTTTGCCCTTCCACTATGTGATGCTTTCTACCATGTTATGATGCAGCAAGAAAGCCCTGGTTAGATGCTGGCACCTTGATCTTGGATTTCCCAACCTCTAGAACTGTGAGCCAATAAATTTCTATGCATTATGAATTACCCAATCTGTGGTAGTCTGTTATGCCAGCACAAAATGGACTAAGATAGAAAATTTGTACCAGAGAAGTGAAGTGTTTCTGTAACAAATACCTAAAAATGTGGAAGCAGCTTTGGAATTGGATAATGAGTAGAGGCTGGAAGAATTTGAAGGCGGCAGCTAGAAAAAGCCTAAATTGCTGTAAATGGCACATTAAGGGCGATTCTAGTAAAGGCTCAGAAGAAAAGGAAAACAATAGGGAAAGTCTGAAAGTTCTTAGAAATTATCTAAGAATCTAAGTGGTTATTATCAGAATGCTGGTAGCAATATGAATGGTAAAGGCAATTCTGATGAGGTCTCAGACAGAAATGAGGAATGAGGTATTGGAAACTGGAGTAAAGGCTATCCTTGTTATAAAGTGGCAAAGAACTTGGCTGAATTGTGTTCATGCCTGAGATCTTTATGGAGGACAAAACTTAAAAGCAATGAACTATGTTACCTGGTGGAAGAAATTTCTAAGCAAAACTTCGAAGGAGCTTCATGACTTCCTTTAACTGCATATAGTAAAATGCAAGAAGAGAGACATGGTTTAAAGATGGAATTTATAATTAAAAAGGAAGCAGAATAAAGATTTGGAAAATTCACAGCTTGGCTATATAAAGAACCAAAAAAGGGTGTAAGGGTGTGGCCAAAAGATCCTTTGATAATGAGATTAGCATGGATAGAAGGAAGTTAGATGCTATTCATCAAGACCATGGGAGAATGACTCTGAAGGCTTTTCGGAGACCTTCGAGACAGCCCCAAGAAAGCCACACAGGGTGCCTTTGGGAAATCAATATTTGCTGTCCTGCACGACCTCCAGTCTTTGCTCCCTGCATTCCAGTGCAGTACTCCTCAGACTCTCCAGTCATGAGTCAAGTGGGCCCAGGTGTGGCTCTGGCCACCATTCTGGCTGCCACTCTGGAGGGTGCAAGCCGTAATCCTTGGCAATGTCCTCATGTTGCTAATTCTGCAGGTTCACAGAGCATGCAAGCTATGGAGGCATGGCTACCTTCACCTAGATTTCAAAGTATATATCAGACAGCTTGGGGGCCCAGGGAGAAACCTGCTGCAGGGGCAGAGCTGCCACAGAGAGTCCACACTAGGGCAATGGCTAGTGGAGCCACAGGGATGGGGCTGTCCCCAAAACTCCGGAACTGTAGAGCTACCAGCATGCAATGCCAGCCTGAGAGGGCTGCAGGTATGAGACTCCAACCATGAGAGCTGCTGTGTGGGCTGAGCCCAGCAAAGCCATAGGGATAGGGTTGCCTGAGGACTTGTGGTCTCAAACCCCACCCCAGTGTGTCCAGAAGATAGGACATGTAGTCAAGGAAGATTATTCTGGAGCCCTAAGATTCAATATTTTTTTTTTTCCCTGTTGGTTTTTAAACTTACCTGGGACCAGTTACTCCTTCCTTACTACATATTTTTTCCTTTTGAAATGAGGATATCTATCCTATGCCTGTCCCACCATTGTATTTTGGAAGTAGATAACTAGTTTTGATTTCCCAGGCTCACAGAGAGAGGGGAATTTGCCTCAGGATGAATTGTGCCTTGAATCTCATCCATATATGATTTAGGTGAGAGTCTGGACTTGGACTTCAGAGTTGATGCTGGAATGAGTTAAGGCTTTTTGGGCTATTGGGATGGAATGAATGTATTTTGTATGTGAAAAAGATATGAGTTTTGGGGGACCAGCAGCAGAATGCCATGGTTTGAACATTTGTCTTCCCCCCAACCTCATATTGAAATTTAATTGCCATTGTAACAGTACTAAGAGGTGGGACCTTTAAGAGGTGTTTG
>NW_012154840.1:4338613-4340346 GCF_000956105.1 Propithecus coquereli
TGTATATATCACATTTTGTTTACTCATTCATCATTTGGACATTTGAGTTGCTTTCACCTTTTGGCTATTGTGAATAATGCCTGTAACCTCTATGAACATTGGTATACAAGAATCCGTGTTCCTGCTTTCAGTTCTTTTTGGTATATACCTAGGAGTGGAGTGATCTTATGGTAATTCTATTTTTCACTTTTAAAGGAACTGCCAAACTGTTTTCCAGAGCAGCTGCACCATTTTTACATACCCACTAGTGATGCACAAGTGTTCCAATTTCTCCATATCCTCACCAAGACTGGTTATTTTCCTTCTTTTCCTAATTAAAAAAAAATTGGTAAAGCACATATGACATAAAATTCATCATTTGTGTCACCTTCTCTGGGCCATGGTGTCCAGATATATGGTGAAACATTATTCTGAATGTTTTTATGAGAGTGTTCTTGGATGAAGTTACCATTTAAATCAGTAGGAAAATTGCCTTCTGTAATGTGGATGGACCTCATCCAATCAGTTGAAAGCCTGAATAGAACAAAAAGACTGACCTTCTTTGAGCAAGAGTGAGTTCTGCAGCAGACAGCCTTTCTACTTGAGCTGCAACATTGGATCTCTCCTGGGACTCCGGCCTGACAGCCTTCAGACTTGAACTGTAATATCAGTTTATCCCTGGGTCTCCAGCCTACCAGCTGGAGTGTTTCTTGTATGCCTGCAGACTTTGGACTTGCCAGCCTCCATAATTGCACAAGCCAGTTCCTTAAAATAGATCCCTTAGACTCGGTTTACTTTTCTTAATTCTTTTTTTTTATCTGTTGCTCAGAGTTGATAATTTCAATTATCTTATCTTCAGGTTCACTGAAGTGAACTTCAGGTTCTTCTGCCTGCTCAAATCTGCTACTGAATGCATCTCGTAAATTTTTCATTTCAGTTATTATACTTTTCAGCTCCAGAATTTGTTTGGTAATTTCTGTCTCTGTTGATATTCTAATTTTGTTCTTACATTGTTTTCCTGATTTCCTTTAGTTCTTTGTACATGTTTTTTTTCTTTAGCTTTTAAGCATATTTAATACAGTTGTTTAAAAGTTTTTGTCTAGAAAGTTCTATATCTGGGTTTCCTCAGGATGATTTTTGTCCATTTATTTTGCCCCTTTGAATGGGCCATGTTTTCCTGTTTCTCTCTGTATGCCTTGGGATTTTCTTGTTGACAACTATACTGTGGTAACTATGGAAATCAGATTCTCCTCCTTCCCTAAGTTTTTATTTTGTTATTATTATTGTTTAAGGCTGTAGTAGTCTGTTTTAAGACTTTTTCAAACTATTTTTACAAAAACTATTCCTTGTCATGTGTGCTCACTGATATTTTTGTTCCTTTAGCTTGTGTTCACCTAATGTTTTGACAGAGATTTCCTTGAATATCAGGAGTTCTCCAAGTCTTTGCAGATTGGCTCTGTGTTGGGGCACCTCTTCAAGACTTTGCTAGGCTTCCTTTGAGCCTAGAGATAGCCCAAGGTGAAAGCTTAAGGGCTTTTCTGAGATATGTCCTTCCTCATTATGCCTGTGACTAAGTTACCACATATACATGGTAGCTTTTGAATATCCTATTTTCTCAAACGGTCTTACCTCAGCTTCTCTTACATGTCTTAGGTGATCTTTTTATGTCTACACCCATAATCTCTTGCCCCAAAGCTCTGTGGTTTTGTAGTTTCCTTGCAGCTTTTATGTGCAGTACCTACTGCTTTTCCCAT
>NW_012154840.1:4344191-4345029 GCF_000956105.1 Propithecus coquereli
TGATTAATGAAGACAATGAAAATCAACAGCAACTTCACCATTTGTAGGTAACTAGTGTAAATATCTATTTCTTTCTATTGTTGAGAGAGAGAGAGAGAGAGAGAGAGAGAGAGGGAGGGAAACATTGGAAATAGAAGTCCTGCTCTAATTCTTGGAGGTAGTAATTAAATTTGTTATGGTCTAGGTCAGGAACTTGAGATCATGGCTTTTGGAATGTGGAAAGTTAAGCCTTCTTCCCTGAAGCAGATATGCTCCAGCAAAGATCCATATGTGGTATCCTACCCACAGAATTCTGCCACTAATACTGTGGAGACGGAAGTAATCACATCAGCTATAACCATCAAAGAACCTCCTAATGCTGGTAGTAATAATATGAATAGCAAACATTGATTGAATTCATTGAATTCTTACTGTATGTCAGGCACTGAAATCAGGGCTTCACATAAATTAACTCATTTAATCCTCATAAGGAGTCTGTGAAGTATGTACTAGTATTATCTACATTGTATAGATGCGGCAACTGGGACATAGCTGGAGCTGCAAAGAGATCCCAGAGACTGAACTGTACTGATATGATTCTGAGAGTAGGGAAAACCTTATGTCTATCACATTTTAGAGAAAATTATTCTTATCAAGATATTTGCTTCTTTCTGCCAGGAAATATAATAGTATATAGGAACTTAGGCATCTGATGAAGGGAAGAATAGATGTAATGGTATGTGGGTCAAAAATGATTAGAAAAGGGAGTAGAGAATTCAATGACAAACCTTACATTTATTGTTCAGGTCATTTGTTATTCTGAGTGAAAATAATTATTAGTTCAAATACTAAAATAATT
>NW_012154840.1:4345079-4347762 GCF_000956105.1 Propithecus coquereli
TCATTGTCTTGCTATCACCCTCAGATTGGCAGAGGAGCAGAGGGCCTACGATAGAATCCTTAGAAATACCAACTTTTGCTGAGTAGGAAGAGAGGTATGTTGGTGGAATATGAGGAAAAGAAAGTTACAGTGTCAACAAATGCAACAGATTGACCCTCACTGCATTAGATACAAACTCTTCTCCATCTTCGACTTTCATACCACGTTCTCTCTCCATTTCCTTGACTTAAAAATTTAGCTCTTCCCTAAGGATCCATCACCTATTTGAATATAGCTCTTTCAGTCACCAGGTTAAAAAGCCTTCACAAAGGCCTTCATGTCTATGGATAAAGTCAACTGAAAAAAACTGTGTATTGTTACAGTCACGCACTGAATAATGACATTTTGGTCAACAATGGATCACATATACGATGGTAGTCCCATAAAATTATAATGGAGCTGAAAAATTCCTATCACTTAATGACATCGTAGCTGTCATGATGTCGTAGCACAACACATTACTCACATGTTTGTGATGATGGTGATGTAAACAATTGTAAAAGTATAGCATGTACAATTATGCATGGTACATAATTAGTAATGATAATAAAGGACTATGCCACTGGTTTATGTATTTACTATGGTATACTTTTTATCATTACTTTAGAATGTACTCCTTCTAGTTATTGAAAAAAAGAGTTAACTGCGAAACATCCTCAGGCAGGTCCTTTAGGAGATATTCCAGAAGAAGGTATTATTATAGGAGATGAAGCTCCATGCATGTTACTGCCCCTGAAGACCTTCCAGTGGGACAAGATGTGGAAATGGAAGACAGAGATATTGATGATCCTGACCCCGTGTGGGCCTAGGCTAATGGATATGTTTATGTCTTAGTTTTTAACAATTTTAAAAGTAAAAAGAAAAATAAATAGAAAAAAGCTTATGGAATAAGGATATAATGAAAATATTTTTGTTCAGCTGTATAATGTGTTTTAAGCTAAGTGTCTAAAAGAGTCAAAAAAAGGTTTAAAAAATTTAAAAGTTTATAAAGTAAAAAAGTTACAGTGAGATAAGATTAATTCATTATTGAAGAAAGAAAAATTTTTTATAAATTTAGTGTAACCCAAGTGTCCAGTGTTTGTAAAGTCTACAGTGGTGCGCAGTAATGTCCTAGGCCTTCACATATTCACTCAGCACTCATTCACTGACTCACCCCGAGCAACTTCTAATCCTGCGAGCTCCATTCATGGTAATGAATGCCCTACACAGGTGTACCATCTTTAATCTTTGTTACTGTACCTTTTCTGCCTTTAGATATGTTTAGAAACACAAATATTTAACCGTACTGTTACAATTGCCTACAGTATTCAGTGCAGTAACATACTGTACAGGTTTGTAGCCTGGGAGCAATAGGCTATACCATAGGCTATACCATCTAGGTTTGTGTAAGTACACTCTATGATGTTTGCACAACAAAATTGCCTAACGACACATTTCTTAGAATGTATTCCTATCGTTGAGTGACACCTGACTATCATTTTCATTAGCTTCCTGAAGATGGCAGCAGTGCTCTAGGAAATAGAACTATCCACACTTCCTCTCCCTTATAAATTTGGAAGAAAACATGTTTATAAGCAGAGTAGGTATAAAATTCTTTTCTGCATCCTTGCCTCTATTGATTATGATTTTTAAAATAATTGTTTGTCAATGTGATAGGTGAAAACTTGCATCTCAGCATTGTTTTACTTTGCATTTCTTTGATAATTAGAAGGCTACACATATTTCTTTATGTTTCATAGCATTTCTTTTTCTTCTTCTCTGAATGATTTTCATATCCTTTACCCTGTATTTACATTGGGATTTAATTTTATAGCCTTTTTCTCATTATGAAAACAGTATGTATGCACTATAGAGATTCAACTAAACATAGAAGAAATTTTAAAATACCCACATACACACTACCAGAGACAACAATTTTAATGTTTAGATGCATTTTTACTAGCTTTTCTCTGTTTAGTTATTTGCACTTTTCGCATTTAATATAATGTTGCTCTGTATTTTGCTTTTTTCACGTAACTTTGTAGTGATATTTTCCTATGCCATGAATAATTCTTGTGCATATTTTTAAAAATAGCTTTTGTTCATGATTTAAAAGGCAATTCATGGGCAATTTTGAACACTTAGTAAATATAGAAAAATTTAGTAAGAAAACAATATATGATCCCTCAACCAAGAGAAAACTGTTATTAAACTTTTGGTATATTTTCCCAACCATTTTTATATGCAAGTATTATACATTTTTATTTCATTGGTATCATACAGTAATGTGTAGCTTTACATATATATATTATTTCATTTTATATTATACATGCCATTAAAACTTTTTAAAATGTTATTTTATTAGCTATATAAGCTAGTTGCTTAATCACCTTAATAATCCATTGCTATTGAACATTAAAATTTCTCCGATTTCACTATTAGAAACTATGCTATAATAAGTTCTTTAGTACAAAAGTCTTCTGCTTTTCTGATCCTTACCTTATTAAAGAGTCCCAGATGTGGAATTACTGAGTAAAATGTTATGACCACTTAAAAAATACCATAGCAGTTTAAATTTATGTAAATGGCACTTTTCTTGCATCCTGGGTAACATTGAGTAGTTTCATTCTTACTATTTACACATTTAGGGTGAAAAATGGTGCCT
>NW_012154840.1:4349222-4353846 GCF_000956105.1 Propithecus coquereli
ACGTTTTAGTTATATAAATTGCTTTTGTACAGCTTCAGTCCGAGTTGTAAGTGTGCCCATCACCCAGTTAGTGTGCGTTGTACCCGTTAGGTAGGTGTGAATTTACTCATCCCCTCCTCGCCCCTCCTACCTGCTTGATTTCCAATGAGTTTTATTTCCATATATGCATATAAGTGTTGTTCAGTTACTTCCAATTTAATGGTAAGTACATGTGGTGTTTGTTTTTCCATTCTTGTGACACTTGACTTAGAAAGAAGAATGGTCTCCAGCTCCATCCAGGTTAATACAAGAGGTATTAGTTCACCATTTTTTATGGCTGAGTAGTACTCCATGGTATACATATACCACATTTTATTAATCCACTCATGTATTGATGGGCACTTGGGTTGTTTCCACATCTTTGCGATTGTGAATTGTGCTGCTATAAACATTTGAGTGTGGATGTCTTTTTTATAAAATGTCCTTTTTTCCTTTGGGTAAATACCCAGTAGTGGGATTGCTGGATCAACTGTTAGGTCTACTTTTAGTTCTTTAAGGTATCTCCATACTACCTTCCACATATGAAAAAATGTTCAAAGTCTCTAATCATCAGGGAAATGCAAATCAAAACCACAATGAGATATTACCTAACTCCAATGAGAATGGTTTTTATCAAAAAATCCCAAAACAACAAATGCTGGCATGGATGCAGAGAGATAAAAACACTTATACACTGTTGGTGGGACTGCAAACTAGTACAACAGACATTTATTGAGTTCCTACAACATGCCAAGCAATGTGCACACTGAATTCAAAAACCACTGATAACCATTTTTAATGAATCAAGTTAGCAAAGATCTAAAAGTTTGATGTGGGTGTGGGAGAAAACATCACTGTCTTTCAAAATTACAAATGCACATATCCTTTGGCCAGCATTTCCACTTGTAGGGATTTATTCTACAGATACGTGTGCATATTCAAAATGACATATGTCCAAGATTATTCATTGTAGAATTTTTATAATATATGAGAAAATACATTTTAAGTGAAAAAGAGATAGATATTTGTTTTCTACTGTTCATTTAATATTAATAAAGGGGAGAGGTTAAACATACACATATGTATATATTTGGGAATTCATATAATATATGTGGGAAAAAACACATAGAAACAAATACAAATTGAACGAAGTCCCTCTCTCTTTTACATTCTGTTGGAGGACTGGTTTATAGGGTTTATAATGTGTACTAAGTAATTAGAAAAAGACTGAGGTGCTGATGGCGAGGCATGGGAGACATCCAGGCCCAAATCAAAAAGGCATCTGGGAAGAAAGACACAAAAGACCACATATTATATTATTACATTTACAAAGGTCCAGAAGAGGCAAATCTATAGAGACAGTAGAAAAACAAAGTGGCTGCCTGGGGCTGACATCGGGCATATGGAGCAGATGAAACTGAGCGCTAGGGATCTTTCTGGGGCAATGGAAATATTCTAAAACTGGATAGCGGTGATGGTTGCACAACTCCGTGAGTTTACTGAAAAAATTATTGAATTATACATTTAAAGTGGGGGAATTTTATGGTATTTAAATTATACCTCAATAAAGATGTTACAAATAAATAAGAATATCTAAGAAAAAAATTAAAAGAAAATTCTGGAGTATTTAAGAAGAAAGTGAAAGAAGGAACCGATGGTGAGAGCAGCAGCAGCACCAGGAACACCAACTGTCAGTGAAAATAACCTCATAACTCACAGAGGGGCTTTAGGTCTTGGAAAGACATGTAGGGTTCTAGGCAGCTGCTTTAATGATTAATCCCACATTCCTGCTTTCTCTCACAAATACCCCAGAAATTATACTTTTAGTATGATTAGAGGAATAGGGTGCAGTATTTGACAGTGGTGCCTGGTACAAAGTAAGTGTTAAGTAAATGTCACCTGTTATTATTTCCTTCCACATTATTAAAAACACGCTCTTTACTCAGTCTCTTTGTATCAAATCTCTCTTGTTCCTTCAATCTATCTTCTTGCCAGCAACTTGATATACCTTACCTGCAAGGATTAATCACTGCAGCAGAAATCACCCATGCATGGGCTTGATTCCTTCCTGGACAGTCCGCTGTCTGATTCCTCCCTGGACAATCCATTGTCTGGATCACTCTGGATGTCTGGTGAAATGCTTGGAGACCCTGCTTGTCACCACTCAGGAGGTTTACAATTGCCTCTGAGATGTTCAGTGACAAATGTCATTCATTTTGAACAAAAGTGGGGACCGATAATGTTGAATTTTACCTGAGGCCTGTGTTCTTGAAAAAGTGGGTCAATTAAGAAATTCTTCCACCTTTTTGTGTTCCAGGAAATGGCTTATTGCAAGGAACCACCTTTCCCCATATGACTTAAATAAAACTCATGGATATCCCCACCCATCCTTGTTTACCTGTAGCAAGGCCAGACACAGACCCTCCAAATTCCCATTCTTTCCCTCATAAGTGATTGGCTGAACTGTTTGTACTCACTGACCCATCTGGGCAATATATCTGAAATCTTGACTTGACCAAACTTTAATTAGGCTTCTCTCCTTCTCATAGGCCCTTTAACCTTGACCCAACCTTTGCTTGAGCCAGCGTGCAATCCCTCCTTAATGACCCATTTTTTTAAAGGAAAAAACATTTCAAGATCAACTATCCAATCTTGATACCCTTTCATCCCACTTCCACATGCCCTGTTCTTTCTAGTCATGCTCATTGCTTCCTGTAAAAGGAAAGTCTTTTCCTGTCTGACCTTTGAGACACTTGAGGATTTCGTGGTCAGTTTTTCCCTATTGCAATAGTTCCTTTCCCCCCTCTTGCCATAATCCTTTGGAATACAATTTCTTCTTACCTAAATCCAGATTTCTTTTTTTATACTTACAGGTTTAATGAAGTGTAGGAGGTACCCAAACAGATGTTTTAATGCTCAATTCATTTTCTGGTTTCTTACCCAATTACCTTCACCCACAGGAATTTTACTTTGGTATGCTTAGAAGAAAGCTGCTGCATTTGCTGGGGATGGAGTGGGACCGGAGTAAAACCTTTTCTTCTTCTTGTCTTTTTGTTTTTTAGGATGGTTTGTGGGGGTGGTAACAGTCTGACAATCAGATTTAATTATAAATCAGAAGGCACTTGGTTCCAATGGAAGGACAAAGGATAAAGAACCAATGACAAGAGGCACAACAGTGGCCAAAATGTAAGTAAAACGACCTCTTTACTTACAGATGGGTTTCATAGAACAAACATCTGCCGGCCACATAGGTGGCTTTAATGCACAGCCTATTTGCCTCTCTCCTTGACAAACACCATCCTCAATCCCTCCAGGAATTGCACTTGAGAATAAACAAGCTGATATAAGTTTTGGGAGGGGGTACTTTTGTAAGAGAGTTTAGTAAATGTCAGCCTGCCCTGGTCACAGCAATGGCATGTTTCATAACCAATAGTCCTGAACTTTTACCCCTTAGGAATTGTTCTCAAGCATGCATAGAAGAAATTCGGATTTTATTTTTGTTCAGAATGAGAGGGGTGGAAGAAGAGGTCTTCAGGTTGCAACATGAGTGCCGTCCTGCCAAGTGGATCAGATTTATTGCTAGAGGTATCCCCCTGCTCCCCTAGATAACCACCCCACATCCCTGGTCCCAGGTAGGCGATAATTGAACATTCTTAGAAGGTATATCAAATTATTGGAGCTGAAATTTATGTTAACTTTTTATTTTCTTATGGTTAGAACTTTTTTGAGGGCTTTTGAGAAGTCTTTCTGTACCCCAAGGATAGAAAGATATTTGATTGTATTTTCTCCTAAAAATTTTGAAGGTTTGCTTTTACATCTAAGTTCTTAATCTATCTGGAGTGGATTTTCGTTTTTAAAATATGGACAAACATTGCTTCTCAGCCTTTGGCTAAAATCAAGTGTAAAATATGGACAACCAATTTTTCCAGCTCCATTTGCTGAGCAACCCCTCATTTCCCTAGTGTTCTTCAGTACTTCCTATGGTATATATCAGAGTTCCATCTGTGCACGTTTCTGCTTCTGGGCTGTCTGTGTTCCACTGGTCAATTTTTCTATCCCTTCTCTCAGTTTTTATCTATGTCATTTTTTTTCTTTTTCTTTTTTTTTTATTTCAGCACGTTATGGGTTTACAAATGTTTAGGTTACGTATATTGCCCTTGCCCCCGCCAATCTGTGTCATTTTAATACATTTTCCTTAATTCTTTTGTATTAAGCTTTTTATTATGCAAATTTTAGACATACACAAACATAGAGAAAATGTTCTAATGATCATCTTAATACTGGTTACCAACCCAATTTCAATAATTAGCAAGGAATGACCAATGTCATTTCATCTATACTCCTACCCAACTCCACTTGTCCTCATCCATTATTTTAAAGCAAATTCCAAGTACCATATCTTTTTTTCTATAACTATTGATCATGTATCTATAAAAGATAAGGACTCTTAAGAAAACACAATCATGATATCATTGTCAAATATGCACTATTAAATAATATTTCCTAAAATATCTAGTCAGTGCTCAAATTTTAAAATTTAAAAGTCAGGATCCAGGCCGGGCGTGGTGGCTCATGCCTGTAATCCTAGCACTCTGGGAGGCCGAGG
>NW_012154840.1:4358158-4359582 GCF_000956105.1 Propithecus coquereli
CCAAAGTGCTAGGATTACAAGCATGAGTCAACATGCCTGGCCAGACATCTCAGCATTCTGACATTGCCTTTGTCTAGCTCCCCTGATGGTCACAAGAAGGACAAGACAATTCCAGGTGTCACATGCACATGACATAACACTGCCTAGTGGACAAAGGCAGGTTGTTTCTTCCTATGTTCCTTTTTTAATGGCAGAAAAGCCTGGACCAAAGCACACCCATCGGATCTCCCACAATGTCTTATTGGCCAGAAATGGATCACATGACGGCACCTAAATCTACCACTATTAAAAGGAATGAGGGCTAGGCGCAGTGGCTCGTGCCTGTAATCCCAACACTTTGGAAGGCCAAGGTGGGAGGATCACTTAAGGCCAGGAATTCAAGACTACCCTAAGCAACATAGTGAGACCTCATCGTCTACAAACAATAATAAAATTAGCCAGGCCTCATGGCACATGCCTATAGTCCCAGCTACCCGGGAGGCTGAGGCAGGAGGATTGCTTGAGCCCAGGAATTTGAAGCTGCAGTGAGCTATGATCATGCCACTGCACTCCAGCCTGGGCAATAGAATGAGACCCTGCCTCAGGAAAAAAAACAGGACTGAGATTACAATGATTGTGTTAGACTAATTAGGGATTGCCCCCAGTCAGGCATGAGTGGGAATAGATACTTAGGCAGCCCACAGAGTCTGCTACTCATATAAGTAGATATAAACCCTCACGATCATGCTTAATGACTATAGTATTTAAATATATGGAGCTACCATGATTATTCAACCAATCTCCCATTGTGAACATGTACACATGTAATTTTTGCAATGCTATAGCACATATCTTTATATGTACATGTTAGTGTTCTTGTTTAATGATTTCTTTAGGATTTATTAGTCCTTAAGAAAGTGCTGGATCAGAGTATGAACAATTTTGAATAATACATTTGATAGTTACTGCTAAATGTTCCCCAAGAAAGGTTGTGCCAATTTGCATTCGCACAAGCGATTTTTGAGGCCCTTTTCTCTAAAAATTCATTATTTAAATATTTTCTACATAAATGAAAAATGATATCCAATAATTGTTTTATTAGCATTTAAAAGGTATATTTTGAATAAGAATACATTTATGTCTTTAAATACAAAAAGCTCAATGACATTCAATAAAAGGCCTCCCTCCTTAATTTACATTTTTTCTTGTTAATACTCATGAAGTTTAATATATTTTTTTAGCTACTGATCATTCCTTGTGATTCTGTTGTGTTTGGGTATATGAATGAGTTTTCTTTTTTTAATATGTATTTTAAATTTTTCATTCATAGTTTATTGAAAAAAATCCCTTTGGCCGGGCGCAGTGGCTCACGCCTGTAATCCTAGCTCTCTGGGAGGCCGAGGCGGGCGGATTGTTTGAGCTCAGGAGTTCGAAACCAGCCTGAG
>NW_012154840.1:4370864-4374685 GCF_000956105.1 Propithecus coquereli
AGACTCTGTCTCAAAAAAAAAAAAAAAAGTCGGGATCCAAATAATGTCTAAACCTTGGTGTTGGTTGATGTCTTTCCTAAGTCTATTTTAATCTCTAGATTTCTTGAGACTTAAAAAGCAATCAATAAGAAAACAAATATCCTAATTTAAAAATGGGTAAAAGATCTAAACAGACACCTCAGCAAAGAAAATATACAGATAGCAAATAAGCATGTGAAGATGATGCTCAATATCATATGCCATTGGAGATTTCCAAATTAAAACAATAATGGCTACAACAACAAACACCCATCATATGGATGTATATATGGTTTGTTTATCCATTCACCTTTGGAGGGACATCTGGTTGCTTCCAAGTTTTGACATTTATGAATCAAGCTACTATAAACATTTGTGTTCAGATTTTTGTGTGGACATGACTTTTCAACTCATTTGGGTAAATACCAAGGAGTGTGATTACTGGATCACATGATAAGATTATGTTTAGTTTTACAAGTTACCAAACTGCCTTCCCAAGTGGCTGTACCATTTTGAATTCCCACCAGTAATAAATGAGAGTTCCTGTTGTTCCATATCCTTGCCAGCACAAGTGTTGTCAGTGTTCTGAATTTTAACCATTCTAAGAGGTGTTTACTATTGTTTGTTGGTGACCGCTTCTCACCAACTTCCCTAATACCACCCTAATCTAAATCACTGTCATTTTTTGACTAGATTATTGCAATATATCTAGCTGCACTCCCTGATTCTACCACACCTGCCTGTTTTCTACACACCATCTCAAGTGGTGCTCTTAAAAGAAAAATCAGATAATGTCACTTTTGCTTTAAAGCCTACAATACCTTCCCATTTTACTCAGAGTAAAACCAAAATCCTTACGGTGGACTATAAGACCCCTTGTTACTGTTTTTTAAAATTTCATGTCTTACTACTGGCACTCTTGCTCACTCTTCTTCCTCCAAAAGCAGACCCATTTCATTAATTGTTTTGGCTACTCAATAAACGTTTTTCATCTGGAAACTAATGTCCTTCACTGCTGGGAAATTTTCTTGAGTTATTTCGGTGGTCATTTATTCCCCTTCATTTTCTATTTTTTTTTTCCTGGAACTCATATTATTGAGATATTGTATCTCTTGGATCCAATTTAAAAAAGTATTTTCTCTCTCATCAATTTTATTTCTTTTTCATTTTGTTCTACTTCCTGGGAAATTTCCTCAACGTTACCTTTCAAATTTTCTATTGAGTTTTTCATTTCTGATGTTATATATTTAACTTTTAAGGCCTCTGACACTGTTACAAAGTTCCTCTCATCTACTATGATTTTTGTTGCATAAATCTATTTATACATAAGTATATTTTATCAAATAGTACATCATGCTTATATCTTTGCTGTCATCTTAAATTTTTTTTTTTTGCAAGTACTCATTTTACAAAAGAGCACATCTCTTCTCTCTTCATTTTTTTCTGATGTTTTCTGTGGGTAGACCTGGTTTTCTTGCAGTAACAACCCATTCCCATATCCTGGGGGCTTAAATAAAAAAATTACTTATTTATCATTCATGTTGTATGTCCACTGAGGTTTGGCTGGAGGGTCTGCTCTGTCTTCCTCACTCCAGAATCCAGGCTGATGGAGAAGCCTCATTCTGGAGCCTTGCCAGTTGTGGGAGAAGTAAAAAATGGTGCGGCATGCACTTACTCTTGAAGCTTCTGCCAGGAACTGATAAATGTTATTTTTGCTAAAATTTCTTTTGCCAAAGCAAGTTACATGACCACATATAACTTCAAAGGGGGGTGGATAGATGCAATCCTACTATGTGCCCAGAAGGAGAGAGAGGACCAGAATATTTATGAAAAGTGCTAATAACTATTGCTATCTGATCTCACTAAGTCTGAGGGTGAGAGTTTGTGCTCTCCTGTCAGCTTCCCAACAGGTGCTTGCACCTAATACTTCCCTTGTCTTAAGTCCCTAGTATTCCTTTAACATCTTATTTTCTTTGCGCTGGCGTAGTAAGTAAGTCTTCATTCACTTTTATGATTTCCTATTTATTTTTTTCCTCCCAGTGCCTGAAAAGTAATAGTGTACTCTTAAAGTCAAATTTGTTTGTTCTTTATAGCTTCATCAATGGATGACATCTCCCTCTTAGGACTTCCTTATAAGGAGAATCTCATTTAATTATATACCATTTAATTACATTAACAGAACCCTCTATTAGAGGATTATTTCCCAGGCTAATAAGTATTATTGCTGTGGAGATTTCTATGTTCTCAATATTTGACAGTGTTTTGATCTTTGTCATCAGTTTTGAAGGAACTTCTACCTAATCTTTGCCACTAAGCCCTGAGTTTGCTGTATTAGGTACATCTGTTACTTAGAGGGATGGTTTACCCAGATTTACATATTTTCAGATACAGCGATTAGTTCCTCCAGAATCTTTTCATGTGCAGTGGTCCAGTGGACAATTAAAACAATGAGATACAATTTTCTCCTAACAAAAAAGGAGGAAAATGTGCTTGTTGTTTTGGGGGATGATTTAGTACAAACAGTATTGATACATTTACCTGTGGATGGTGGCAGCCAAACTAGGCAAAATCATGACAAAAATAATTTATTCACAAATGAAGACTTATAAAATTATTCACATCTGTTGACCCGGTAATCTCCCTTTTGAGAATTTAGGACTATTTTTAGAAACTAAAAAGTTCTAGATCTCAGTATATTCCTTGAAAACTGAGAAGCAACTTAAATATTCAAAACTAGCAGATATTTTACTTAGTACATAGAGTCTCTGATGAGTACTGAATGGTTTCCTATGAAATGTTGGTAATTGTACTTCAGGCAAACTCTAACCTTTTGCTTCCTGTGGGATCTGGTGCCAGGCTAGATGATAATGGAAGTAATAGATAAGTCTGATTTTCATTCATGTGACTGTATGCAGATCTCTACTGAAAACTGTTGTGGAAGGTTCTTGTAATAAACATGAAACATTCAAGAAGTAAAGAAGCTACTTTCATCTAATTATTCATGATGAGGCCTATCAGCATGCATTTTTATTCTCTCTAGGAGACCCCAGAGCTTACTCACTATTATATTAAGTGGAGCTTGTAGAACTAATAGGTTGACAAGTGGTGTTTTTCTTGGAATATTTATAAATTTTGACTAGAGTGGTATTTTGTTTTTATTTTTTAATATACGTTAGAATTAAGCAACAGGTGTTTAAACTACTAAATCATAGGTCCATCGTATAATAATAATGATGATAACAAACACTTTATTTAACCCTGTGTGCAAATTACAATTCATGTGCTTTATATCCATCATATATTTTAATTCTCACAACCATATGAGGTAGAAAGACAGTACTTCTTAGGCCTATACTTTTGACTTGAGCTGGGCTATTATGTCAGTAGAAGACTGTCAGAAGAGTGAGTTTGTGTCTCTGTGAATGAACCCTTACCTTAATCCTTATATTAAGTTAAGATTTTTCCCTAATCTGAAGTTCATTCAGTTACCTTAGTATTAGAAGGACTAGAAATATGTTATTTGGGCACATAATATAATAACTATTGCTATAATTTTTATTATACAGTTATTATAAAAGTAATGTATATAAAGGATAAATTATGAAATACAGATAAGTAGAAGAAGAAAAAGAAAGTGCCTCAACTGTAACTACTGACAATATTTTGGTTCATTTCCTTCCAAACTGTCAATATGAGATGTAGATGTCCTTGAAAGTATCTTTCAGGGCATAGATAAGACTATTTGTGGTTATTTGCTTAATTGGAAAATTTGAAACTTAGATTTTAAGTTCAGCTGATGAATC
>NW_012154840.1:4376325-4381375 GCF_000956105.1 Propithecus coquereli
GGGAGGCTGAGGCAGGAGGATCGCTTGAGCCCAGGAGTTTGAGGTTGCTGTGAGCTAGGCTGACGCCACGGTACTTACTCTAGCCTGGGCAACAAAGTGAGACTCTGTCTCAAAAAAAAAAAAAAAAAATCCCCTTATTCATGGTCTGTTATATATGTGTTACAATATTTTTTGCTAAGTTTGGTGTTCATTTATTTTCCATATAAACATTTAAGTATTTCTTTATGGATTCTGCCTTTTCTTAGTTTTTAACTTTGCTCATGGCCTACCTGCTTTTGCTTTTATACTTAGAAGGGCTTTTCCAACCCTGAAATCAAATAAATACCCACCTATATTTCCTTGCAATTTTTTAATAATTTCACTTAACCTTTTATTTTACTGAAATAAAGGCTATCTAAAATCATGTTGCAAAATTTTAACAATGCATAATTGTTTATCATATGATGTTAAATGGAAAAATAGGAATATAAAATATATTAGAAAATTTATCTAAAGGAAAAATAGGTGTATTCATATGATTGCATAGAAAAAAATATTTAAACTTCAGGTTTCAGCTCCAATATGTAAACAACTTGGAAGTTATCACCCCCAAACTTATAACAAGAAAAATCTGAACAAACTGAAAATCAACTTTTCTTAGACCCCATTACAGAATTGAGGTCACAGGGCAAACCAAACCCCAAAGTCTAGAGCACTAGGTCAATCCAGACAGTCACAGATATACTGTTAACCTGGAGCAGAGGCCACTGGAGCCATAAACTTGCAGAAACACATAAATGATCATTTTGACCAATTACCGGAGGCTGAGTGTGGACTAGTGTAAGTGTAAGAAACTCCTGGTGGCCACATTCTTAGTGGGGCACCCACACTTTTGTATGTTTTACCTTCAGGATCCCCACCAAGTTCTCATTATGAAGATCCAAGAAAGACCCCTTCATGGCTCTGGCAGAAAGAAGGGAAGAGTAAACATTGTCAAATATACTCAAAGCATTCTCCATAGAAAGGGCTTACTCTCCAGGGGAAAATACTTTACCAGAGCCTTATCCTAGCTAAGAGGAAGGACATATCTGTGAATCCAGCCACTTTTGGCTTTTTTGTCTCACCTAAGGGAGGAAAAATTTAAGAAACACTTAAGGTCATAGCCCAGAGACACAGGCCCATTAAAATATTGAGATTGAACCCCAAGATAATAGAACGCTTTCTCACGCCACACCTTTCCCGCACATCAACAGGATCCCATTATAAAAGCACTGAATTACAACTGAAATTGCTGCATGTCATAGACTAGTTAAGAAAGAATTCCTAGCCAGGGGTGGCGGTTCACACCTGTAATCCCAGAACTTTGGGAGGCTGAGGCGAGAGTATGGCTCAAGGCCAGGAGTTCCAGACCAGCATAGGCAACATAGTGAGCCACTGTCTCTACAAAAAATTTAAAAATAGTTGGGTGTGGTGGCATACACCTGTAGTCCCAGCTACTTGGGAGGCTGAGATAGGAAGATTGCTTGAGCCTAGGAGTTCAAGGTTGAAGTGAGCTGTGATCGCACTACTGCACTCCAGCCTGGGTGACAGAGTGAGACCCTCTCATCTGCAAAATCTCAACTGAGGGACACTCTATAAAACACTTGATCACGAAATCTTCAAAACTGTCAAGGTCACCAAAAACAAGAACGGTCAGAGAAATTGTCACAGCCAGGGACACATGATGACTGAATGTAATAGGTATCCTAGATGAATCATTGGACAGGAAAAAAAGACATTGGATTCATCGATGTTGTTAAAAATGACGGGAGTTCCTTCTTTGATGAGGCTGAATAATATTGTGTGTATATACCAAATATTTTTTATCCATTCATCCATTAATGGACACTTAGGTTGACTCTATAGTTGGTCAAAGGACACAGAATTTCAGTTAGGAGTAATAAGTTCAGGATATCTATTGTATATCATGGTGACTATAGTTAATAACAACATACTAATCTCAATAAAATATGAACTTTAATATATCAATATTTGTTCATTAATTGTAAAAATACATATACTAATGGAAGATATTTTATAATAGGAGAAAAGCAGTGAGGGGTATATGGGGCTTCTGTGTACCATCTACAATTTTCCCATACATCTAAAACAGGTCTACTGGCTGGGTGCAGTGGCTTACGACTGTAATCCCAGCTCTTTGGGAGGCCAAGGGTAGAGGATGGCTTGAGGTCAGGAGTTTGAGACCAGCGTGGGCAACATAGCAAGACCGCATCTCTACAAAGAATAAAAAATTAGCCAGGCATCATGGCATTTACCTGTAGTCCAAACTACTCAGGAGGCTGAGCTAGGAGGATCACTTGAGCCCAGGAGATTGAGGTTCCGGTAAGCTGTGATCACACCACGCCACTCCAGCCTCAATAACAGAGCTAGACTCTGTCTCAAACAAAACAAAACAAAACTGGTCTACAGATAAAGTTTATTTAAAAAAATGAGAAAATGAAAGGCTATTTAAAAATACCTTGGAAGGTGCCACTGAAGCCTAAACCGACATTGCCTAAAAGTAAGACCCTTATAAAATAAGGATCTTGTTCTTAACCCCTCCCTGTGTCTTCTTCCAAAGCTACTCCCTGAGACCACTATGGATTGCATGCAGGTGAAGCCTTATCTTTACTTTGGAAATGTCTTTGTTGAAAGGCCTTTATCCTAATTAAGACTAATTTCCCAGAGACAGAGTAGGGAACAAGATTTTAAAATGGACTTTCAGTCACCAAGAGGATTATTAAAATAGTCTTATTTCAGCCTCACTCTACTCCCCATATTGTTCCCTCCCACATCAGGTTCCCTCTCATCGTGGTGAGCAGAGCTCCTGGCAGCATCACCATAGCAACCAATGGCTAGGGCCAATTAAGTTATAACTGTGTAATTAGACACCTAAGTTGATTATAGAGCCCAGAATATTGGATGTGGGAGAGAGGCTAACAGAAATGAAAATAAGGTCGACATTAGCTGGAGAGAAGTGGGCAACTGAGAGACTGAGTGCTGCAAACCATTCTCTACCTCAGCTTTGTGGGAGCTGTGAGCCTGGGTGTTAACGCCATGACATGTGCCCTCAAACATGAAACCGGAGAAGGGCACCAGGCCCCTTCCAGAAAGTGCATAGGGGATATCTCTCTCCGAGCATATCCCCTAACATCCAGCTGTGAGCATACTTTCCCCACGGTTTATTTCCAGAGCTGTATGCTCGGTGTCTAGAGCAGTGTCAGGCACATAGTAAGTGCTCTTACTGCTGCGTGGCACTCCTGTCCTCTCACAATCATTTGTACTTTGCCAAAATCCACATGCTGACCAAAAACCAGGGCCCTAATTAGATGATGCAACTTAGGGTGAATAATTGGGAGATGCCCACATAGTGAAACCAGGAGACTAAGGAAATAGGACTTTATGAACATAGGGTTAATTGGAATGCAAATGAAGGATACCGTCTTCTATGTGTAGCGAGTCTCATATAACTCCTTCATAGGAAGTATACTTCAGATATCAAACAATTCAGCTGGTTGAAGTGTACAATTAAATGGTTTTGAGTATATTCATAAAGTTATGTAACCATTATAGCAATCAACTGTAGAACATTTTTATCACCCCAGTAAGAATCCATGTATCTTGTAGTAGTCAATCTCTATTTTCCTCCAGTCCACCCAGCCATAGGCAAATCCTAACCTATATTTTCTCTTTATGGATTTGCTTATTCTAGACATTTCATATAAATGAAGTCATATAATATGTGGTCTTTCGTGACTGGATTCTTTCATGTAGCATAATGTTTTCAAGGTCCATCCATATTGTAGAATGTATCAGTTCATTTCTTGCTATTATTTACTTGGCTTCCTTCTTTCTTTTTACTGCTGAATAGAATTCCTTTGTATGGACATAACATATTTATCCATTCTCCACTTAATGGATATTTGGGTTGTTTTCACTTTTTGGCTATTACGAATAATGCAGTCATAAACACTTGGGTACAAGCTTTTGTGTGGACATACCTTTTCAATTCTCTTGGTACCAAACTTAGGATTGGAATTACTGGGACATTTGGTACTGCCAAACTACTTTGGACAACAGCTGTGATATTTTACTGTCCTACCAACAATGACTGTGTTCTAATTCCTCAATTTGCATGCTAACACTTGCTATTATCTGTCTTTTTGATTATTGCCGCTATAGTGGATGTCAAGTAGTATCTCATCATGGGTTTGATTCGCATTTCCTTGACGACAGATGCACAACATTTTTTCAGGTACTTATTGGCCATTTGTTTATCTTCTTCAGAGAAATATCTATTCAGATTCTTTGTCCAGCTATTAATTGGGTATTTGCCTTTTAAGTATTGAGTTGTAAGATTTCTTTATGTATTCTAGATACAAACCCGTCATAAGATATATGGTTTTCAAAAACATTCTGTCATTCTGGGGATTGTCTTTTCAATTGTTGATTGTTTTTTTTTTCTTATTTTATTTTTTACCAAACCAGATCCAGGATGATTGTTTATTTTGAAGCACAAACTTGCAAATTCTGATGATGTTCATTTATCTGTTTTTTATATTGTTTCTTGTACTTTTGGTGTCATGTCTAAGAAACCATGCCCTAATCCTAGAACATGAATATTTATGCCTATGTTATCTTCTAAGAGTTTTATAGTCTTAGGTATTATTTTTAAGTCTCTGAACCATTTTGAGGTAATTTTTGTATATGGTGTAAGTAAGGTAAGGGTCCAAATTTATTCTTTTACATGTGGATATCCAGTTTTCCCAACAGTATTTGTTGAGATGAAGAAACCATTGAATGTTCTTGGCATCCTTGTTGAAAATTGTTTGCCCACATATGCAAGGATTTATTTCTAGGCTCTCCATCCTATTTCATGGTCTACATGTGTGTCTGTATGCCAGAACCTCACTGCTTTTTTTTTTTTTTTTTAAAACAAGAAACCATTGAATGTTCTTGGCATCCTTGTTGAAAATTGTTTGCCCACATATGCAAGGATTTATTTCTAGGCTCTCCATCCTATTTCATGGTC
>NW_012154840.1:4381425-4383133 GCF_000956105.1 Propithecus coquereli
ATATGCAAGGATTTATTTCTAGGCTCTCCATCCTATTTCATGGTCTACATGTGTGTCTGTATGCCAGAACCTCACTGCTTTTTTTTTTTTTTTTTTGAAAAACTGCCACAATTTACTTGTTTTAATTTTCTGAAAATCAAAGTTACTAATGTACACAGTTTTAAGAGTCAAATAGAGATAGTTTTACAAGGCTTGTATGAAAAAACAGTTCCTTGCACTGCTCTCCCATCTGCCCCTCTCCAGAGGCAACCACTTTCAACTCTTTCAGCTGATTCTTTTGGTGTTTACTTTCACTCTTGGCATTGTTTGAGTTTTTACAATAAGCATGCATCACTTTGTTATTCCTATTTGGTTTGAATAATACAGTTAGGATGGATTGCCAGGTTTGGCACTGGATTGGGATGGCCAGGCACTATGGAGTGCCTCAGTAATCTCTGTGCTCAAGTCACCAGTTCCTCCAGGCCTTGCTCTAGGCGGTTGCCGGGGACCAGCAGCCCCTCCTTGATGCAGTTCTGCTGGAAGCCCATGTCGCTGAACTGCTGCTACAGCAACTCCCCTGCCTGGCTCTTGGAGAACTGGAAAATGTCCATGGCCTCCTCCACTAGGCCTTCCTCATAGCCTTGATGCAGAAACCAGTCAGAGGTGCTAAGGTAGCTGAGAAACTGGCTCAGGCTCTGCCTCCCTGTGTTCCACAGAGCCAGCACAGGGGATATCCCAGGGTGACCACTGGTCTCATAAGGTCTTGCTCTCTTGGCTCAGAGTGGACAGTAGATCCGCTGCAGTATCAGGGTGTGATCTGTGGGGACTGAAGCTGGGGTGCCCCCTACCCCAGGAGATGGCAGGCAGGTGTATGGGCTGAGGGATATGACTGTGGGCTAGTGGCTACACAGCTGGGGCATGGCGCTGGCCATGGAGGGCAGCACGGGTAGCACAGGGGTGCTGAGGGGCTAGGGAGTAGGTCCTGGGGGTGACATGTGGCCATGGGAGCAGTGCAGGAGGGGTTGGAGAAGGCATCCTGCCCTCCAAGAGCCACTGCCCCCCTGCTAGCTGCAACCTCAGGTGTGAAACAAGTCCAGCAAGCCCAGGCAATGGACCTGGCTGGGGCTCCCCAGGGAACTGGCAGGGGGCCACAGGGACCAGGCTCTTCTTGCTGGCAGAAGAAGCTTCTTTTTCATCGTCCTCCTCCTCTGGGAGCCACTCACACTGTTTTGATGACTGGGGCTTTGTAATGAATTTTGAAGTAAGGAAATATGAGACCTCCAAGTCTGTTCTTCTCCAAAATTGTTTTGGTTATTTAAGATTCCATATGAATTTTAGAATGAATTCGTCCATTTCTGGAAAAAAATCATAGGGATTTTGATAGAGATTGCACTAAATCTGTAGATTGTTTTGTGGAGTATAGGCAGTCCCTGGGTTGGAGAGGAGATATATTCCTGAGAATGTCTTTAGGTTTTATATGGATTTATATGTAACTGTTTCCCTCATGAACATCGCATATAGGGTGGTAATAATAGTAATGGTACTATAATGGCTCATGTGTGGTAATAATAATACAGTGTAGTACTGTAATAATAATACCCCTACAGTGTAATAATAAGTTGCAGAAACTATTGTACTCTTTTAATTCAAACAGACAGAACATAAAAACAAACTCATACAAAAGGTTTAGGTAGGAGATAGAAATTTCAAAAAAGAATATTTTTTTATT
>NW_012154840.1:4383688-4385657 GCF_000956105.1 Propithecus coquereli
GTCCTTTCGACCCACATCAGCCAAGTCCTCTACAGCAGCAGTCCCCAACCTTTTTGGCACCAGGGACCGTTTTCATGGAAGACAATTTTTCCACGGAGCGGGGAGCGGGGCAATGGTTTCAGGATGATTCAAGTGCATTACGTTTATTGTGCACTTTATTTCTATTATTGTTACATTATACTATATAATGAAATAATTATACAACTCACCATAGGTTGGGGACCCCTGCTTCACAGGGACTCTCGGATTATTCATTACCTTTTGCTTTTAACTCCTTCTGTGTCAATGCTGACCACAGCCGCCATTTTCTCCTGCATTACTTCAAGGTCTTCCTGGTTGGAGCCATGTATCCTTTGCCCACAGGCCAGAGGGAGGGGCACAAGGTCACTTCAGGAAAGTGCATGGGGGATGCGTCCCTCCCACCACGTCCCCCGGGTGTGAGCGTGCTCTGCCCATGGTTTATGTCCGGAGAAGTGCCAGGCACCTAGAGAGTACAATTCCTGCTGCCTGCACTGCTGCTAGACAGAGCACCGGCAATGTGGTTATGAGGGCCGGGATCGCAGCTTTGACCGTAGCCCAGAGTCTGATACGGGGATGTCACTGCCTCACTCTGGTATACTAGTTTCCCCAGTTACATAGTGGTGGGGGCCTGCAAATTAGCATCATGATCCCCTAGGTTCTCTAGCATGATATCCTCAGGAAAAAAAAAATATCTAAATGCTATTTCCAGCTATGGCTCAAGGAAGGGACTCTTTCCAAAGAAAATCACAGAAATAGACAGGGAGGCAATTCTGTGTCTGCGTTCCTCCTTTGTTCCTTTTTCCCCTCTCTCTGTTAATGGCACCAATCCCTCCCATCAGTTAGAATCACCGAGAATGTTTCCCACCCGGCTTACATCTCAGTCGTATAGAATCCCTGTAAAGTAAGGTGTTCCCTTCCCTGTTCCCGCTGTCCCTGCCCTAATTCTTCACCCACCGGTCACTTACCTGGTCTACATTAAATGGCAGGAAAGCCACATTCTCAACCCAGGAGGGACCGTGTGGCCCTGGGCAGGTGGTTTCCCCTCTCTGGGCTTCATCTCTTTGTGAAATGAGTTGTTTGATCACCCCAGGCTCTATCTGGAGGCAGATGAGGGTCACAGATAGAGCCCTGGACTCCAGGCACAGCTCTGTTACCAACCTAGCATGCGATTTACTTCCAGTCCTTTCCCACTTCTGAGCCTCAGTTTCCCATCTGAACAGTCGTGACTGACAATTGAGAAGTCTCAGACTCCTGCAAATGAGGACCTTGATCCCCGAACATGCCTGTGTCTTTAGAAAACCCGTATCCCGCGATCTTCAGCATGTAGAGCCTTTCCTTTTAAATTTTTAATTTTTTTTATTTCAGCATATTATGGGGGTACAAATGTTTCGGTTACATATATTGCCTTTGCCCCACCCGAGTCAGAGCTTCAAGCTAGAGCCTTTTCTTATCCTCCGGATTGCTTCTTGGGTATGTCTCTACTGAAACGCACTTTCCTTGTGTTCCATGCTTTATTTTCCCAGGTAAGCCTCCGGCTCCCTCTGCCTTTGCCCTGGGACCTGTATTTATAAGGTTTTAATCACGAAAGGCTATCAGTTAGCGTAATTAGAGTATTCTCATCTTCGATTTGGGCCCGGTCCTTCTGCCATCCCCCTCCCACCTCAGGTTCCCTCTTATTGTAACTTAGCCAGCAAAGAGCTCCTGGCTGCATCACCATAGCAACCAGCAGCTAGGGCCAATTAAGCCCTGACCGAGTCATTAGACACCTAAGCTGATTATAGAGTCCAGAATATTGGTTGAAGGAGGGAGGCAGGAAGGAGGAAAACAAGGCAGATCTCAGCTGCAGAGGAGTGGGCAGCAGAGTAGCCGAGTGCTGCAAAGCTTTGCGACCTGGACTCCGCGGGAGCCGCGGGCCTGGGTGCCAACACCACAGCAGGTGCTCGCAGCC
>NW_012154840.1:4389587-4392965 GCF_000956105.1 Propithecus coquereli
GAGCCCAGGAGTTTGAGGTTGCTGTGAGCTAGGCTGACGCCACGGCACTCACTCTAGCCCGGGCAAAAGAGTGAGACTCTGTCTCAAAAAAAAAAGAAAAAAAAACAAGAAAGAAACAAATCACTGTACCTCAACTATACAGCCTCCTCCATCTATTGCATCATCATCGCTCTGTTTGCTACATACACCAAAGTTCCTAAAAAGAAAAAAAAACATTGTTATATTCTTGATTTCTCATTTTCTTGATTTCACCGCTTCCTCTATTACCGTTGCTTTGAACCCACCCCAGCCAAGCTTTTGTCCTCACCACTCCAGTGAAATAGCTCTTCTCAAGTGCCCTAAACAACCTTCATGTTGCTAAACCCAGTGGCCATTTCTCAGTACTGGTTCTACTTGACTGATGAGTACAATTTGACACTGTTAATCACTTCCTCTTCCTTCCAATACTTTCCCCACTCGGTTTACATGACATTTCTATCCCTCGATTCTCCTTCCGTCTCAGTGTCTGCTACTCTTCAGAGTCATGGCTGGTTACTCCTCACCTCATTGACCTCTCTGCACTGGAGTTCTCTAGGGTTTGGCTCTCAGACTTCTTTACCTCTGCTTACTTCCTACGAATCATACACAGTTCCATGCCTTTGACCCCACCCACACATAGAGGAATCACACCTTAATAGTTCAAGCCCAGTCCTCTCCTGGGACTCCAGTCCTGTATGTTCAATTGCCTATTCAACATCATCACTTGGATCTCTAATATTCATCTTAAATTCAAATTCATCGTACACACAATTGAGCCCCTGCTTACCTTTCTGTCAAACCTATTCCTGCCATCATTTTCCCCATCCTGGGAGGGCAGCTTCATCCTTCCTCTTGCTCAGGCCAGAAACCTTCGAGGCATCTTTGGATTCCTATCACTTTCATCCCACATTCATGGATACTGTCATCTCTACCTCCAGAAGGGACTCCAAATCCCCACATTTCTCATCCCCCTCCATATGTATCACTCTGGTATAATACACCATCATGTGTCACCTCTGTTTTTGCAATAGCCTTCTAACTGGACCCTCTGTTATCGCCTTGCCCCCTTACCGTCTCTCATCGGCACACCAGACTGGGCCTTTTATGCAAGTTTATGCCACTTCTCTGCTCAGAACCTTCCAATGTTTTCCTGTTGGACACACCCTGTGACCTACTAAACACTGTAATACCCTTTTAACTCCTTAATCTCATCTCCTGTCATGGCATCCCTCCTGCACGAGACTCCGGCCATAGCAGCATTCTTGCCGCCCCTGGAACACAACAAGCAGAGTAAAATGGAATGACACAGCCCCAGTGCTGAGAGCTGTGCTCCACTGTCACTCGGATTCAGGACAGTGCCTCTTGCATCCAGGGTCCACAGGACAGTGATGTGGTGAGGAAGGATCAGACTGTTTGAGACCCTCTGCCCAAGGGCCTGGCATCCAGAGGCTGGGACAGCCATGTGTTAGAGAGTCCTACCCTGAACAGTTACTTGTGTGAACAACTTTAGTGGAATCATGCCGATTCTCTCCCAACAACCAAGCCAGCAGATAAGTTACACACCATGAAAGTGTATAAACATGTTTCCTTCCCATACCCTCACACACAGGTGATTGCATGATTCTGTGTGTGTGGGGAGACATGTTTTCTCCTAAGACCACATGCAAGCTTGTGGGGGCCAATTTTGTTCCAATACCCTTGCATGTGGATGACAGGGACTAATTCGGTGTTAGAGGGCAGGTTTTCTGCACACACGTGAGGGCCTGTGTGCACAGAGATGGAAGCACAAGCGCATATATAGCTGATCCATGCCAGCCCAGTCTTGTACTCTTTGCACTTTGAGTTGGCTTGGTATGAGACATTAGTTAGCGGTGAGTACTGTAGTCAACTGCACAGGTATTCATTTTGAAAATCTTCAATTTTATTTATAGAAGAAATGAAACCTATCTCTAAGACAAGTCATGCCACGATGTTTTGAGTTTTCTACCACCTATGAAAACAAAGGAGGCTGGAGTCAGACCAGAGATGACAGTATTTTTACAGCAAAGACTGCAGCCAGCCTAGACAACTGATCTTGTATTTTCTTAGCTCCCCTTTTCACACTCTTTTCAACACATGGGTCCTAATTCCCCCTCTTCTTCTCGCTATACTGTTGGAACTGACCGGCAGACCTAGGATATTAAAGTCATAAGCTGTGCCTTGGGAAAATAAAATAGAACGGGGATGAGGCATCCTGAGTTTGAGTCTTAACGCTGCCACTTCTATACCCGTTGACCTCAGGCATTTCACTTTCCTCCCTGAAGCCGTGGGGTTCCTCCACTTGCAAAATGAGGGAACTAGGGTTGTGGGGAGAGAGTGTTTGACCATATAATCTCCAAAGGTCTTATGTAGGTCTAATATTCTTTGACCCAATAAAGCATTGCTTGAGGGGAAACACGCTGGCAAATCAGGAGGGCTCTGGACTTTCAGCTTTCTTAAAATACATTGGCCAAAATATTAGTTCTTATTTAGCCAATGGATGGTGAGTAACCCAGGATTGTCATTGTCAGAGCTGAAACCACTTGGGCCTTCCCATAGGTAGCTGAAGAAATTTATTCAAGCAAGAGAGCATCGGAACCTGGGCCAACGGCTTCCTGCTTGGGACAGACTCCAAGAGCTGCCTCTGGTCAGTGAGACCATTGCATGACTCAGCTATAGCAGTGTGGAAAATAAAGGTGTGAAAGGTAGTGGTTTGAATTTGCATCTGACCATTCTCTCACTACTCCCTGTCCTTCCTTCTCCCTGGAGGAGCTCCGTGTCTGGCAGAGGTGAAAGTCAGAGAAACCGAGTCCAGTTTGGGAAGTGCTAAAACCCTGACCAGGGTGGAGTGGGTTAGTGGATAGGAGGTGGTAGATCTTTGATAAATCCAACAAATTCTTCCCAAGAAAGTTATCTATGAATAATTTTTAACTATCCACTGTTCGATTTGGTGATTTACATTTTCGTCGATAATCATGTCCGTAATCTAGGTTTTCAAATGCATTTGCGTAACACTTCCTTTTATTCTCTTAATTTCTTCTCTGTTGCTGCATTAAAAACAAAGAAACAATAAATACTGGGTTGTCCCAATTTTAAAAACAGCATTGTTGAGGGGAGAAAATACAGTTTCAAAGAACTGCAAGTTCGAAAACTTTGAATTGAGATCCACGTGGTAAGAACCCATTTGCGTCAACTGTCTAAGCTGTAATGGCGTTTGAATCCCAAAGTCAGGTTCCACAGTAACCGTTATTCACAATGGGTGAGATACCTCAGGCCTGTGGTCCTGTTTAGCCCCAGGGCCTGATCAGAAACAATGCATGGAGTTGCAAGAAATGAGCATGG
>NW_012154840.1:4393625-4398754 GCF_000956105.1 Propithecus coquereli
CCAGGAACACTGCTCTCACTACATCAAACAAAAGGACCTCCAGATCTCCATCGTGTTACAGCTCCCTCTAAAGAACCGTCAAAGTGGAACTACATTGAAAGTGTTTGCTTTTCACCAGTTTTCTAGGCAATTTTGGAGTTTCATCTTGGGGCACTGAACAATCTGTCTGCTCAGGGCCTATTGGGAATAGCCACCATTCACCTAGAAGGAGAAGATCACGTCAGAAAGTTCATCACCTGTTTCTCTCCACCAAGAACTGCTCCCCCTTGCCCACATTTTGTGTCAGTACCTTCCAATGGAAATATGGGCATTTTCAAAAAGAGATCAAGTCAGAGGACATGGCACCATCAGGGCCAAGCTTTGGGAAAATGGACCCTGATATTCAGGACAATATCCTTAGCCAAGGACACTTTGATTCTCAGTCCCTGTCCAGCAAAGTGCTTTGAGATCTCATGATCCCAGTCTACCTCCAGTCCTTGTTTTGACATCTGAAGCCTTGAGCCCGGTCCAGCTGCAACCACTGGTTTAGAATCCCCAACACATAATCCTATCATCTTTACTCCTTAATCAGTCAAGTACTCTGCGTTTCCAATCCTAGGACCTGGGCTGCCTCCATTCCCTGACTTGTAGACTGCTTTCAAATTCATAGCCCAGTGCCAAGTCTAGCCTCCATCCCCGACTCCCTTAAGAATCAGAAGCCAGGGAGCATTCTGGGCCCATTCCTGGTCAGTGCAGTGCTGTGAGCACAGTGTCCACAAGGCAGGGACAGCACAGATTCAGAACTCCTATTTTATAAACAGCAGTGAGATTCAAAGTCCATTCCCTACCATACTCTACCTGGCACCCAATCTACCTCAGCCTCTCTTTAGACAACTGTCCTAAAGCCCTTGGCTCAGAGCCCAGTTCATTCCTAATCCGAGAGCAACATTTCCTTTGTATGTTTTCCCTGTGTTTTGAAATAGATCTTCCATTTGATCACTATTCTGGTTTCTAGGTATGTCTTTCTACTTTTGCATTGTCTTTATTATTATAAATAACTAAATTGTCACTTAACATTCCCCCTGTCTTCAGATCCATATCTTTGTAGTATCTTCTCAAATGTTCTTTGCAGTTTCTCCCGTAGTATTTTCCTTGCAGTATCTTCCATAGTATTATCTTTATTAATTCACATTAGAGTTTTGTGTGTATGTGTGTGTGTGTGTATGTGTGTGTGTGTGTGTGTGTGTGAGTGTTTCTTAATTTATCCTCCTAGTTTCTGCTATTACATCATCTCTGTGGGAACTACATGTTCTTTTTTTCTACCTCGTCACCTAAGACAGACATTGTGTGTCTTTCTTCAATATTCATTCTCTTCTACACCCTAGTCTTAGAGAAAAGAGAGGGATTGTATATATTTAAGAAGTTATTAATAGCGACATTATATACTGTTAATATTTATCATCTTCTTATGTTGACTTTTATTTTCTGATATTTCTTCTACCAATATTTTCATTGATTAAAATATTTAACATTTGCATCAGGAAGGTGGTGGAGTAGAAGCAGCCCATGAACATTCCACTGTCAAGGCAAAGATCATAAATTCCAGGCAGATACCTACCTATGGATAGGTGTTCTTATAAGGAACACAATGAAACCCCAGAAATGTGACGCAGCACACTTGGAGTGAAGGAGAAGTTGATGGGATGGTTCAGTTGAGAAGATCAGAAGTATCTGTGGGAAAGCATCTACATGTTGGGAACATGAGGACAATAGAGCACAGGAGCACCATGCTCACCCCACAGACAGTGTGGCCAAGTTTTGAGGGTCGTCCCTCCACCACCACAGACATCTATCTAGACTGACCAGGAAACTGCCTAGAGTCTGTGCAGAGTAATTGTACCAGAGAGCAGGTGCAGTTAGGATCTGGTGGCTGCTGATCATACGTTTCTGCAGCTGATGCTATCCTGAGCTCTCAGGTGCACGGCACCATATCTTCATGGAAATCAGCTTTGCAGCAGTGGCCTTCACATTGCCTATAACAGGCTGGAGAGGGAGCAGACTGAGCAGATGCTCCCATGAGCCCTACCCTGTGACTGGGAGCCAAGCATCCCTCCCCTCCAGCATGGTAGGATCTAAGCAGAAGAGTTGCCTCGGGCACTACAGGCTTGACCTGGTAAGTTCTGGGCAACTGACTCAGCAGGACCAGATGTGTGGGGAGAGCTCCATGGTCCCTGGGCCACTGGAACCATCCCCGACAAGTGCAACTTGGCATCCGTGGTCTCCAAGCCAGCAGAATAGCCCACTGCCTGTGTGGCCCTGACTCCACACTGCAGGTTGGAACAGCCTGCCATACGTATGGCCCTGATTTTGCCAGCCCCAGTTGTGGCTGTGAGCCTCTCCCTCAGAAATCGTCATGACCAGAGCTGGCATGCAGGAAATACTCAACTGCATCATATATGAATCAGCACAATAGATACCCACCATGGGATTTTACCCATGTAAAATCCACCAAAAAAGCTAAAGCTCACAACTCTTAGAAAAGCATACCACAAGAGGGAAAACAAAGCAAAAAGCTACCCAGTATGATGAACAGAACAGCATCCCACATATCCATTCTATCACGTAAAGTTAACAGTCTGAATGCTCCACTCAGAAGATGTAGGCTGGCTGAATGGATGAAAAAAATACAATTGAAATATATGCTGTCTCCAGGAAACACATCTAAACCACAGAGACTCACATGGACTCAAAGTGAAAGGATGGAAAAAATATTCTGCACAAATGGAAACCAAAAGAGAGCAGGTGTAACCATTCTCACATCAGATAAAATTGACTTTAAATCAACAATGGTATAGAAAGACAGCGAGGGTCATTATACAATGATAAAGGAGAAATCCAATGAGAAGACATAACAATTCTAAATATATATGCACCTGACACAGGAGTTCCCAGATACATAAAGCAAATTCTACTAACACTAAGCAAGGAATAAGTAGTACCATTGTAATTTCTGAGGATTTCAACACTCTACTGTCAGAGCTGGACAAATCATCAAAGCAGAAAATAAATAAACACTGTATTTAAACAGTACTCTAAAACAAACAGACCTGACATTAACAGAACATTCCACCCAAAAACTACTGACACATATTCTCATCATCACATGAGACACTCTCTAAGACTGATCATATCTTAGGCCACAAAACATGTTTCAATAAATCCGAAAAAATCAAAATCATACCATGTATCTTCTCAGACCACAGTGGAATAAAACTAGAAATAAATCACAAGAGAAACACTCAAAGCTACTCAAAGTCATGGAAATTAAACAACCTGCTGCTGATAGATTATTGGGTCAAGGATAAAATTAAGATGAAAATCAAAAGATTCCTTGAACTGAATGACAGAGGGAACACAAGCTATCAAGATCTGTGGGTTTCAGCAAAAGCATTCCTCAGGGGAAAATTCATAGCCTGAAATGCTTACATCAAAAAGACAGAAATATCACAAATTAAAAACCTAATGTCCTACCTCAAGGAACTAGAAAAGGAAGAACAAACCAAACCCAAAGCCAGCAGTAAGAAAGAAAAAATGAAAGTCAGGGTAGAAGTAAATGAATTGGAAAACAATACAAAGGATTACCAAAACAAAAAGTTGGTTCTTTGAAAAGATAAACAAAATCAATTGACCTCTTCCTAGATTAACAAAGAACAGAAGAGAATGGATGTAAATGTGCTCAATCAGAAATGGAAAAGGTGACATTACAAGTCATACCATAGAAACATAAAAAATCATCCATGAATACTAAATAAGTCTCTATGTGCATAAACTAGAGAACATAGAGGAAATGGACAAGTTTCTGGAAACACACAGCCTCCTAAGACTCAACCAGGAAGGAACAGAACTTCTGAACAGACCAATAACAAGCACTGAGATCAAAACAGGAATAAAAAACCTCACAACAAAAAAGGCACCCTGGACCAGATAGATTCACAGCCGAATTCTAACAGACCTACAAAGAAGACCTGGTACCCATAACAGAAATTATTCCACAATACTGAGGAAGGAATCCTCCCCAACTCATTCTATGAAGCCAGTATCACCTTGAAACCAAAGCCAGGAAAGGACACAACAAAAAAAACCACTATAGACCAGTACCCCTTATGAATACACATGCAAAAATCCTCAATAAAATACTAGCAAACCAAATCAAAAGCACATCAATAAAATAATCCACTAGGATCAATTGGGCTTCATCCCGGGATGCAGGATGATTCGACATACATAAATCAAGAAATGTGTTTCACCATATAAACAGAGGGAAAAACAAAGAACATATGATCATCTCAATAGATGTAGAAGAAGCACTCCACAAAATCCACCACCCTTTCATAATAAAAATCCTCAACAAACTAGGCATAGAAGGAATATATCTCACAATTATGAAAGTGATCTTTGACAAACCCACAGCCAACATCATACTGAATGGGGAAAAGTTAAAAGCATCCCCCCTAAGAACTGGAACAAAACAAGGATGCCCATTGTCACCACTCCTATTCAACATAGTGCTGGAAGTCCTAGCCAGAGCAATCAAGCAAGAGAAGAATATTAAATGTATCCAAATGGGGAGAGAGGAGGTCAAACTATCACTCTTCACTGACAATATGATCTTGTATCTAGAAAACCCCAAAGATTCCACCAAGTGTCTCCTGGAATTGATAAATAAACTCAGCAAAGTCTCAGGATACAAAATCAATGTACATAAATCAGTAGCATTTCTATATACAAATAGCAGTCAAACTGAGAGTCAATTCAAAAACTTAATACCATTCACAATAGCTATAAAGAAAATAAAATACCTAGAAATATACTTAACCAAGGAAGTGAAAGATCTCTACAAGAAGAACTTAAAAACTCTGAGGAAAGAAATCGCAGAGGATACAAACAAATGGAAAAACACATTCTCATGGATAGGTAGAGTCAACATTGTCAAAATGCCCATACTACCCAAAGTGATTTACAAATTCAATGCCATCCCCATCAAATTACCAAAGTCATACTTCACAGATTTAGAAAAAATAATTCAATGCTTCATTTGGAACCAGAAAAGAGCCTGAATAGCCAAAGCAATCTTAAGCAGAAAGAAAAAA
>NW_012154840.1:4409989-4410612 GCF_000956105.1 Propithecus coquereli
AAGTAGGAAAATGCTCTCACATCTCAAGTCCCAGACTGAGCCCAGACCCACTGTGATCTTAAAGTGCCTCATGAACTTGAACCAACGGCCCGTCCTGTCCCCAATCCCCGATGAATAAACCATTTCCCACTCAAAGACCAGCACAGGGTCTCTACTGTCCAACACCGCACAGTTCCTTGATTTTCTCATTCATTTGTTCATGTGCTCAAATGTAATTGGTGGATCACTTTCTACATGGCAGGCACCGTAGGTCTGGGGATGAACTGGTGAACAGACTCACATGTGGCCTTGCCCTCCTGATGGTCTCATAGGGTGTGATATTGATAGTGATGCCGAGCTCTGAGAGTAAAATGGAAGCAGCAGTACACTAAGGAGCGACCAAAAACATTCCATCTTAATCCATTCCTCTCCCTTCAACCTTTTATTTGCAGGTCCTCAAGGCCGAATGGTCTTGAAGCCCCGTATATGCATGAAGACATTCCTTTGTGGCCTTCCATTTCAAGTAATTGAGTTGCTATGGCAATGTGACCAGGAACACTGCTCTCACTACATCAAACAAAAGGACCTCCAGATCTCCATCGTGTTACAGCTCCCTCTAAAGAACCGTCAAAGTGGAACTACAT
>NW_012154840.1:4422612-4447077 GCF_000956105.1 Propithecus coquereli
CTTCACAGATTTAGAAAAAATAATTCAATGCTTCATTTGGAACCAGAAAAGAGCCTGAATAGCCAAAGCAATCTTAAGCAGAAAGAAAAAATCCAGAAGCATCACATTACCAGACTTCAAACTATACTACAAGGCTATAGTAACGAAAACAGTGTGGTATTGGTACAAAAATAGAGACATAGACCAATGTAACAGAACAGAGAACCCAAATATAAAACCATCTACCTACAACCAACTTATCTTTGACAAAGCAGACAACAACATACACTAGAGAAAAAAAATCCCTATTCAATAAATGGTGCTTGGAAAATTGGATAGCCACATGCATAAGAATTAAACAAGACCCCTACATCTCACCACTCACAAGAATTAATTCAAGAAGGATAAAAGACTTAAATCTAAGGCATAAAACCGTAAGAATTCTAGAGGAAAATGTAGGAGAAACTCTTCTAGATATCAGCCTTGGCAAAGAATTTATGACTAAGACTCCAATGGCAATCATGGTGACAACAAAAATTAATAAATGGGATTTGATTAAACTAAAAGGCTTCTGCACAGCTAAGGAAACAATCAACAGAGCAAATAGACAACCTACAGATTAGGAGAAAATATTTGCAAGCTATATATCTGATAAAGAGCTAATAACCAGAATTTACAAAGAACTCAAGCAAATCAGCAAGAAAAAAAACCAACAACCCTATTAAAAAGTGGGCAAAAAACATGAACAGAAGCTTCTCAAAAGAAGAAAGCCAAATGACCAATAAACATATGAAGAAATGCTCAACATCACTAATCATCAGGGAAATGCATATTAAAACCACAATGAGATATCACCCTAACCCAGGCAGAATGGCATTTATTAAAAAGTCCCACAACAATAGATGCTGGCGTGGATGCAGAGAGAAAAGAATACCTATACACTGTTAGTGGGACTGCAAATTAATACAACCTCTATGGAAAACAGTATGGAGATTCCTCAAAGAACTAGAAGTAGACTTACCATTCGATCCAGCAAACCCACTATTGAGCATCTACCCAAAGGAGAAAAAGAATTTTCATCAAAAATGCACCTGAATTTGAATGTTTATTGCAGCACAGTTCACAATTGCGAAGATGTGGAATCAACCCAAATGCCCATCAATTCATGAGTGAATTGATAAAATGTGGTATATGTATATCATGGAGTACTATGCAGCCATAAAAAAGATGATTTAATACCTTTCGCAATAATCTGGATGGAACTGGAGACCATTCTCCTAAGTGAAGTGTTTCAAGAATGGAAAAATAAACACCACATGTACTCACTTTTAAATTGGAACTAACTGACGAGCACACATGTGCACAGAGGGACATAAAACTCAGCGGTAATCAAGTGGGGGGAGAGGGAAGTAGGGGGAGGGGGGAAACTAACCTAATGGGTACAATGAAAATTATTTGAGTGACGGGGACACCTATAGCTGGGATTCAAGCATTACAAAAATTATCCATGTAACCTAAAACATATGTACCCCCTTAATATTTTGAAATAAAAAAATGGTGTAGTAATACATATAACAATATGGGTGAACTTTGAAGAGATTTTGCTAATTAAAACCAGCCATACCTAATGGGAGCAGTTCACACTGTCTGGGGGATGAACACGCTTGAAGCTCTGACTTGGCCGAGGCAAAGGCAATATATGTAACCTAAACATTTGTACCCCTGTAATATGCTGAAATTTAAAAGAAAAAAGAAACCAGTCATAAAAAAACTCATGTAATTCTGTTTATGTAAATTGTGCAGACTAGGCAAATCTATAGAGCCAGAAAGTTGATTAGTGTTTACCTAGTACTGGGTGGTTTGGTAGTGGGGCAGGAATGAGTGACTGCTATAAGATAAAGTCTTTATTTTCAGAGTGATGAAAATGTTCTAATTTCAGTCATGGTGTATGTTGCACAATTTTGTGAATATACTAAAAAACATTGAATTTTATAGTGTAAATGAGCAAAATGTATGGTATGTGAGTTAATTCTCAATAAATCTTTTATAAAAACATTTATAATATATATAATATTTATTCCAGTAAATATGGAGTAAGAGGCACTGGATATGCCTTTCCATGTGAAAAAAGTTTAGAAATAATATATGAATTAAATTTTTAAAATAATTAGGTGTGGGTCAACAAATGACAGTGATTGCTTGAAGACAGGAAACAAAGTACACCCCACAATTGCCCCAACTTGTTTCACAGAAAAAGTTCTCAGGCATTGTTACATGGAGGATGAACCCAAGCAGAGCCTGGCTGTCTATGTGAGTTGAGGTAATGGAGAATGGGATACAGGGAGTTGAAAGAGGATAGAATTTACAGGACAGAGCATTGTAGTGAAGAGATTCCCCATGTAGAACTCTGAAGTTCTGCAGTGGGATTCCCTTGAGTCTTTAGTTGTGTACTAATCAGTGCATGCATGTGTAGAATCTACCTAAGGAGGGGAAAGAACCAGTTGAAATTATTATAGGAAGCAACACTCAGACATCATACAGGGCAGAAAAAACTGCCTGTTATTAACAGCCAAAGTGAAATACCTCATATTTCAAAGTGCCTAGATTAGAGTAATAAGAAGGTTCTCATCTCAGTAGTGGGTAAAAATAGCCATAGACTAAATTCAAGATCTGGTCATTCCTAAAAAAGCTTAAAACAAAGTAAAAAAGATTTATTTCCAAATGTTTTAACTATACTGCTGAACAAATGTCAAGAACAAATGAAAAAAATTCAGAACACACAAAGTGAAAATTTATAATGTCTGGCATCCAATTATAAAGTAACAAGTATGTAAAATCATGGAGAAAAAAATGAGGATAAAAATAAATGAACCAAAACTAACTCCAAAATGACAAATACAACATTAGTAGACAAAGATGTTAAAACCATTATTATAACTGTATTCCATATGCTAAGGATAGTAGAGAAAATATTGAACATATTAAGTAGAGACATGTAATTTTTTTTTTTTTTACAAAGACCCAAACTGAACATCTAGAAATAAACTACAATACCTGAGGTGAAATTTCTCTAGATGGGATTAATGGTAGATTAGACTTTTCAGAAGAAAAAGCTAACAAATATGGTTGAATAGCAACAGAAAATACCAAAATGAAACATACAGACAAAAGGAAGATAGGGAAAAAGTTCACACTATCACTGAGCTCTGTAACAACTTCAAATGGCCAAATATGTGTGAATTAAGAGTCCCACGGGGAGAGAGAAATGGGGTACATATTTGAAGACCTAATGGCTGAAATTTTGCCAAATTTAATGAATACCATAAACCCACAGAAGCAAAAAGTTCAATGAACCCCAAGCATAACAAAAATGAAGAAGATTACACCATGGTATTTCATTACAAAATTGCTTAAAATTAGTGATAAGGAGAAAATCATTTAAAAAGTAGCCAGAGGGAAAAAAATCACATTACATACAGAATAATAAAGATATGATTAACATCAGGTTTCTCATCAGAAAAAGTACAAGCAATAATTCATACAAATAGAGAGTAAAATGGTGGTTTCCAGGGGTTGGGGAGGTGTGGAATGCAGAGATTCTGATCAAAGGGTACAAACTTTATAAGATGACCAAGTTCTGGGGATGGGATCATGGGTGGTGACATATGTGTTAATTTGATTGTTATAATCATTATACAAAGTATACATATATCAAATCTTCAAAAAAAATCTTTACATTGTATGCCTTGAATATATACAATATTTATTTGTTAAATAATCAAAATAAAAAAAGAAAAAGTACAAGCAAGAAGACATGGAGTAACATCTTTAAAGTAATGAAAGAAAAATAAAATAGTAAACCTATAATTATTTTGTCAGTGAAAATACCTTTCAAAAATAAAGGCAAAATACTTTCTCCGAAATAAAAACAATTCAAAAACCTTCATCCCCAGAACTCCATTACAACAAATGATTAATGAGTTCCTTCAAGCCCAAGGAAAATTATCCCAGATGGAAATCTGGATCTAAATAAAGAATGAAGAGCACAGGAAATGGAAAATACATGGGTAAATATTGTACAAATCTTACTAAAACTAATTAACTATTTAAAGACAAGTACAACAATGGGGTCCTTAACAAATGCAGAATTAAAATGCATAACAAAAATGGTAGTCTATAAGGGGAGAAATAGAAGTGTGATGTCATAAGTTTCTTATTCAATGTGAAGTGGCATAGTATCACTTGATATTAGACTGCAATAAGTTAAATATGTATACTATAAAACCCAAAGCAGCCACTAACAAAATATTTATAGCTAAAAGCCAGAAATGCACAAAAATACAATCACAGCAAATATTCAATCTGAAGATGGCAAAAAGAGGACAAAGTGAACCATGAGCAAGTGGAACAATTAGAAAACAAATATCAAAATGGTAATTAAAAACCTAACCATATCAATATTCAAACTAATTGTAAATTATATAAATATCCAACATAAAAGGCAAAGCTTGTCAGATTGGATGAAAAAGGCAAAACACAACCATATGCTGCCTAGTAGGAATTAAAAATAAATAAAATACAAAGAATCTAAAATAAAAGAGCAGTTAAAAGCAAAAGGATGGAAAAAGATATACCATGGAAACAATAAAAAAGGAGGCAGTGAGAGTCAAGATGGAGGACTAGAAGCAGCCCTCACACATTCCCCTCAAGGAGAGGATCAAAGTGGAGAGTAGATGTTCATCTTCAGATGGACCATCTTGGAGAGAGCATTGTGAATCATCAGAGAAGGGACTGGAGACATCCAAAGTGAAGGAGAGGGAGATGGGGTGATCTGCTCTGCAAGATCAGAAGGTTCCTGGGAGAAATGTCCACATGTGGGGAAGGGTCAGAACAGAGAACCTCAGGATTCCTTGCTCCACTGTGGACACTGAAACTCGAGCTGTGGGTGGGGAGCCCCCAACCACAGCAGGCCTCCGAACTGATCAGGTAGCTACTTAAAGACAGTGCAATAACACTGCACTGGAGAGCAGACACAGCAGGGACCCACTGGCTTCTGTTCCCAGGTCACTACAACGAATGCCATTTTGAGCTCTCAGGCCAAGAGCGCCCAGTATACACAAGGATCAGCTTCACTACAATCACCTCCACATCACTCCTGCCAGGCCAGGGAGGGAGAAGGAAGGCAGATGCTGTAGCATATCCCATGACTGGGAGCCATGTGTGCCCTCGTTGCCACCAGGGATTCAAGCAGAGCAGGTGCTCACTGCATTCAACATCCACCGATGCCACTGGAGAAGTGTCACAGCAGCAGCCACAGCAAGACCTGCGAGGGGAGAGAGCCCCAGCTGCCTGGAGCCCCCACCTGTGGTCCCATGCATCATCCAGTGCCCCTACCCACAGTCCTGTGTGCCACCCAGCACCCTAGCCCACGGTCCCATGTGCAGCCAGCAGACACACTAGCTGCAGCCCACCACCCTGCTGCATGCTGACACTGCCCCCTGGATCAGGGTGTAGCAAATTCCCACAGCCCTGACACCCAGGGCACCATCTAGATATCCTTGTCCAGACACCATTGCCACTGCCATTGGGAGACCCAGGCACACCAATCTCCTACACTACCAGTCTCCATGAAGAGGGAATCATGCAGCCCACCAATTGAGCTTTCTACAGCAGCCTGGGGACAAACCCACCACTTTGTGCAAATATCCCCCAGCACTGGCTTGGACTGAGGCAACCACAGGAAAACAGGATGACATAGGGAAATAGCAGTATTATAGGCTCTCAATGCATCCGCCCCTCATTTGCTGAGTCAGTCTTCCAGAGTAGGACACAAGTGCACAATCCAGGGACATCTTCTTTTCACTAAGTAGGAGAGCTTCCACGAAGGAAAACAGGTGCACCACAAACTTACCTGTCCTGAACTGAGAGAATAGGTTTCAGATGAGAAGGAACCAGCATAAGAACTCTGGCAACATGAAAAAAACAAGCTAGTTTGACATCCCCAGGGGATCACAATAAATCTCCAGCAATGGACTCCAAAACCAAAAGGAAATTCTCAAAATGTCAGATATCAAATTGAGCTTATGGATGGCAAATAAGATAAATGGGATTGGTGAGAAAGTTGAAAACCAACATGAAGAAGCCAAAAAAAAAAAAAAATTAAGAACATGAATGGAAAACTCTAAAAAGAGATATACAGCATAAGAAAGATTTAACAGAACTTAAAGAAATGAAAGAGTCATTAAGGGAATTTCAAATTACAGCAGAAAGCTTCAAAACAGGCTAGACTAAGCAGAAGAAAGAATTCGAGAGCTCAAAGACAAGGCTTTTGAATTAATCTAGTCAATAAAAAGTGTAGAAAAAAAAGAATAAAGGATGAACAATCACTCAGAAAAATATGAGACTATGTAAAGCAAACCAATATAAGAAGCATAGGTATCTCTCCGAGGGAGAAGAAGAAAAAGTAAAAAGCATAGAAAACCTATTCAAATAAATAATTGAGGAAAATTTCCCTGATATCAACAGAGGTTCAGATATCCAGATACAAGATGGTCATCGAACACCGGGAAGATTTATTAATAGCAAATAGGACATCAAAAGACACAGTCAACAGCCCAGCCAAAGTCAAAGTGAAGGAGATAATCCAACAAGCTGTAAGACCAAAGGAACAACTCATTTACAAAGGAAAATCCATCAGACTAACAGCAGACTTCTCAGCAGAGACCTTACAAGCCAGATGGGATTGGGACACCATTTTTAGTCTTCTTAAATAGAACAACTGCCAGCCAAGAAATTTGTATCCTGAAAACTAAGTTTCATAAATGAAGGAGAAATAAAATCTTTCCCAGACAAGCAAACACTAACAGAATTTGTCACTACTAGACCTGCCTTACAGGAAATGCTTAGAAGTTCTCTATACATGGAGTAGAACAATCAATACTCACCAATGTAAAAACACCCAAAAGTTAAAGCTCATAGCTCTTATAAAACAGTAACACAAGGAGTAAAACAAAACAAGGTATCAATCAAAATAATGAACACAAGAGTATCACACATATCAATACTAACACTGAATATAAATTGTCTTAATGCTCTCCTTAAAAGATATAGACTGGCTGAATGGATGAAAAAACAACCCAACATATGCTGTCTCCAAAAAAGTCAACTAACCTCTAAGGACTCTCATAAACTCAAAGGGATGGGAAAAAAATGCTATGCAAATGTAAACCAAAAGTGAGCAAGTGTAGCTATTCTCATATCAGATAAAATAGACTTTAAATCAACAATGGTAAAAAAAAAAAATAGACAAAGGTGGTCCTTATATAATGATGAATGGAGCAATCCAGGAAGAAGATATAACAATCCTAAATATGTATGCACCTAGCATGGGGGTTTCCAGATTCATAAAACAAGTTCTATCATATTTAAGCAAAGAAATAAACAGTAGCATCACAATCGCCAGAAACTTAAACACCACACTGACAGAACTGGACAGATAATTAAAGCAGAAGATCAATAAAGAAACACTGGACATAAAATGGACTCCAGAATAAATAAACCTAACAGACATTTACAGAACATTCTACTTAAAAAGTACAGAATATACATTCTTCCAATAGCACATGGGACATTTTCCAAGATTCATCACATGTTAGGCCACAAAACAAGTCTTAGCAAATTCAGAAAAATCAAAATCATACCATGTATCTCCTCAGACCACCGTGAAATAAAGCTAGAAATCAATTCCAAGAGAAACTCTCAAATCTACACAAAGTCGTGCAAATTAAACAACCTGCAAATGAACAATCCTTGGGTCAATGACAAAATTAACATGAAATTTATAAGATTCTTTGAACTGAATAACAAAGGGGACACAAGCTGCCAAAATCTATGGGATACAGGAAAAGCAGTGCTAAGGGGAAATTCATAGCCTTAAATGCCTACATCAAAAAGACAGAAAGATTACAAATTAACAACCTATTGTTGCATCTCAAGGAACTAGAAAAAGAAGAACAAACCAAACTCAAAACCAGTAGAACAAATAACAAAGTTCAGAGTAGAACTAAACAAAATGGAAACAAAAAATCACAAAGGATCAATAAACCGAAAAGTTGGTTCTTTGAAAAGGTAAGCAAAGTCAATAGACCAATAGCCAGATTAACCAGAAACAAAAAAGACTAAAGTAACCTCAGTCAGAAAAGAAAAAGGAGACACTACAACTGATAGCACAGAAATACAAAATATCATCCTTGAATACTATGAAAAATTCTATGCACACAAACTAGAAAATATAGAGGAAATGGATAAATTCCTGGAAACACAAAACCTCCCAAGCCTAAATTAAGAAAAAATAGAAATCCTGAATAGAACAAAAATGAGCAGTGATCTTGAGGTAAGTAATAAAAAATCCCCCCCCTCAAAAAAAAGCCCTGGACCCGATGGACTCATGCTATACATCTGATAAAGAGCTAATAACCAGAATCTACAAAGAACTCAAGCAAATCAGCAAGAAAAAAATCAAACAACCCCATTAAAAAGTGAGCAAAAGACAGGAACAGAACCTTTTCAAAAGAAGATAGACTAATGGACAATAAACGTATTTTAAAAATGCTCAAAGTCTCTAATCATCAGGGAAATGCAAATCAAAACCACAATGAGGCCGGGCGCGGTGGCTCACACCTGTAATCCTAGCCCTCTGGGAGGCTGAGGCGGCCAGATTGTTTGAGCTCAGGAGTTAGAGACCAGCCTGAGCAAGAGCGAGACCCCGTCTCTACTAAAAATAGAAAGAAATTAATAGGACAACTAAAAATATATAGAAAAAATTAGCCGGGCATGGTGGCGCATGCCTGTAGTCCCAGCTACTCAGGAGGCTGAGGCAGAAGGATCACTCGAGCCCAGGAATGTGAGGTTGCTGTGAGCTAGGCGGACACCACGGCACTCACTCTAGCCTGGGCAAAAAGAGTGAGACTCTGTCTCAAAAAAAAAAAAAAAAAGAATACCAGTCTTTGTGTAGATTTTGGTTTTCCTTTCTCTCGGGTAAATAACTAGGAGTTTCCATGTGTTTCCATTTGTGTTCAACATTTTAAGAACCTGGAGAAATACTTTTCAATGCTGCTGTGCCATTTTAAATTCCCAAGAGCAATGTATAATGGTTCCAGTTTCCGTCCTCACTAACACTTGCATTGTCTCTTTTGATTATAGCCATTCTTGTGGGTGTAAATAGGCAATATCTCATTTTGGTTTAAATTCATATTTCCTTAATATTCAATGTCAAGCATTTTTCCACTTGTTTATTGGTCATCTATATATCTTTTTTGGTAAAATGTATATTAAAATCTTTTGTTCATTTATTAGTTGAGATGTTTTTCTTCTTATTATTGAATTGTTTTTACAATTTATATTCTGGATACATGTTCTTTTTCGGATATACGATTCTAAAATACTTCTATCCAGCATGTGCTTTATTTTTTAATATTATTAATGGTATCTTTTGAAGTAACCATGTATTTAATTTTAACGAAGTGCACTTTATCAAATTTTTCTTTTATGCCTCATACCTTTGGTGGCATACCTAAGAATTTTTTGCCTAAACCAAAGTCATGAAGCTTTTGTATTATGTATTATTGTAGATGACTTATAATTTAGATCCTACTTTGAAATCTATATTCATTTTGAGTTAGTTTTTGTAGAGGATGTGATGCAAAGCTAATTTTTTGTATATATTGATATACAATTGTACCTCCACCACTTGTCGAATACACTGATTTCCCCACAGAATACACTTGCCATCTGTGTCAAAAATCAATTGACCATAGGAGGTACCATCAGCAAGATGGCAGATTAGGAAGTGTTACTCCATTGAAACACTGAATAAACAATAGCATATGGACCAAAGTACCTTTGTGAGAAGTCTAGAAACCTGTTAAGAATGCTACAGCAAAGCAGCAAGAGAAAAGCAACTCATGACATGCAAGGGAACCCCCAGAAGATTATCAGTGAATTTCTCAGCAAAAAACCCCACAGGCCGGGAGAGAGTGGAATAATACATTCGAAGTGCTGAAAAAAAATCCTGACAACCAAGAATACTATATTTCACAAGGATGTCATTAAAAAATAAAGGAGAGATAAAGACTTTCCCAGACAAAAAAAATCTATGGGAGTTCATCATCACTTGACCTCCCTTACAAGAAATGCTAAAGGGAGTTCTTCAAGTTGAGACAAAAAGATGCTAACTAACAGCATGAAAACATGAAAATATAAGGGTCACTGTAAAGGTGCAAGTAAGTCAAATTAAGAACACCCTAATACTCTTATGGTGGTACATAAATCACTTTTAACTATAGTATAAAAGTAAAAAGACAAAAATATTAAAAATAGCTGTAGCTACAATAATGTGTTAATGGGTACACAATAAATAAAATATGTAAATTGTGACATCAACAACATAAAACATGAGAGGAGGGAAAGTTAAAGTATAGAGATTTTGTATGCAATTTAAGTTAATTTGTTATCAATTTAAAATAAACTGTTACAACTAATTTTATGTAAACTGCATGGTAGCCACAAAGAAAAAAGCCTGTAGTAGATACACAAAAGAGAAAGAGAAAAGGATCAAAGCATACAAGTACATAAAGCCAAAAAATCATAAGTTGAACCATCATAAGTTGGGGACCAACTGTATATGAATCCCTGAGTTCATTTTTTTTTTTTTTGAGACAGAGTCTTACTGCGTTGCCCTGGCTAGAGTGCCATGGCATCAGCCTAGCTCACAACAACCTCAAACTCCTGGGCTCAAGCAATCCTCCTGCCTCAGCCTCCCAAGTAGCTGGGACTACAGACAATTGCCACCATGCTCGGCTAATTTTTTCTATATTTTTTTTAGTTATCCAGCTAATTTCTTTCTATTTTTAGTAGAGACGGGGGTCTCGCTCTTGCTCAGGCTGGTCTCACACTCCTGGCTCCAACGATCCTCCCGCCTCGGCCTCCCAGAGTGGTAGGATTACAGGCGTGAGCCACCGCGCCCGGCCCCTGAGTTCATTTTTACATTGTCGTACCTCATTGTACCCATGACATTTGTTGAAAAGATTATCCTTTCTCCATCAGTTGATTATATATTTGTATGTCTATTCTTGTACTGCCAGTTCTGTTCCACTGACCTATGTGTTTATTCTTTAATAAACACCACACTGTTTTGCTTCTTATTGATATGTTAAGCCTTAAAATCTGACCATATAAATCCTCCAACTTTGTTCTTGTTCCTTTGACTTTGCATATATATTTTAGAATCAATTTGTCTATATCTAAAAGAAAGACTACTAGGATTTTTAGTGGAATTGAATTGATTCTATAGATCAATTTTAGGAAAATTGTCATCTTAAAGATATAGATTCTTCCGATCCTTTAGCACAGTATACACTGTGTCTCCATTTATTTAGATCTTTAGTTTCTTGCTTCAATTTTTTTGTAGATTTCTTCACAAAGACTACATGTTTTATTAGATGTATACCTAAGTATTTCCCTTTTATTTATTGTAAGTCATATTGGATTTTTAATGCAAATTTTACTTTTTCATTTCTGGTACATAGGAATACAATTGACTTTTGTATGTTCACCTTGTGTCCTGTAAACTTGATAGACTCACCTTATTAGAGTCTTAAAAACATAATTTTTTATTTTCTACATAGAAAATCATGTCATTTGCAAATAAAAATATCATTTTTCCCTTTCTAATTTGTATGCCTTTAATTTTCTATCTTAATTTATGGCAATCACTTAGGACTTTACAGATGATGTTGAATGGTGGTAGTGAGAGAGAATATACCTTAAATTATCCTGATCTTAGGTGGATAGCATTTACTCTTTCCACTTAATTTGATATTAGCTATAGATTTTTCTTAGAAATCTTTTATTAGGTTAAGGAAGGCCTCTTGTATACCTAGTTTGTTGAGAGTTTTTATGCTGAATGGATATTTAATGCTTTTTACTCATTTATTTATATGATTATATAATTTTTCTTATTCAATCTGTTAATAGAGCGAATTGTATTGATTGGTTTTCAAATGCTAAACCAACCTTGCATTCCTGGAATGAACCTTACTTGGTCCTGTTTTATTATATTTTTATATATTTCTGAATATATAATAAATACATAAAATAATTGAATATTTGTATATTCAATTATTAACTATTTTGTAGAGGATTTTTGCATTTATGCTCATGAGAGATATTGGTCTGTAGTGGGTTTTCCTTTTTCTTATATTGCCTTTGTCTAGTTTCAGTATTAGAGTAATACTGGCTTCATACAATGATTGGGGAACTATTCCTACTTCTATTTGCTAAAAGAGATTTGTAGATCTGGTACTATTTCTTCCTTAAATGTTTAGTAGAATTCACTAGTGAAACCATATAGTCTTAGAACTTTCTTTTATGGCAGGTTAATTACAAATTTAATATTTCAATACATAAAGGGCTATTCAGGTTACCTATATCTTCTTGAGTGATTTTTGATAGTTTTCCTCTGTATAGGAACCAGTCTGCTATGGTTAGAATGTGTGCCCTCCAAAATTCAGGTGTTGTCAATGTAATAGTTTTAGGATGTGGGGCCTTTAAGAGGTGATTAATCCATGAGAGCTCCTCCCTCATGTAAATGGGATTCGATGCACTTATAAAAGGGCTTGATGAAGGGAGTTCTTACCTTTTTTGCCCTTCCACCTTCCACCATGTAAGGACACGGCATTCCTCCTCTCCAGAGGATGGAACATTTGAGGCACCATAATGGAAATAAAGACTGGACTCTCACCAGACAATGAACCTGCTGGCATCTTAATCTCGGACTTCCCAGCCTCTGGAACTGTAAGAGAATAAATTTCTGTTCTTTATAAATTACTCAGTCTGTGGTGTTTTGTTATAGCAGTGCAAAACAGACTAAGACATGAGCCATTTCATATAATTTATTGCATTTGTGGACATAGAATTTTTCATACTATTCCTTTAGTATCATTTGGGAATCAGTAGTGATGTTCCCTGTTTCATTCCTGATTGGATAATCAATTTCTCCCTTCTCCGTCTCCCTCTTCCTCTCCCTATCCCTCTCCCCCTCTCTCTCTCTCTAGATGTTTATCGATCTAAAGGTTTATTGATCTAGTCAAAGAACCACTCTTGGCTTAAAATGATGGAAATTTATTGTTTTACAATTCTGGAACCTAGAAGTCCAAGATCAAGTTGTCAGTGGAGTTGGTTTCTTCTGAGAGCTGTGAAGAAAAATCTGTTCCCTGTCCCTGCGCTACCTTCTGATAGTTTTCTGACAAATTTGCCATTCCTAGACTTGTACATGTATCACTCTGATACTCTGTCTTCATCTTCATGTGGCATCCTCCCTGTGTGTGTTTATCTGTGTCCAAATTTCCACCCCTTTTAAAAATTGATACATAATAATTGTACATATTTGGGGGGCATGTTTGATATTTTGATACATGGATAGAATGTATAATGATTAAAGCAGGGTAATTGGGATATCCATCACCTCGAACATTTATTTTTTCTTTATACTAAGAACATTCCAATTCTTCTAGCTATTTTGAAGTATATGATAAATTATTATTAACTATAGTTACCCCACTATACTATAGAATGCTAGATCTTATTCCTTCTATCTAACGGTATTTTCGTACCCATTAACCAACCTACCTTCATTCCCCCTCCCCACCACCCTTCCCAGCCTCTGGCAACCACCAATCAACACTCTACTTCCATGAGGTCCACTTTTTTAGCCCCTACATATGAGTGAGAATATGCAATATTTGTCTTTCTGTGCCTGGATTATTTTAATTAACGTAATAGCCTCCACTTGCATCCATGTTGCTGCAAATGACAGGATGTCATTTTTTAGTGGCTGAACAATATTCCATTGTGTATATGTACCATATATTATCCATTCATCTGTTGATGGACATTAAGGTTGATTCCATATCTTGGCCCTTGTGAATAGTACTGCAATAAACATGGGAGTGCAGATAGCTCTTTGATATACTAATTTGCCTTTTTTTGTGTGGATATATACCCAGCAGTGGGATTGCTGGATCATATGGTAAGTCTATTTTTAGTTTTTTGAAGAAACTTCACACTGTTTTCCATAGTGGCTGTACTAATTTACATTCCTATCAACAGTGTAAGAGTGTTCCCCTGTCTCTACATCCTTGCCAACATTCATTATTTTTTGGTTTTGATAAATACCATTTTAAGTGGGGTGAGATGATATCTCATTATGGTTTTGATTTGCGTTTCCATGATGATTAGTGATTTTGAGCATTTTTATATACCTGTTGGCCATTTGTATGTCTTCAAAGGACTACCTTTTAAAATTTTACTCTATTGTTTTATTTTTAATTTTGTTGATTTTTGTTCAATTTGTATTATTTCCTTTCTTCTGCTTGCTTTAGCTTTAGTTTGCTTTTCTTACTCTGGTTTCCTAAGGTGGACTTTTAGGTTATTTATTTTAGATCTTTCCACTTTTCTAATACAAGCATTTAATGCTATACCTTCCTCTAAGCATTGCTTTGGCTGCATATTACAAATTTTGATATATTGTATTTTACTTTTTATTTAGTTGAAAATATTATTTAATTTCCCTGGAAACATTCTCTTTCACACATGCGTTTTGTTTAATTTCCAAATATGTGGGAGGGTTTCCAGATGTCTCCCTGTTATTGATTTTAGTTTAATTATGTTATTTCCTGAGAACATACTTTGTATGATTTCTATTCTTTTAAATTTCTCAAGATTCATTTTATGGCCCAGGATATGGTCTGTTTTGGTGAATGTTTTGTATGCATTTGTGAAGAATGTATATTCAGCTGTTAGTGGGAGGTTGATCTATAATGGTTAGGTCACATTGGTTGACTTTTGAAGGATATTTTCACTGGGTATAGAATACTAAGTTCATAGTTATTTTATTTCAACACTTGAAAGATATGTTCTTATTTTTATGGTTTCTAAAGAGAAATCCATAATTCTTATAAAATTTATTTTTAGTTTTAGTTTTTTTCTGTTATTGATATATAATAATTTACATATTTATAGGGTACATGTGTTTGTTACATGCATAGAATGTGTAATTCTCCTTTTTCCTCTGTAGCTAATGTACCCTGATCCTTAGGTGACTGCAAGATTTTCTCCTTGCCTTTGCTTTTTAGCACTGTGAATATGACATGCCGAGGGGTGTGTGTGTATGTATGGTTTTGTTTTGTTTTGTATTTCATCTATCCTGCCTGATGTTCTCTGAAATTCTTGAATCTGTAATGTTTCCTAGTAACTTCGGAAAATTCTCAGCCAGTATTTTCTCAAATAATTCCTCTGTTCCATTCTCTCTTTTTCCTCCTACAATTCCAATGAAATGTACATTAGACTGTTTGTTATTATCTCACCATTTTTGCATGCTCTGTACTATTTCCTTCTATATTTTCCTCTTAGGATTCCAGTTTGGGTAATTTTTATTGACTCAAATTTAAGATTGGTTATTCTTTCCTCAACTGATGAGCCCAACAAAGACAATCTAATTTATGTTATTGTGGGGTTTGTTTAATTTCTGGCATTTCCATTTTATACTTTCTTTTTTTAAATTTTAAATTTTTAATTATTATAGGCATATAATATTTGTGTAATGTATAAGGTACACATGATGTTTTGATACAGGCATACAATGTGTATTAATCAAATCAGGGTAATTGGGGTATCCATCACCTTAGGCGTTTATCATTTCTTTGTATTAGGAATATTCCAATTCCACTCTTGAAGTTATTTTAAAGTATACCCTAACTTATTGTTGATTATAGTCACTTTGTTGTGCTATCAAATATTGTTCATTATATTGAACTATCTAACTATATTTTTGCACCCATTAACCATCCCCACTTTATCCCCCCTATCCCTGATACCCTTCTCAGCCCCTGGTAACCATCATTCTGCTCTCTAACTCCACGATATCAATTGTTCAAGTATTTGTCTCCCACGAAAGAGTGAGAATATGTGAGATTTGTCTTTCTCTGCTTGGCTTATTTCAATTAACATAATGTTCTCCAGTTCCATCCATGTTGTTGCAAATGGGAGAATTTCATTATTTTTTATGGCTGTATAACATTCCATTATGTATATATACCACAATTTCTTTATCCATTCATCTGTCGATGGACACTCAGGTTGATTTCAAATTTTGGCTATTGTGAATAGTCCTACAGTAAACATGAGAGTGCAGATATCTTTTTGATATACTGATTTCCCTTTTTTTGTATAAACACCTAGCATTAGAACTACTGGGTCATATGGTAGTTCTATTTTTGGGTTTTTGAGGAACCTTCATACCATGTTCTCCACAGTGGTTGCACTATTTACATTCCCAGCAACTGTGTAAGAGGGTTCCCCTTGCTCCACATCTTCACCATCATTTGTTATTGCCAGTTTTTTTAATAAAAACCATTTTAACTTGGTGAGATGATATCATTGTAGTTTTGATTTGCAACTTTCTGATAACTAATGATGTTGAGCATTTTTTCCATATACCTGTTGGCCATTTGTATATCTTCTTTTGAGAAATGTCCACTCAGATCCTTTACCCACCTTTAATTGGATTATTTGATTTTGTTCCTATTGAGTTGTTAGAACTCCCTATATATTCTAGTTATTAATCTTTTGTTAGATGGGCAGTTTACAAATATTGTCTCCCATTCTATGGGTTGTCTCTTCTCTTTGTTGATTGTTTCCTTTGCTGTGCAGAAGCTTTTCAGCTTAATGTGATCCCATTTGTCCAATTTTTCTTTGGTTGCCTTTGGTTACTTTGAGAGTATTACTCAAGAAGTCCTTGCACAGACCAATATCTTGAAGCACTTCCCCAATGTTTTCTTTTAGGAATTTCATAGTTTCAGGTATTAGATTTAAGTCCTTAATCCATTTTGATTTGATTTTTGTATGTGGCAAGAGATGATGGTCTAGTTTCATTCTTCTGTATATGGATATCCAGTTTTCTCAGCACCATTTATTGAAGAAACTGTCCTTTCCCGAATGTATGTTCTTGGCAACTTTGTCAAATATAAGTTCACTGTAGATGTGTGTATTTATTTCTGGGTTCTCTATTCTGTTTCATTGGTCTATGTGTCTGTTTTTATGATAGTACCATGTTGTTTTGGTTTCTACAGCTCTGTAGTATAATTTGAAGCAAGTTAATGTGATTCCTCCAGTTTTGTTCTTTTTGCACAGAATGGCTTTGGATATTCTGGGTATTTTGTATATAAATTTTAGGATTTTTAAATATTTCTATGAGGAATGTCATTAGTATTTTGTTGTGGATTGCACTGAATCTGTAGATTGTTTTGGGTAGTATGGACATTTTAACAATATTAATTCTTCTAATCCATGAGCATTCAATATCTTTACATTTTTTGTGTGTGTTCTCTTCAATTACTTTCATCAGTGTTTTATAGTGGGGCATTCAGACTGTTCATGTTGAATGTTAGTATTGATATGTGGGATGGCATTCTGCTCATCATGTTGGATGACACCTAATTGTTTTGTGTTCCTTCTTGTATTATTGTTTTATAAGAGCTGTGAGCTTTAACTTTTGGGTGTTTTTATGCTTGTGGGTGTCTATTGCGATGTTGTATGTATAATGCACTTTTGAGCATTTCCTGTAAAGCAAGTCTAATAGTAACAAATTCCCTTAGTGTTTGCTTGTCTGAAAAGTCTCCAATATTGCTCATTCTTCTTTTTTATTTCTTCATCTTTTACTAGTTAGTTTGTTCAAAAGTTAGTTCAAAAGCCTCATCTTCAAGTTCTGAGATTCTTTCTTTTTCTAGATCTAGCCTGTTGTCGAAGCTTTCTGCTGTGTTTTATAATTCCCTAAATGACTCTTTCATTTCTTTATGTTCTGTTACATCCTTTCTTATCTTGTCTGTCTCTTTAATGAGTTTTTCATTTATGTCCTGAAACTTTTGTTGGCTTCTTTGTGTTGATTTTCAACTTTCTCTTCAATTTCATTCATCTTGTTTGCCATCCATATTCTAAATTCAATTTCTGACATTTCGACAATCCTTTTGGATGAAGCCCGTTGTCATGGATCTATTGTTATTATTTGGAGGTGTTACGCTAGCTTGTTTTTTCATGTTGCCATTTTTTATTTTTTTGTTGCTAGTTTCTTCTCATTGGAAACCTCTTCTCTAAAATTAGGGCTGATAGTTTTGCAGTGCACCTGTTTTCCTTTTCTGGGAACTCGGCCGCTTAGTGAAAAGGAGGAGAGGTGTCTAGATAATGCTCTTGTGTCCTACTCTGGAGGAGTGATCTGGAAAAAGAGAGGCAGATGCACTGAGAGCCTGTTACACAGCTGTGCTCTTCTCCTGCATTGTCTCCATCCCCTGTTTGTCACAGTCCAAGCCAATGCTGGGGGATATTCATTTGGATAGGTAGATTGGTCCCCAGGCCACTACTGGAAGCTTGGGTAGGGGGCTACACAAGTCCCTTTCCATGGAGGAGGGTGGCATGACCTTGGCCAGGGCCTGGGCAGGTTGCAGGACTTTGGCGGGTGCTTGGGTGTGTCACGGAACTGCAGCCGGTGGTGGGGTGGGTTGTAGGTTTTTGTTTGGCACCTGGGTGCATCACAGGACTGCAACTGGTGGTAGGGCATGTTACAGGACCTTGGCCAGTGCCTAGGTGGGTTGCAGAACTTGGTCAAATGCTGGGAGACGTCCGTGTGGAGTGGTGGGTTGGTTCCTAGGCTGCTGTTCAAAGCTCAGGCAGGGGTCTAGGTGACTCTGTCTCCACTGAGGCAGGCATTGCAGGATATTGCTCTGTCCAGGTATCCCATGGTGGTCACCATGATTTTGGTGAGGCAATCTAGGTGGTGGCCACGTGTGTCAGGGCTGCAGGCATTTGCTCCATCCAGGTATAGGTATAATGGTGGTCTGTGGCAGCAGGTGGCTTTTGGCTAGCAGGTCCACTGTGGAGAGCTGGACTGTAGGCATGGCACTGCACAGTGCTGTGGGGGCATGGCCCACCTGCCAGCACACAGGACCAGAAAACTTGTTTTACTGGTCAGTGTTTGGGGCCACATAAGCATGTCTTGCCAGCCAGTGCACAAAACCAGAGGGCATGTCCCACCACAGGGCTTGCAGTTCTGCAGGAATGTGGCCCGCCTATTGGTGCACTAGGCTGGGGGGTGTGGCCCATCACACAGTGCCTGGGTCCACAGGGGCATGGACCTCTGTACGGCCTGCAGGGCCAGAGGGATTGTTCCTCCTGTCAGCATGCAGGACCATGAGGGTGGGCCTCCCAGTTAGCACGTGGGTCTGCAAGGGCATGGACTTCTGCTCAGCACCTGAGTCCATGGGGGCATGGCCCTCGGTGCAGCAGAACATGGGGCAGGGTGGCTTGTTCCATTGGTTGGTGCACAGGCCCATAGGGGCTGGGCTGTTGTATGGCTAGGACTCCCCTCGCAGAGGTCACACTGAGGATGTTACCATGTGACCTCTCAAGCTCTGTTAATGTTCTCTGGTTGGGGGGTGCCCCTTTCCCGGTCAGGGGTGTGTAAAAGCATCTGCTGTCCCTGCTCCCTCCTTAGCCTGGCAGGGGGCGATGTTGGGGCAGCTGCAGAAAAGCTGATCCCTGTGCAGACCTGGAGCTCCAGACCCGAGTGCTCAGAGTGTTGTCATCTGCAGCAACCCAGGAACCGAGGTCAGTGGGTCACTGCTGAGCCAGCTCTCCAATGCAACTTTCCTATGCAGTCTCCAAGCAGTTCTCTGATCAGTATGGAGACCCTTGTTGGTGGTGTGGGGCCCCTCACAGCTCAAGTCATAGTGTCCTTGTGGGTAGCATGAGACCCTGAGTTCTCTCCTTTATCACTTCCCCCCATGTGGGGGTCTTCCCCAGGTGCCTTCCAGTCTTGGTGAGCAGGACTCTCTGTCCCCATTTCCTTCATTCTCAATGTCTCCTGTCAGTTCTCTGATGATTTACAGTGCTCTCCCCAAGAGAATCCATCCAAAGGTGAGCATCTACTTGAAGTTTTTGATCCTTGCATAGACAGCATAGACAGCAACATGTGTGGGCTGCTTCTAGTCTGCCATCTTGGCCCCAATCTCCCCTCAGCTTTGTTTGTCTAGGAGTCTGTATTTCTCCCGAATGTTTAAAGGATATTTTTGGAGTATTTAATATTCTAGGGTTACAGGTTTTTTCCTTGAACACTTTGAACATGTCATGCCACTCTCTTCTGGCCTGTAAGGTTTCCACTGAGAAATCTGCTGCCAGATATATTGGAGCTCCTTTGTATGTTATTTTTTTTCTTGCTTTTCTTAGGACCTTTTCTTTATCCATGACCTTTGTGAGCTTGATTATTAAATGCCTTGAGGTAATCTTGTTTGGGTCAAATCTGCTTGGTGTTCTATGACCTTCTTGTACCTGAATATTGATATCTTTCTGTAGGTTTGGAAAATCTCAGTTATTATTTCTTTGAGTAAACTTTCTACCCCAATCTCTCTACCTCCTCTTTAAGGCCAGTCACTCTTAGATTTGCCCTTTTGAGGCTATTTTCTCGATCTTATAAGGCATGCTTCATTCTTCTTTTTTCTTTTTGCTCTTCTGACTCTGTATTTTCAAATAGCCTCTTTTCAAGTTCACTAATTCTTTCTTCTACTTGATCAGTTCTGCTGTTTAGAGACTCTGATGCATTTCTGTTTGTCAATTGAATTTATCAGCTTCAAAAGAATTTCTGCGTTTTTATTATTTCAATCTCTTTGTTGAATTTCTCTGATAGGCTTCTAAATTCCTTTTTCGTGTTGTCTTGAAGTTCATTGAGCTTCTTCAGAAGAGCTATTTTGAATTCTTTTTCTGAGTGGTCACATATCTCCATCACTTTGAGATTGGTCACTGGTACCTTATTTAGTTCATTTGGTGAGGTCAGGTTTTCCTGGATGTTCTTGATACTTGTGGATGTTCATCAATGTTTGGGCATTGAAGAGTTATGTATTTATTTTAATCTTCACAATCTCGGCTTCTTTGAGCCTGTCCTTCTTGAGAAGGCTTTCCAGATATTCAAAGGGAATTGAGTGTTGTGATCCAATTCTTTGGTCACTGCAGCCATATCAGCACTGGGGTGCCCCAAGCGCAGTAATGCTGTGACTCTTACAGACTCCTGGTAGTATTGCCTTGGTGGACTTTGTATAGATATGGGAGAATTCCAAGGATTACAAGGCAAAGTCTTTCACTCTCTTTCTTACCTCACTCTTTGTGCTAGGATGCTGGAGTTATGGGAGGGGTGACATGGGCACTCCTTCATGGCCACCAAAACTGGGACTGTGCCAGGTCACACCTGAAGCCAGTGTATTCTCACTCAAAGCCCATGGTGACTATTGCCTGGCTATCTCTGATGTTTATTCAAAGCCCAAAGGCTCTTTAGTCAGTAGGTAGTGAATCCTTCCAGGACTGGGTTCTTCCCTTCAGGGCAGTGTATTTCCTTCTGGCCCAGGGTGGGTCTAGAAATGCTATCCAGGTACTAAGGCCTGGAATCAGGGGCTCCAGAAGTCTGCTTGGTACTTTATTTTACTGTGGTTGAGCTGGTATCCAAGTTGCAAAACAAGGTCCTCTGGCCGGGCGTGGTGGCTCACGCCTGTAATCCTAGCACTCTGGGAGGCCGAGGCGGGCGGATTGTTTGAACTCAGGAGTTCGAAATCAGCCTGAGCAAGAGCGAGACCCCGCCTCTACTAAAAAAAAAAAAATTAGAAAGAAATTAATCGGCCAACTAAAAATATATAGAAAAAAATTCCCACCTACTCGGGAGGCTGAGGCAGAAGGATCACTTGAGCCCAGGAGTTTGAGGTTGCTGTGAGCTAGGCTGATGCCACGGCACTCACTCTAGCCCAGGCAAAAGAGTGAGACTCTGCTTCAAACAAAAAAACAAAACAAAAAAAAACAAGATCCTCTGAACTCTTCCCTTTCCTTTCCACAAGTGGAAGGAGACTCTCCCTGAGCCGCACTGCCTGGAGTTGGAGGAGAAGTGACACAGACATTGGCTTGGCTGCCACCACTGGTGTCTCACTGGATCATGTGCACCCCAAGTCCACAGGTTCCAAGCCCGCACAGCTGCAAGAATTGCCCAGCCTTTTTTGCCTGATTGCCTTACCAATTTATTCCAGGCCCAGGCCACTTGTTGTCAGCTGGTGGTAGGGCTTGATGGAACTCAGGTTTCGGGGCTTAGAATTTCCCTCTGGCCAGGCTATTCTAAATGCTCCCTCCATGGGTGCCAGCAGAATTCTGCCTTGTACTGTGTTCTCCTGTGATTGAGTGGTCCTGAGTTCCAATGCAAAGTCCCACAATCACTTCACTCTCCCTCCCTCAGGCACATAGATTCTCTCTACACTTGACACACTAGAGTGGCACTGCCAGGGGTTGGGGGAGGGATGGTGTAGACCATGGAAGACTGTCTTTTCTGCCCTCTTTAATAGCTCTTTCCTTGATATAATGTTAAAACAAGGTATTGCAATTACTCACCTGATTTTTGGTTCTTCTGAGGTGCTTCCTTGCATGCATAGTTGTCGAATTTGGTGTTCATGTGGAGGCATGATCACTGGCATGATCACAAAATTTGGCCATTTTGCTCTGCCCCCTCTCTCCCTATTCTTTCTTTTTTGTTGTGTATATTTAAGGTGTAAAAAATGATGTTTCGATATACATATACATTGTGAAATGATGGTACAGTTATATTAATACATCCATTTTATTCTCACAGTTTTCATCTTCCCACTGAAAGTACAGATGTGATCTTGCATGTCTTCTACTTTTCCCATTAGCACTTTTGACACAGGGGTTCCCAGCCTTGGCATAATTGACATTTTCAGTCAGATAATTCTGTTGTAAAATGCTGTCCTGTGCATTGTAGGATGCTTAGACCATCGCTGGACTCTACCATCTAGATACCAGTAGCACATTTCCCATTAAGACAATGATAAATGCCTCCAGATGTTTCCAAATGGTCCCTGTAGGCAAAACTGCCTGCTTTTGAGAAGCAGTGCTTAAACATGTTAATCGCAGGTGTTTTAAATTCTATTTATGATGGTTCCAACAGCAGATATCTGAGTCTGCTTGGGATGATTTCTTTGTCTCTTCATATTATGTGTATGTGTGGTTTTTTTAACATAAAATTATCCAGTTTAATGGTTTTTAATGTACAGTTTAGTAGCATTAAGTACATTCACATGTGTGGTGTTTTTTTTCTTTTTTTTCTTTTTGGTATACCACATAATTATTTTCTTAAAAGATGATGATAGGATAGTAATATTGAGATTAATTTTTTTATACTTGAAGATTATCATGCTTTTTTTCCTTCTGATGGGACTTTAGTGTGGGGGTTTCTGTTGATCTAGTCAGGAGTTGGACAAGGTTTGAAATTTGCTTAGTTTCTATGGTTACCAGAGTTGGAATTTGTTGCTATGGTTATCAGAGTTGGGTTTTGTTGTTGCCATGGGCACCAGACATTTCAAAATCCTCTAGTGATACCTTGTTTTTGTTTCTCCACTTGGCTTTGGATTTTTCTTTTGTTTTGCTCCCCGTAGAGAATCAGTCTCTTGCCATTATTCTAGCTGTACACCACTATAATATTTATTCGAGGTTTGTTAGCCTGATTGGAGGGGCAAAGGTGGGCATTCTCTGATGTTCTATTTAAACCTCATTGTTAAGCAAATATTTTTAACTTGGGCTTTGGTGTATGTTCTTCCCAAGTATTGCTACCCCTACTCCAAATGTAGAAGCTTCTAGGGAGATGAATATGGGTGCAGTTTTGGTAATAGTCTCCATTTCCCTTACACAACTGCTATGGTACACCACCAGTGCATTCCGTTGCAGAAAAAGTCTTGTTCTGTAGCACAGATGTGGGAGGTATGTCGGTCTAGGTGGATTTTGGCAGTGTCTATTGTTCTTTTCCTCCAGCCAGAAATGAAAGAATTTTCTTAGGATCTTCCTCAGTCTTCCCTGTGGGATTTCTGGAGGAAAAGTTTACAAAGTAGTGGGAATCCACTTAAGCCTGAGAACTGGCTTTATGCTCTTATGGTAGCCCACAATCAGCCTTTAGCAGTAGGCTAATTATTTCTAGCACACTTTAATCTTCCTACAGCTTCCTAGACCTATAGTGTTCAGTGGTATCTATTTTGTGTAGACAATGATCCAGTCCTGTTCTTCTCCATAGGCACTTCTCTCCAGGTTTCAGGTTAGTTGTTTGCCCTTTGACATCAGTTCTCTGATATGTTCAAGTTGTTAATTTCCATTTATGTTTAGCATTTTTCTTATACAGATCAGAGTGATGCTCTTTCCATATTTCTATATCTTCCAGCAGAAATCAGAAACTATTTTTTTTTTTTTTGCCGTTTGCAAAGCTTTTATTTTTTTATTATTTTTTTTTATTTCAGCATATTATGGGGTACAGATGTTTAGGTTACGTGTGTTGCCCTTGGTTCCCCCCCC
>NW_012154840.1:4452797-4454167 GCF_000956105.1 Propithecus coquereli
CCATCACCAGAAGAGTGTTCATTGTGCTTGACAGGTAAGTTTTTATCCCTGACCTCCCTTCTTGGTTTCCAATGTCCTTTACATCTCTTTGTGCTTGTGTGTGCTCATCATTTAGCTCCCAATTATTAGTGAATACGTGTGATGTTTGTTTTTCCATTATGGAGATACATCACTTAGGATAATGGTCTCCAGTTCCATCCAAGTTGCTGCAAAAGACATTATTTCATCCCTTTTTATGGCTGAGTAATACTCCATGGTATATATAATCCATCAATGCAAAGATACAGATGTACATCCATAAGAAACAACAGCAAAAAGGGAACCATGACCTCCTAAACAAACAAAGCAAGGAACCAGTGACTGATCCTAAGAAGACAGCAAAATGTGAGCTCTCTGATAAAGAATACAAAATAGAAGTTTTAAGGAAACTCAGTGATCTCCCAGATAATACAGAAAAGCAATTCATAAATTAAACAGAGACATTTAACAAACAGATTGGCTTTTATTACAAACTCCAAAAACAACAGATGCTGGCATGGATGCAGAGAGAAAGGAATGCTTATACACTGTTGGTGGAACTGCAAATTAGTACAACCTCTATGGAAAAGAGTATGGAGATTCCTCAAAGAACTAAAAGTAGACCTACCATTTGATCCAGCAATACCACTACTGGGTATTTACCCAAAGGAAAAGAAGTCATTTTATCAAAAAGACACCTGCTCTTGAGTGTTTACTGAAGAATACACATTCTTCTCAAATGTCCATGTAAAATCCATCATCCATCAAGATAGACCATAACTTGGGTCATACAACAATTCAACAAAATTAAGATAATCAAAATCATACAGAGTTTTTTCCAACCATAACGGAATTAAACTAGAAACAAATCGTACTAAAAAAAATCTTCAAACACTTGGAAATTTAAAAAGCACACTTTAAAAGAATACATATGTCAAACAAGAAGTCTCCGGGACTGCAAATAGTACAACCTCTGTGGAAAGCAATATGGAGATATCACAAAGAGATACAAGTAGAACTACCATTTGATCCAGCAATCCCATTACTGGGCATCTACCCAAGAGAACAAAAGACATTCTATAAAAAAGACATCTACACTTGAATGGTTATAGCAGCACAATTCACAACTGCAAAGATGTGGAAACAACCCAAGTACCCATCAATAGATGAGTGGATTAATAAAATGTCGTATACGTACACCATGGAGTTCTACTCAGCTATAAGAAACAATGGTGATATAGCACCTCTTGTATTGTCCTGGATAGAGCTGGAACCCATTCTACTAAGTGAAGTATCCCAAGAATGGAAAAATAAGCACCACATGTACTCACCATCAAATTGGTATTAACTGA
>NW_012154840.1:4454217-4457228 GCF_000956105.1 Propithecus coquereli
TCGAACTCCTGAGCTCAAACAATCCACCCGCCTCGGCCTCCCAGAGTGCTAGGATTACAGGCGTGAGCCACCGCGCCCGGCCTCTGCTTAACTTTTTGAACATATAGAATGTGGGCCTCTCAAACCTTCATGCTAGTCCAAAGCACCATCTTTGTTAGTGGTCCCCAAATATGTAGAGTATGCCAGGTCCCATGAGCACTCCAAGAAAGGTGGGGTGGAAGCCAATCCCTCAGGTAGCTCCTAGAGAAGTTGGAGCTCCGAGGATACAGTCTAACTCTTTTCCTCCTCAGGGAGAAAATGGGAACTGAGATTTATCATCCATTTGCTCTATAGTGAGCTAGGGAGAGGAGCTGTGGTGGGTGCCTAAATGCTAGTTCAAACTTCTTTAGTCTCTGTAATTCCCAGGGGAGAATAGTGTGCCAGGCCCTTTGAGCTCTCTGAGACAGGTAACATAGAAGCCAGTCTTTCAGGTAGCACCCAGAGAAGTCTGGACACTAGATGTACAGTCCACCTTCTTTGCTCTTCAGAGAGAAGTTTGAATCTTGGGCTTCCCTCTTTACCATATGGTGCTGTGCCAGGGGTGGAGACTTTGATGAGAGGGTCTCTCTCCTTTTCCTACCAGTTTTGATGTTGCTGATTTAACACTCTCCTGCGATGCAGGAACCTCTTAGTTTCTAGATTTCTTAAAAAGGGAATTGATGCATGTGTTGCTGTTGAAATGGTATGTCCAGGAAGTAAATGAGAGTTCAAGGTTTTTCATTCTACCATTTTGGTGATGTCTTAGATGCTAGCTTTATTTGTATTCCTGTATATATTCTTGAGCTTTGTTCTGTGTTAAGTTGCTTAGAAATAGTTTGAGCCTTTCAGCTTGCATTTTTATTATGTTTTTTAGGGGGGAATAGAGTTGTGTTTAGTCTAGGGATAATTATTCCCCAGTACTGAGACCAGACCCTTCTGAGTACCATTATCCCACAAATTGTGTGATTTTCTAGTCTAAATGGTTAGAAGAGGCACTATTTATGAGTGAGAGCTGGGTACTCTTCTCTCAGCTTCTTTCGTGTGGTTGTTACTCCTGCTTTGGGTACTTTCTTCACATTCAAGCATTGATCAGTAATCTGCTGCATATCTAAGTGGAACCCACTGTTAATACCTCACCAGCCCAGCTAGCTTTCTTCTCCTTTACTCGTTCCTGAAGACTGTAGTTGCCTTGGTCTCCTTCAACTCTCTGCTTCATTTCTTCAACTCTGGGAGTTTTTATGGCTCTTCCTGGATTTCCTTTACCTACACTAAGGTCTAGAAACTCTCATGGAAGTAAAGTAAGGCAATTATAGGACTCATTTTGTTTCCTTTATGATTCTCAAGTTATCATTGTTCTTCACTGCATAATTTTTTTAAAACTGTTGCTTCATATATTTTGTCTGTTCTTTTTAATTGTTTCAGGTAAAAGGGTAAGTCTGGTCCCTTGTACTCCATTTTAGCCAGAAGCACAAGTCTCATAAATGGGTTCCTTATGTATATTAGATTTGAAATATAAACCAATGTACACAGTTGGATCTTCCCACACCATTAGCACTAGCAGAGCTCAGGGGGCCAACACATCCACCCCAATCTGTCAACAGAAGTGGTACCAGCAGAACAGGAGGGGAGGGGTACAACGCATCCCTCAGTCAGCAGCAGTGAGGCAATATACCTGTGGCATTTGAAACAGTAGAACACAGCCCTTTCCCTACCTGCGGCCACTGGCAGCAGCGAGCCAATATGCCTGAATCGGCAGCAACATGGCAACAGGGAAGCAAAAATAATCCACATGTCAAACCCACCAGCAGCAGGCAGGCCTCTCTGTTAACACTAGTGGTGCCCAATGTCTCCCAGCTCTCTATCCATTAGCAGATAGCCACTTAGACCCAGAAACTCCTGGCCTTCTACAAATTGGCAGAAGATCCAAGAAAGGTGTCTCCTGGACCGATGTACAATGGCAGAAGGCAACCAGGCCCACCAACTCCTGGCCTTCTACCCAGCATTATAAGGTGAATAAGGCCCATGGTCTCCTAAATCTCCATCTACCAAGATCCTGCAACTCTTGATCCTCCAGTCGATTGAAGAAGATGATACAGATAGGTGCTTCCCTTATATGGTGACACTAGTAAGAGACAGAGTGGGGAGCCTACTGGAATTCAGTGGTTGGAAAACAGGCCAGGGGAAATGTTTTCTGTCTATTGGGACTGGTATCCTCTACTCCTCACCTAACAACACCAGTAGTCCTGGGAAGAATCTTCCATCCTCACAGGTGGCACCAGCATAGGTAAAGCAGGAAATGAAGCAGAACCAGAATGAAACCAGACCGTAATAGCATTGCAAGGGATAAGAAAACTAAATTGTCATTGTAACTACAGCCCAAAAAAATATCCAGAACCTATACATTACTCTACTAGAAGCTGGGTGAGAGTCATGGAACAAATTATCTCTCACAGCCCTCAGAAGGAACTAGTCCTGCCAACATCTTGTACTTCTAGCCACTAGAGTTATGAGACAATAAATTTCTATTGTTTAAGCCACCCAATTTGTGGTACTTCATTATGGTAGCCCTAAAAAACTAATATACAACCTGAATGAAAAAGGACAATCAACTGAAGCCAATAGCAATATGAATCAGATGTTGGACTTAAATTTATATCTAATAAATCCCTGTCAGATTTTTTTAGAAATAAATGTATTGAGATATAATTCACATAAGATAAAATTCTCTCCTTAAAATGTGCAGATCAATGTTTTTTAGTATATTCATAGGGTTGTAAAACCATTAGCACAATCTAATTTTAGGGCACTTCATCACCTCCCCAAAGAAATCTGTATCTGTGAGCAGTCAATCACCTACCCACCCAACCACTAGGCCTGGGAAACTACTAACCCACTTCTGTCTTTATGAATTCGCCCAATTTGGGCAGTTCATATATATGAAATCACACAATATGTCATCTTTTGTAATGAGCTTTTTCCACTTAGCATAATGT
>NW_012154840.1:4457278-4458213 GCF_000956105.1 Propithecus coquereli
AAAAAAAAAAAAAAAAAAGGACATTTGCTGGCAAATTCCTTCTTGCCTAGGGGAGGTAAGTTTTTGTTCTATAAAGGCCTTCAACTGATTGAATGAGGTCTACCACATTATGGAAGGCAATCTGATTTACTCAGAGTCCACAATTTATATGTTAATATCATCCAAAAAATACCCACATAGAAACATTCAGAATAATGTTTGACCAAATATTGTGGCATCATGGCCCAGCCAAGTTGACACATAAAATTAACTCTCGTAGTACTTTAAAGATGTTGATTCATGATTTTCCTGTTTATGTTGTTTTCAATGAGAAATGTGCTGTCGTCCTCATATTTGTTCCTCAAGATTTTCTTTTCAGTTGTTTTGAACAATATAATTATGATATGTTTTTGTTTATTATTCTTCATGTTTCCTGCACTTAGGGTTTGTTGAACTTCTTGTATCTATTTTCATCAATTTTTAAAAATATTGGCTATAATTCTTCAAATATTTTTCTTCCTTTCCTTCTCTGTTGCTTTTTGAACCACAAATGCTTGCATATCAGGCCTCAGGAAGTTGTCCCTAAGCTTACTGATACTTCGTTCTTCTTTAAAATTTTTTTCTGTTTTATTTCAGATAGTCCTAGTAGTATGTCATCAAGTTCACTTATCTTTTCTTCTGAAATATCTACTCTACTCTTAATACCATATAGTGTAGTTTTCATCTTGTTCATTGTAGTTTTCATCTCTAGAAGTTTGAATTGAGTTCTTTTATAATATTCTTTAGCTCTGCTTAACTTTTTTTTTTTTTTTTTTTTTTTTTTGAGGCAGAGTCTTACTGTGTTGCCTGGGCTAGAGTGAATGCCGTGGCGTCAGCCTAGCTCACAGCAACCTCAAACTCCTGGGCTCAAGCGATCCTACTGCCTCAGCCTCCTGAGTAGCTGGGACTACAGGCAT
>NW_012154840.1:4469993-4472479 GCF_000956105.1 Propithecus coquereli
TACTAAGTGAAGTATCCCAAGAATGGAAAAATAAGCACCACATGTACTCACCATCAAATTGGTATTAACTGATCAACACTTAAGTGCACATATAGTAATAACATTCATCGGGTGTTGGGCAGATGGGAGGGGGAAGAGGGGAATGGGTACATACATACATAATGAGTGTGATGCGCACCGTCTGGGGGATGGACACACTTGGGGGGGACAAGGGCAATATACGTAACCTAAACATTTGTACCCCCATAATATGCTGAAATAAAAAAAAACTAATAGACATCCAGATTTGAAAAGTACAATTGCTAAAACGAAAAATTCACTAGGGGACTCAACAAAAGATTTGCTGGCATAAGAAAAAATCAGTGAGCTTAAAGGTAGATCAATAGAGAGTACCCGATCTGAAGAGCAGGAAAGAATGAAGAACAATTAAAAGATCCTCAGATACACAGAGACCCGTGGGACATCATCAAGTGTACCAAAAATAGCATGAGAGTATCAGAAAAAGGAGAGAAAGAGAAAGGTGCAAAAAAATTGAAGAAGGGCTGAAAACTTCCCAAATTTGATCAAAATTGTAATCCATACATCGAAGAAAGTCAATGAACTCCAGGTAGGATCAACACAAAGAACTTCACACCTAGACACCTTTTTCCACAATATGCATTCTCCCTTGCTGTAAAAAGTAATAAACCCAACTTGTTCAACTACAGGATGTTCTTGATGGTGTTCGTTATGAAGGGACTGACAGAAATAGAGGTTCCACTGAGATTCAGCTGAAGTTCTCACTGCTTTGAAAAGAACCCTTGACTCAGTAATAGCATATGCCTCAGATACCCCTTGTGTCTCTGTTCAAGGCACCATATTCTCTTAGCTGGGGGTGTAATAAAGCCTTTCAGCATTAGGTTTGTTTTCCTAGGAATAAGATCCCTTGATTATTTTGTTTTAATCTGATTACATTTAACATCTGCTCCTGTGATCCACTGCTTGTTTAATATTTGAGTGTTCTTTGTCTGTAAGAAATGTGTATAGGGAGAGGATAGACATAGGTCCAATAAGTCTGTCCTCAAGCCATTCCCAAGGGCTGAGAAGTTCAGAAGGTTTCTTCTCAAACCAACATCCTTTGGACAAATTTTGCCCCAGGTCACCATTTCGAAACCTGGTAAGGACTTCTTCAATCTTTTTTTGTGTCCCTAAGAATACTTTTGCTTTGTTTCATTTGCTCAGTATCAGGAGACTTTGTCCAGGCCCGATCAATGACAGTTGATCAAGCTCTGGAGACAATTCTCATGGAATTTTCTCAATCTAAAACTCTAAATCTTCCAGACGAACTACCTCCTTCTTCATGTTTTCTCAGTGTAATGCTAACATGTACACTTTCTCCTATAACTGGCACAATTTCACTGGGGACAATATGGAATTGCAGTGGCAACTTTGGGGAGGTTTTGATATAAACAAGATTGCTCGTTTAACAGGTACCTTGAAACGAAAAGTGAAGAAACCCTCACGAGGAGATTGTTTGTCTTATTTGTCAAAAAGTTATATAACTTTGTTTAACTTGAGAGATCTGCTCTCCTTTGTCTCTGTACTTGAGGGCTTAGTAAGTGCTAGGCTTTTAATCAGCTTGATAAAATTGTCAAGGACCATAATATTTCAAAATTGGCAGTATGCCACTCTTTGTATGTGTATATGGTAAAATCCATTTTTCAACATTTAAATCTTCTTCTCTCTTCTCGCAGAAAGAATACAATTAGCTTTTGCAATGAAAATTGCATATTTGTCTAAAGCCAGCTTCCTTTTATTTCTTTTCTTTGCCATGTCCTCTCTTTGTCCCCCTCTTGGAAACCTTTAAAGATTAAGTGATCAAAAAAAATCATGCAGTTGTTATGTATGGATTCTAACAATGTCTAGTACAGATACATGTTTAAATTGAAAAAAAAAGTTATTAAACTATATTTTAGGAGGGGACACTGAATAATATTTTTCCATAATAGCCTTTGTCACTATAGCTATGTGATAGTAAGAAGGACTTTCATTTCAAGAGAAAAAGAGAATTTTGTCATGATTTAATCTTTAGAAATTAGTTTACCACATAAAAATAATATTAGCACAATATTTTGGTTTGTTCAAGACCAGAGTCAAATTTCTCTCGATTCAAACTTTCTAAATTTCCTGTATTAGTTTATGAGTTAAACAACTTTCCATTTTTTCATAACTTGTTTAAAATAAAAAATTATAGTGTAAAATGGTATTCATTAGATGGAATGATATAAAGAAGTCTTTTAAGGGCGACTCATTTTATGAAATTCTTAAAATGCTGCCAATCATAAAGATTTAATGTGTCGACTAAATTGTAATTTTAAAATCCTTAACTAACTTTAAAACCATAGACCTAAGTTAAATAAATAATCTCTGAATGCCTATACAGTTCCTAATAAAATAAATGATACAAAATACTGGCTACTAAACATAATTTGAATAGATTAACAAAA
>NW_012154840.1:4473687-4496278 GCF_000956105.1 Propithecus coquereli
AAAAAAAAAAAAAAAAAAGTTGGGTATAACTACCACAGTGTTACATCTATACCTCATCCAGAAATGAGATTTTTCCATATGTGAATTTTCTGTGTAATTACATTATTAATTTGAATACCAACCCTTTTAAAAACATGGTATGTATCTTCTGGATTCAAAATTCTATAATAGATATTTATCTGCCTTCTTAAACAGAAGTTAACTTTTCTTGATGAGTCTAGGTCATTAATGATTATACTATACAGTGAAGAATTAGAGAACAATTATGACATTTAGGGCTTTTTGTCCTTGCACCAAATGCCCTAAAAGGACTATAGTATTTTAATTCTAATGTCAGCTTTGAATATTGTTTCCATCTCCTTCCCTTTGAAGTGTCTACCAGTTTTCTCTTCTTGCTGCTGTAATATCTTCCAGCTGACTTCTAGCATTTCTCATCCTCCTTAATTTTCTGCCTTTACTGTCCATTGGCCTGGGAAAATAAATGACTAGTCTTGTTTGAAAAGTTGTTTAAAAAAAGGTTAACTATGAGTAAAGAAAAAAACACAATGATTTACCACAACACACCCACCAAAATACCTACAATTAAACAGAATGATAATACCACATGTAGACAAGAACACAGAGCAATAGAAACTCTCATACACTACTGGTGGGGTTGTAAATTGGTGCAAAAATTTTGAAAAATTTTCTGGCAATATCTATGAAAACTAAAAATACTCATACTTCTGATCAAGCAATTCCATTCACAGACTTATTTCCAACATGAATATACTCATGAACCAAAAGACATATGCAAAAATGATTCATAGCAGCATTATTCATAGTAGCCACAAACTGTAAAAGAGGTAAATGTCCATCAGCAGTTGACAGGATAAGTTTTAGTACATATTCATGTAATGGTAAACTATGTGGTAATGAAAATGAACAAACTACTGCTATACGTGACGTGGATAAATAACACAACATAGTGGGAGTTTGTTGGAAAAAGATACTAATAAAAACATGCTGTCTAATTCTATTGATATTTAAAGTTTGGGCACAGACAAAACTAATCTGTGATGCTAGAAGTCAGAATAAGGGTTTCCTTTCAGAACAAATGAGAGGAAAGATATTGGGAGGAAGTGCCATGGGAGCTTCTAAGATGCTGATAATGATTTATTTCTTGATTGGCACTGTGGTCAGATAATATGTTAAATTTATCATAATTTATAAAGCTCTACATTCATGATGTGTGCATTTTAATCTGTGTATGTCATATTTTGGTAATAAAGTAAAAATACCTTATTAAAATTATGCTGAAGACAAACAATTGTATGGAAAAATATTCACCTGTTTTAAAAGTATAAAAAAGAGGCCAGAAAGTATCAAAATAAGTTCATAATGGAGAGTATGATCCCATCTCTTTACATCACATTGAAACAGAGTAGAAAACATGCCATATGTCACAGTCGCAGCCACAGCTCCTTTGCTATTTGCTTAGCAATAACTAGAACTGTTTGGAGACTTGTGGAATAGAAATGGCTAAGACCAGAAGTGTAGCCCAATGTGGCCAGGGAACAGATTTCATGGACGGATGTGCTGGGGGATAAAGATAGAGAGTCAAGTGGGGACCAATTTGTTAAGGGTTTAAATGCTGTGGGATGGGATCAGGATGTTATTTCAGAGGCAAGACATTACCATTGAATGTTGTTCTTCTTTATTAGATGGAGAGTGGTGGTAATAGGAGGTCCAACTCATGAGCTGGCTTTCAGGGGGGAAATTTTTTTGTTTATAACTGAAGACATTAAAACTCCTCTCTGAATTTGCCTCTGGGAAGCACCTAAGACAAGGAACATGGAACCCTTCTGGAAAAGGGGAAAGACCAGGGCGAGACACTCCATCAGATCTGACCTCAATCACACCTTTGTAGCAGCTCTGAAGATGATGCTGGTTTCTGAAACATTCCCCCAAGGAAGGATCAGCACACAAACCACGTATTTCTACCTTGTAGAACATGCACATTCATTTGTATAAACATTGATCTCTTTAGCCAAGTTCGAACAAATCCATTGTCCTGAACTACCTATATTGCTTTTGTAGAAAGCGCCTGGGAGGTAGAAAGTGTCAGAGGTGAGTTGCCCCCACAGGTGAAGTTATTGGCCTCTGAAGGAATTCCAGGGCACAGGATTACTTAATGTATCCATATTCATTACCATCAAGAATTTAAGGAAGGATTTCAATTGTGGCTGCCGATGGCAATCTTACATAAATTTTTTCTCTTCCCAATGCTCTAAGCATTCCTTGATGGTTGAAGGCCGGGATTACAGCTCTGCTTTAGCCCAACGGTTTTGTAGCACTTCCAGAAAATAAAGTAGCTGACCCCTCTCTTCCTGGCCAAAGTGTTTGGATTATGGCTCCCCAAACACACGTGCACTTACACACATACACATGCATGAACAACCCCCTGAATGAACAGGCCCCATTCAGGCTGCCATTCCCACCCTGTGGGGCCACAGTCAGTTCTGACATACTGAATGAAGAACAGGAAATCCAATTGTTCCTGTCTAGACACCTTCATACTCATCTCCCACCCATCCTAGCATACTGGCTCTAGTCGCCCTGAGTGACTGGCTGTTATACAAACTTATTTTGTACTTTCACTCCTCTGGGCCTTTCCTGTTGCTGTTTCCTCAGACTAGAATACCCCTACAAACCCTTCTCGTCCTTTTCATCACTTACAGCTCAGCTCCTTCTTGAGGCTTTCTCGGCAACTTCCCCCAATCTAAGACACCCCAGACTAAGATGTAATTCATTGCTTGCTCCTTCGTCTGTGTTTGTACTATATGTTAATTGACCCTCCTTCAGAGCACCCATTTCCATCTATTTGACATGAGTCATGTTTAATAAATAGGGCTAAAGGTCAGGTGTACTTATCCTTAAGACTGACAGACCTGGGTTCAAATCCTGGTCTCTTTCACTTGTTGCTGCTTGCCTTTGGACAGGTAAATTCACCTCCCTGACCCAGTTTACTCATCTGTAAAATAAGGATCATTAAGAGTAGCTACCTCTTAGCTAAGATTATATGATTTAATATGAAAAAAAGTGAAACCACCAGAAACAGTGCCTGGTACGTAGTAACTATTCCATACGTGTTAGCTCTCATTAATATTACCCTGTTTGAACCTACCTCAGAATGTAAGCTCCACACAAAAAGGAATAATCATTATGTTTGTCCTCCGATGTACCCCTAATACCCAGCACTGAGCGTGGCATGTGGCACGTGGTCAAGAAATATCTGTTGAGTGAGTGGATGCATCAATGAATCTGTGAAATAACTGTCATCATTAGCATCCTCCTCCTCCTCCTCTGAATCCTCTACCGCCTATTAGCATGACTCTTTATACCTCACAGAAAAACGCCAAGTGAAACATCATTGAACACCTCCCATTCCGTTGCCCCTTTGTTTTATCTCTGCTACCGCCTTTCTTGAATGCGCTTCTCTAACAAGTTTGAGTTCAGCAGCAACCACTTCAACCAGCCCCGCTCGCCGGGCAGAGGTGGGGGGCGGGAGAGGAAGACTGGGAGCGGGGCGTGGCCACCACGTCGCAGAGCCTGACTGCGCCTGCGTAGGTTGCGGCAAAGCTAAACGCTCTGAGGCTTGCGGTCATTGCTGGCCAGTGCTCGTGTAGGAAGATCGCTCACCAGATCTCACTTCTGATCCGCCCAGCTCCTGGGTCTCGGGCTTCGGCTTTGTGCCGAGGCACCAACACACGTACCGTCCTCTCTCCGACTGATCGCTGACCTCCCCGTTCCGCTCCTGTCTCCTGGAACCATGTCTCTGGTAAGCAAGAATGCGCGCCACGGCAGCGCAGAGACCACGGCAGATTACAGCGACGGCCTGGGCGAAATGCAGGCTACTAACGCCTCTGGGCTCCCCATCTCCATGCTAGTCCCTGATGGCCCCCAGGGCCTTCGGGCGCCAATCAACCCTCAGGGTGCCAGTGCTTCCCAGGCTGCTCAGCACCCGAATGACCTCGAGGTCCTGATCGACGAGCAGTCCCGACGTTTGGGGGCGCTCAGGGTCCACGACCCTCTAGAAGACAGGTCAATTGCTTTGGTGAATTTCATGCGAATGAAAAGCCAAACTGAGGGGTCTATCCAGCAGTCAGAGATGCTGGAGTTTCTCAGAGAATACTCAGATCAGTTCCCTGAGATACTCAGACGAGCTTCAGCTTACCTGGAGCGGGTCTTTGGGTTGAACCTGAGGGTTCTTGATCCCCAGGCTGAAACCTACAACTTAGTCAGCAAGCGGGGTTCTCAGACTACGGATCGGATAGCAGAGTCCCTGGACATGCCTAAGGCAGGTCTCCTGGCCCTGGTCCTAGGTCACATCCTCTTGAATGGCAACCGGGCAAGAGAGGCCTCCATTTGGGACCTGCTGCTAAAAGTTGATATGTTGGATGAGCCTCAGCGGATCAACAACCTTTATGGGAACACAAGGAACCTCCTTACTACTGACTTTGTGCGTATGCGATTCTTGGAGTACTGGCCAGTATATGGCACTAATCCCCTTGAATTTGAGTTCTTGTGGGGCTCTAGAGCCCACAGGGAAATCACAAAGATGGAAGCCCTGAAGTTTGTGGCAGAGGCCCATGATGAAGAACCCTGGAGCTGGCCAGAAGAATATAACAAGGCCATGGAGGCTGACAAGGCCAAAGAAAGAAGCCAGGCTGCTGGCTTAGAGTTCTGGTCTGAGGACGCTATGAATGATAAGGCAAATGATTTGGTACAATTAGCCATTAATGTCACTGAGGAATTGCTGCCTATACATCAGGATGAACTATTGGCTCACACTGGCAAAGAATTCGAGGATGTGTTCCCAAATATCCTCAGTCGAGCTACGCTAATCCTTGATCTGTTCTATGGGTTTTCTCTGATTGAGGTTGATACCAGTGAGCACATCTACCTCCTTGTCCAGCAACCAGAATCAGAAGAAGAGCAAGTGATGCTAGAGAGCCTGGGGAGACCCACTCAAGAATATGTGATGCCGATCCTAGGTTTGATCTTCCTGATGGGCAACCGTGTCAAAGAAGCCAGCGTCTGGAACTTGCTTCGGAGATTTAGTGTGGATGTAGGGAGAAAGCATGCCATCACCTGTAAGCTTATGAGACAGCGCTACCTGGAATGCAGGCCGCTGTCCTACTCTAATCCAGTTGAATATGAGCTTCTGTGGGGTCCTCGAGCTCACCTTGAAACCACCAAAATGAAAGCCTTGGAGTACATGGCCAGGCTCTACAGAAAGCGACCACAGGATTGGCCAGAGCAATATAGGGAGGCTATGGAAGATGAGGAGGCCAGAGCCAGATCTGAGGCAACTGCCATGTTCTTCTTTGGCCCCATGTGAAGTCTTGGGAAGATGTATCACTTCAGTTGAATGGCATCAGTTAGAAGGGCCTTGAGAAAATAGGCACTGGGACCCCAAATCAGAAGTCTGGAAGGGTTGGGGTGGGGAGTACACACTGTGCTTGCTATCTGTGTTCCAGTTCTAATAGTATTTCCTTCCTTTTAATATACCTCTGAATTGGGTTTATAATCAATGTTTATAAATGAAATTGCTCATTTGACATCCCTGTCTTGTTTCAGTATAAAAGTTCAGATAGCTGTGTAAAATGTATTGGTAATATTTACATCTTTGAAATAATCAGTAAAATGATCTGATACTGGACTTAATTTACAATAACAACACACACACACACAACAAAAACAAACACAAAGTTACTGATCTGTGGTTTCCCTCCCTTTGTGTCTTCTGCAGTGTATATATATATTTTAAAAGACTGTCATTTACCTGTATTTGCTTTGCTGTTCCAGAGTGTAGTGAAAAATAAAAGCATAATGAATTAGACACTGTGCTTATGCACTCATTTATTCTATGAACATTTATTAAGCACCTGCCATGCTCTGAGCACAGTGCTCGGTGCTGGGAATATAAGGGTGAAGAAGAACCAGCTGGGCCACAAGGCTTAAGGGGGTGGGGTCATGGAAGTAAACCAGCAATTATATTAAGCTGCAGCAAGTGGTATAATAGGGGTAAGCTCAGAGTGCTGTGGGGATTCCCTGGGATAACTCCCAACTTTAGGTGCTGGGAGAGAGGGTGGAGAAGGTGACGGGCTCCAAGAAAATCAAGGGAAAGTACAGGGGTGTCAAGCAGGGGATGAGTGGGGGAGTGGTCAGGGGTGGTGGTGGGGAAGGTGGTATGGAGGTGAAGGTGGTATGGAGGGCTGGGGACAAGATGTGCTTTAGTGACATCTATTGTGAGACCTAAGGTTGAGGAGAGGAAGGGGAAACTGATAAAAGACGGGGGCAGTGTGTAAAACACCTTCAGGGAATTTAAAAGTGGCTCAGAAGGACAATGGTGAGTTTAAGGGGGGAGTGGGAGAGATGAGTCTGCGACAGAGGTAACAGAGAGTGTCTCTTGGGAATTAATGATGGCTTTCCGGAAGGCAGCGAGTCTTGCATCTTGAGTCAGACCAACAATCCACGTGGAGGGGCCCTGAAGGGGATCCTCTCCGCCGGCAGTTTATTCAGCACCCAAGCTGTTAAGGTGCGTGTTACTGTTTTGGCTCTCTTCCTCCTGATCCTCCTCACGGCTTCTGACCTGGCTCACAGCTCTCCTCCAGCCTTCCTCAGCGAGCCGGCAGGTAACGATTTCTGAGCGGAAGCCCTGGCACAGGGTGGGAGTCATATAGAAAATCACCTATGGCAAGGGAGGGGGAGGGCTGCTGCCCACCAGTCGTGGAGGTTTTATAATTCCTCGCCTCCTGGCACCCGCAGGCTTTCTGCTCTTCTTTTCATCCATTTAATCACCAGGAGCTACCTCCAACTGGCACTTCCTACCAGACGGAAGAGAGTTGGAAGACATTCCTTACATTTTCATCAGCCTTAGGAAGAGAACAACGCAATCGTCTTGCTGGGGGAGCGGATAGGGGATGGGGAGATATGCCCTTTTGGACCCCAAGTCTGCGTGCCGCGATGCAGAAGCCTAATTAGAGCTGTCTGTTTGGGGAAGCCACTGCGCAGGCGCACTCCGCAGTTGCCAGGGCGATGCAGTCCCAACCGCGTCTCAGTGATCTCCCCTATGGCAGTAGCATTCCAAGAACTGAATGGCAAGGGCGGGATTTCCGGTGACAAGAAAATGAGTAACTGGAGAGCCTGAGTCGACGGGGTTCTTGAAAACGGGGTGGGGGTGGAGTTGTGAGGCAGGGAAGTATCCAACTCAAAATCTGGGACTTTGGAGAGGAGTCCTGCCCACGCACTAAACTGCGGGCCTCTCATTCTTCAACCTCCTTGGACCCTTAATCTGTACATGCTTGTGGGGCGGGCCAGGGGAAGGCGGCAAGCATACGAAGCCACCAAGTTTTCCTTGCTCTGACTTTTTGGATTAGTGCTGTATCTGGATACTCAAACACGTCAGCTCTTCTGGGAGTTCCAGTAGAGAGAGAAACCTGCCAAGGGGAAGGTGTAGCATCTGGACCAACAATTATCAATGTAAAGCTGCCAATTGTTTTATTATTAAATATGTGCCAAGCACTGTGCTGGGTTCTTCACATGCTTAGCTCTAATCTTTCAACGCATTCTCCAAGAAGCATTTTAATAGTCCCATTGTATATTACAGTAAACTAAGGCTTAACTAATATGCCCAAGGTCACACAGCAAGTTGGGCTTGGAGTCCAAGGAGCCCCACTTTGGGACAGTGCTATGTTCCCACTCAAATTTGCTGACTTTCAGGAGCTACAAGGAAAGACTGCAAGGCCAGAGTGGAAAAGCAAAATGATAGCCCTAAGAAGGAGGATGGAAGTGATGTTAAAATTTCTCCAGGCTCTTCTTTGTTTCATCACTGGGGATCCATGAGAGCTGTCTAGGTATAGAATATGCATTTCTGTCCAATTTCCCTACTCTGTCCTCTGAGTCCTCCCCAGTCTGTTCCTCTGAAAGCCTCCAGCATTATCTCTGCTGGCTTATCACCCAGGGAGAGTCAAATATCACCATTTCTGGAGCTCCAGAAGTGTTCAGTGATTTTTTTTAGTTTTTTTAATTTCAAAATATTACGGGGATACAAACGTTGAGGTTACATATACTGCCATTGCACTGCCTGAGTCAGACCTACTAGCGTGCCCATCCCCAGAAAGTGCATACCGCACCCATTAGGAGTGAATTTACCTATCTCCTCCTCCCCCTCCCTCCTGCCCACACCCATGAATGTTACTTCCATATGTGGACATAAGTGTTGAGCAATTAGTACCAATTTGATAGTAAGAACATGTGGCGCCTGTTTTTCCATTCTTGTGATGCTTAACTTAGAAGAATGGGCTCCAGCATCATTCAGGATAATACAAGAGGTGCTAGTTCACCACTGTTTTTTGTGACTGAGTAGTACTCCATGGCATACATATACCACATTTTATTAGTCCATTCATGTATTGATGGACACTTGGGTTGTTTCCACATCTTTGCAGTTGTGAATTGTGCTGCTATAAACATTCGGGTGCAGGTGTCTTTATTACAGGATGACTTTTTTTCCTTTGGGTAGATACCCAGCACTGGGATTGCTGGATCAAATGGTAGTTCTACTTTGAGTTTTTTGAGGTATCTCCACATTACTTTCCATAGAGGTTGTACTAGTTTGCAGTCCCACCAGCAGTGTATGAGTGTTCCTATCTCTCCGCATCCACGCCAACATTTATTGTTTTGGGACTTTTTGATAAAAGAAAGCCATTCTCACTGGAGTTAGGTGATATCTCATTGTGGTTTTGATTTTCATTTCCCTGATGATTAGAGATGTTGAGCATTTTCTCATATGTTTGTTGGCCATTAGTCTATCTTCTTTTGAAAAGTTTCTGTCCTTTGCTCACTTTTTCATGGGGTTGTTTAATTCTTTTCTTGCTGATTTGCCTGAGTTCTATGTAGATTCTAGTTATCAGCCCTTTGTTAGATATACAGCATGCAGATATTTTCTCTCATTCTGTAGGCTGTCTATTCGCTCTAGTGATAGTTTCTTTGGCTGTGCGAAAGCTTTTTAATTCGATCAGGTCCCATTTATTTATTTTTGTTGCTGCTGTGTTTGCCTTTGGGGTATTCCTCATAAGTTCTTCGCCTAGGCCAATGTCTATAAGAGTTCTTCCAACGTTTTCTTCTAGAATTCTAATGGTTTCATACCTTAGGTTTAAGTGTGTTATCCATCGTGAGTTGATTTTTGTGAGAGGTGAGAGGTGTGGGTCCTGTTTCAGTCTTCTACATGTGGATATCCAATTTTCCCAGCACCATTTACTGAATATGGATTCCTTTCCCCAGCGTATGTTTTTGTCTGCTTTGTCAAAGATCAGATGCTATATGAGGATGGTTTTATACCTGGGTTCTCTGTTCTGATCCATTGGTCTATGTCTCTGTTGTTTTTTTTTTTTTATTTCAGGATATTATGGGGGTACAAACATTTTGGTTACATGTTATGACTTTGCCACATCCAAACCATGATTTGAGGCATGCCCTTTCCCCACCTACAACACTCACCACATCCATTAGTTGTGAGTTTACCCACCCCCAACACCCCAACCCCCAAAGGATATTACTACTGTGTGAGCGCCTTAGTGTTGATCAGTCAGTGCCAGTTTGATGGCGAGTATATGTGTTGCTTATTCTTCCATTCTTGGGATACCTCACTTCAGAGGATGAGCTCAAGCTCTATCCAGGAAAATATAAGAGGTGCTAGATCACCATTGTTTTTTATAATTGAGTAGTATTCCATTGTATACATATACCATATTTTATTAATCCACTCATGGATTGACAGGCACTTGGGTTGTTTCCACATCCTCGCAATAGTGAATTGTGCTGCCATAAACATTCGAGTGCTGATGTCTTTATTATAGAATGAGTTTTGTTCTTTTGGGTAGATGCCTAATAGTGCTATTGCTGGATCAAATGGTATTTCTATTTTTAGCTCTTTGAGGTATCTCCAAATTCTTTTCCACAGAGGTTGCATTCTGTTCTTGTGCCAGTACCATGCTGTTTGTTTACTATAGCCTTGTAGTATAGCTTGAAGTGTGGTAAATTGATGCCTCCCAATTTGTTCTTTTTGCTTAAGGTTGCTTTAGCTATACGGGATCTTCTCTGGTTCCATACCAAGTGTAGAATTATTTTTTCTGGATCTGTGAAAAATGATGTTGGCATTTTAATAGGGATTGAATTGAATTTGTAGATCACTTCGGGTAGTATAGACATTTTAACAATGCTGATTCTGCCAATCCATGAATATGGTATGTTTTTCCATCTGTTTACATCCTCTACTATTTCCTTCCTAATGTTTCATAGTTCTCCCTGTAGAGGTTTCTTACCTCCTTAATTAAATATTTTCCTAGGTATTTTGTTTTCTTTATTGCTATTGTGAAAGGTATTGAGTCTGTAATTTGGTTCTCAGTTTGACTGTTGTTGGTGTATATGAATGCTGCTGATTTGTGTATATTGATTTTGTAACCTAAGACTTTGCTGAACTTATTTAACAACTCCAGTAGTCTCTTGTCAGTGATTTTTTTTTTTTTGCAACCCTGAAAGAACAATGACCTGACAAAACTCCTGCCTTGTCCAATGTTGCTTTGGGTGCAAAAACAGAAGTGGGAAATAGCCCTGTGTCACAGAGGCCACATGCAGTTTCCCAGAAGTGACAGAAATGAGACTTATGGAGCACCTGTTTATGGTGAGGGAAAGGATATAGTCTCTCTGCGGCCACAGCCATTCCCTTGAAGGCCAACAGAGACTTGAGTACTCTTTATTCCTCAGATACCAACTTGGAATTAACACCCCCTAGGAGATACACTTAGGGGTGGAAGTGAGTGTCTAGTAAATAAGAATTACAGACAATGCTGCACAAATTACTCCAATGTGCAATCACTGTTAAGCCTTTAGAACACCAGACCAAATATATTTCTTATCTGTTGGAATTCATTTGGAGAATTGAAAGGCCTGGGTTCATTTGCAGACTCTGTGGGCCACCAATATTCGCCAAGTATTGAAGTTTTCACTACACTGGAGTTTGTAGAGTAGGTGTTGGTTAGATGTGGACTCATCATCCTACATATACAATGCCATCCAGAGTCCCCTTTGACCTATGATTGAGATCCTTCCTGGAGAGAAAACATTGAGAATATATACACTTTCAGTTGCTAAGGCCCAGGAGTACCCTCTTTTGGAGAGAATGGTGGTTAGGGAAGACTTTTCCTGCCTTTCTCTCCATGAGCTTATGTATACACACACAAGCCACCCACACATAAACATACAATTCAAGGAATAGCTAAGCTGGACTGGCATATGTGGATTTCAAGGCAATTCCCCCTGCCCCAAGGATTGCTGCCTCTAAACGTTCTGATACTGACAACCCAGATCAGTCCATAAGCACCTTTCAGGTTCAGACAAGAATCCCATAGCCTCATTCTGCATTCCTAGAGGGGATCTCCAGACAATAAGATTTTTCACTGAACAGGGTTTGTCTTCCCCCTCAATGAGGGCTCAGCAATGTCTTAAGGAATTCTCTGCTGGAAGGATTTGAGGGTAGGTGCAAAAAAAGGTTGGAAAGGAAAAATACACCCTGAGACACTTTTGTTTTATGCCCCATATGAATAAAACAAGCACCTAATAAGGAGGGGACAGTATATTAGAATGGTTAAGAACTCTGTATCTGGACAGTATTGGCTCTGTCACTTACTAGCTGTGTGACCCTGGACAAGTTAATCGACATCTCTTTCTACACCACTTGAAGCCGTTTTCAACAACTTGATAGAAAACTCCAAGGCCACACATCCCATCCACTATTTGATGATGTCAGAACCGTAATCCAAGCTAGTTGTATCCCAGTCTAGTGATATTTCCATGCCACACCACTGCTTTTAAGACTAATACTTGTCAGTGCCTTGGTAGCTGAGTTCAAATGAATACTGGGTTGTTAGAATTATTAGTCTTTGTTTTCTTTAGTAAATACTTCAGGCAAATATTAACCCAAGTGGTTATGAATTAGTGAGGTTTAGCTGCACCGGTAATATATTGTTTGTAGACATCAATCCACAAGACATTTTTCTGGAAGCTTATGGGTAGTCTATTTAAGCAGACTTCAGTGTCCTACAAGAAACCACCTACCTTACTTACCATTCAGGGGTTCCCAGTCAGTGAGTATGACTTCCCTTCTAAGGGGGCAGAGTTAGAGAGGGAGTTGGGAGCTGAGACCTAAAGTCCAAGTAGCCTGTATCAAACTGCCTTTCTCTTGAGAGTACTTGGTTTGCCATGGGCTGGCCAGGGTAGGGTCTCTGTCCTCTGAGTGTCCACTTCCCTTGAAATATAGAAGGGAAGGAAGACGGGGAAAGGGAGGATACAAGAATGGCCATTGTTTCTGAAGCTGCCCTCTCTCGTGGTCAACATGCTTAGACCACAGCTCAGAGAAGCTTCTTTGCCTATGTAGGCTGCAGGCAACATGGTGCCCTAGGAAGGTCCCAGCCTGGATTTCTCTCCTTTCTGCAAGACAAAGAGGGATGCTTTCCTGGAATAAAGTGTTCATCATTTCAGCTAGTGAGGGATATCCCCTGATATCCAGCTGCAGGGGCCGGGTGTGGAGAGCTGGTTGCACATAGGACTGCTCCCCTTTCTCTTGATTGAGGGGGTTGCAAGGCCTAGGAGGGATGGGGTAAGGAGAGGGAGCTTTGGCACAGTTGTTAACATCAACCATTTATATAATGCTTCCTCACATAAATATGGCTATTGACATCCTCATAATTCCTAATAGGTGAGAACTGTAGAACTCCTGGCACTAACACCTCTGCCCAAACCCCTGCAGTAAGTATCACATGTACTCACCATCAAATTGGTTTTAACTGATCAACACTTATGTGCACATATAGTAGTAACATTCATCGGGTGTCAGGCAGATGGGAGTGGGGAGGAGGGGATGAGTATATACACATGTAATCGGTGCAGTGCACACCATCTGGGGGATGGACACGCTTGAAGCTCTGACTTGGGTAGGGCAAGGGTAACGTATGTAACCTAAACATTTGTACCCCCGTAATATGCTGAAACAAAAACTAAAAAAAAAGAAATTTCACTAAACTCTTGCATGACTTCAAGCAGCATATGGCTGTGTTCCTATGAGTGATCCCAGCCCCGTATTAAAATACCTGCCTAAGAAAGTTCCATGCTTCCAGGAAAATATATTGTTTGTTCTAGCCAACATCTGATGGTAAGACCCCTTTTTAGAGCATCTACTAAAAAAAGGCTTACCATTGTGAATATGTATCTCTTAAAGCTCAGGAGTGTCTCTCTCAAGGACCTGAGAGCCATTCCTCTGAAACATAATCAACAAATATGGGGCCTCTGTCTCCCAGTCTCTGTGGGAAAACGGAATCCTTTGTTAACTGCTAGCTAACAAACACAGCCGATCTAATCATATTTACATTGACCAACTCTTTATAATTTTCACTTCTGTGATTCTACTGAGCCCCCTCCCTCATTCTCCCTTTAGAATGCCCAGATCACCATTGTACAAATTGGAATAGAGCTTGGCTTTTTCTTCTACTGTCAGCAGTTACTAAATAAAACGTTTTCACCACTTTATCTTTGACACAGGGAGGAAGGGCAGTAGACAGACACATGGTGAGGGAAGAGGAGTCAGTCTCCAGCTTTGACAGGGAACAAGCTGCTCCCTGAGGTGAATGGCTGGTGTCAATGCCTCTTTTCTAGATGGCCTTCATTAACTACCCCACCCACAAGGAACAAGACCCTGCTCAGCCCAGCCCTCAGGTAGTTCCACCTGAGACTGTCCTGGCCCCTGTGACCCATCTACACTGGAGAAGCCCTGGATATCAGGCTTATCCAAAGGACACTTACCCAGTTCAATTTAACAAGCGATTGCTAAACACATGCTATACACTGACCTTGTTGTATTAGACTAATGGGTGCAGTGCGCACCATCTGGGGGATACACGCTTGAAGCTCTGACTCGGGTGGGGCAAAGGCAATATATGGAACCTAAACATTTGTACCCACGTAATATGCTGAAATTAAAAAAAAATTTTAAAAATTAAAAAAAAAGAAATATACAGACACTGGGGTACAGGGATGAATTAGACGTGGCCCCATCTGATCTGTGTTCCAACTCACTACTCAGCTTTGAGGGTCTGGTTAAATATATGAGCAATCTATTAATGTTTTTATTTCAATGCATACCTGTTTCATTTCTAGACTTTCTAATTGTTTCTTTTTCAAATATATCTTATTTTAATTTTTTAATTTTTTTATTTCAGCATATCACAGGGGTACAAATGTTTTGGTTCCATATACTGCCTTTGCCCCACCCGAGTCACAGCTATAAGCGTGTCCATCCCCCAGACAGTGCACACTGCACCCATTAGGTTCGAATATACCCATCCCTCCTCCTCCTGCCACCTGCCATGGAGCACTACTCAGCTGCAAAAAAACAATGGTGAACTAACACCTCTTGTATTATCCTGGCTTGAGCTGGAGCCCATTCTACTAAGTGAAGTATCACAACAATGGAAAAACAAGCACCACATGTACTCACACCATGAAATTGGTATTAATTGACTTTTTAATAATGGCCATTCTGACAGGGGTATGGTGGTATCTCATTGTGGTTTTAATTTGTATTTCCCTGATGATTAGTGATGGTGAACATTTTTTCATGTTTATTGGCCATTTGTCTATTTTCTTTTGAAAAACTTCTATTTATGTCTTTTGCCCACTTTTTTTTTTATTTCTACATATTGTGGGAATACAAATGTTTAGGTTATGTTGCTCTTGCCTCCCCCCAGTCAGAGCTTCAAGCGTGTCCATCCCCCAGATGGTGCGCATCGCACTCATTACGTGTGTACATATCCATCCCTTTGTCCCTCCTCCCATCTGCCCGACGCCCTATAAATGTTATTCCTATATGTGCACTTAAGTGTTGATCAGTGAAACCAATTTGATGGTGAGCACATGTGCAACCTCTGTGGAAAGCAATATGGAGATACCTCAAAGAGATACAAGTAGATCTACCATTCGATCCAGCAATCCATTACTGGGCATCTATCCAAAAGAACAAAAGACATTCTATAAAAAAGACATCTGCACTCGAATGTTTATAGCAGCACAATTCACAGTTGCAAAGATGTGGAAACAACCCAAGTGTCCATCAATACATGAGTGGATTAATAAAATGTGGTATATGTATACCGTGGAGTACTATTCAGCTATAAGAAACAATGGTGATATAGCACCTCTCATATTTTCCTGGATAGAGCTGGAACCCATTCTACTAAGTGAAGTATCCCAAGAATGGAAAAATAAGCACCACATGAACAAACTCTTAACTAGAAAAACTAAGAAAAAAGATGATTCAAATAAAATCAGAAATGAAAGAGGACACATTCCAACTGATGCTGCAGAAATAAAAGGAATCATAAGACACTATTTTGAACAATTATTCACCAACAAATTGGATAACCTGGAAGAAATGGATAAATTCCTAGAAATATATAATCTACAAAGACTGAATTATGAAGGAATGGAAAGTCTGAACGGACCTATAACCAGTATAAAGATTGAGTCAATAGTCAAAATCCTCCCAAGAAACAAAAGTCCAGGACCAGACGGCTTCACTGGCAAATTCTACCAAACATTTAAGGAATAATTAATGCCAATTCTTTTCAAACTTGCCCAAAAAATTGAAGAAGGGAGAACACTTCTGAACTCATTATGTGAGGCCAGTATTACCCTGATAGCAAAACCCAATAAAGACACCACAAGAAAAGAAAACTAAAGGCCAATATCCCTGATGAACATAGATGTAAAAAAATCTTTAACAAAATACCGGCAAACCTAATTCAACAACACATTGAAAGGATCATATGCCATTACCAAATGGGATTTATGGCTAGGATGCAAGAAGGGTTCAACATACGTAAGACAATCAATGTGATACACCATGTTAACAGAATTAAGGATAAAAGCCACATTGTCAATAGATTTAAAAATTTGATAAAATTCAACGTCCTTTTACAATAAAAAGTCTCAACAAATTAGGGAGAGGGAAATTACCTCAACATAAAAAGGCCATATATGAAAAGCCCACGGCTAACATCATACATAGTGATGAAAAACTAAAAGCTTTATTTTTAAGATGAAGAACAAGGAAAGAATGCCCATTCTCACTATTTCTATTCAACACATTATTGGAAGTCTTATCCAGAGTAATTAGGCAAAAAAAGAAAAAAAGAAAAGAAAAAATAAATAAAAAGCATTCAATCAGAAATGAGGATTTAAAATTATCTCTGCAGATGACATGATCTTTTATATATAAAGACTACACCAAAAAGCTGTTGGAATAAATGAATTCATTAATATTGCAGGCTAGAAAGTCAATATATAAAAAAATCAGTTGTGTATCTATACACTAATAAACAATTTGAAAAGGAATTTTTAAAAAAAGCAACCAAATTTACTAGCATTAAAAGAATACAATGCTTAGGAATAACTTATCCAAAAAGGTGAAAGGTCTGTACACTGAAAACTACAAAACACCATTGAAAAAAATCAAAGTACACAAAATGGAAAGACTTCATGTGTTCATAGATTAAAAGACTTAATATTGTTGAAATGCCCATATTACCCAAAGGAATCTACAAATTCAGTGCAGTCCCATGAAAACCCCAATGGCATTTTTTACAAAACTAGAAACAAAATCCTAAAATTAATACATAATAACAAAAGACACTGAATAGCCAAAAGATTCTTGAGAAAAAACAACAAGGCTGGAGTCATCATACTTTCTTATTTCAAAATATACTATAAAGATATAATAATCCAAATAGTCTGGTACTGGCATAATGACAAACATGGAAGTTCAATGGAACTTACTAAAGAGCCTAGAAATATACCCACCCATATGCAGTCAACTTATCTTCAACAAGAGTGCCAAAAATATACAATCAAGAAAGGAGAGTCTCTTCAACAAATGATGCTGGGAAAACTGCATGTGCAAAAGAAGGAAATTGTACCCTTATCTTAACACCAAACACAATAATCAACACAAAATGGATTAAAGATTTAAACCTAAGAGCTGAAACTGTAAAACACCTAGAAGAAAACATAGGGGAAAAGCTTTATGACATTGGTGTTAGTAATGATTTATTGCATATGACACACAATGCACAAGCAACAAAAGCAAAAATAGACAAATAAGATTACATCAAACTAAAAGCTTCTGCACAGCAAAGGAAACATTCAACAGAGTGAACAGGCAACCTACAGAATGGGAAAAATGGTTGCAAACCGTATATCTGATAAGGGCCTAATATACAAAATATATAAGGAAGTGCTACAACTCAATAGCAAAAAAAAATAATAACCCAATTAAAAATTAGACAAAGGTCCAGTCTGTCTGCCTAGATCTAAGACGAAAAAAGATAGGCAAAGGAATCAACAGGTGTTTCTCCAAAGGAGACATACAAATTGCCAGCAGGTATTAAAAGGTGCTAATGTCACTAATCATCAAGGAAACACAAATAAAAACCACCATGAGTTTCATGCCTGTTAGGCTGGCTAGTATCACAAAAACAGAAGTTAACAAGTATTGGTGAGGATGTGAAGGAATTGGAATCCTTGTACACTGCCGGTGGGATGGAAATAGTGCCACAGCTATGGAAAACATTAAGAAGGTTCCTCAAAAAACTAAAAGGAACTACCATATGTCCATCAACCCCACTGTGGGTATACATCCAAAAGAATTGAAATCAGGATCCTGAAGAGATATTTGCAACTTTCATGTTCATTGCAGCATTATTCACAATGCCCAAGATTTGGAAATGTCAATGGACAGATGAATGGATAAATAAAATATGGCATATACATACAAGGCAATATTTTTCAGCCTTAAAAAATAAGGAATTTTTTCCATATGTGACATCATGGATAAATCTGGAGGACAACATAGATGATCCTGGAGAAGTATTACTTAATTTTTCTTAAATTACATATGTGTATATATATATGCATATACACAAACACACATATATATATCACAAGTTGCACACACACACATATATATGTATAGAAACACAGACACACACAGAGAGAAGGAATCATATTCAAATCTTAAAACTTTTTTCTTGAGGTTGCTGCTTTTCTTTTTACTTCAGTATAATCCTATTGTTTTTCTTTGTTAATGTACCTTTACTCACTGATTTAATCCACAATATCTGGTATTTGTGGAAAGAAGATGCAAACAAGAAAACTTTCAAAAGAATTAGATAGTTTATTGTATTGAATAAACATAACAAGTGATGTAGTGTGGGAAACAGTGTGAATAAATGGATATTTTCCTCTCTGCCTGCATGAATATAAATCTGTGACATAACATGTAAACTACATATTTGTAACGCTTAAATCCTTTGATATTAACATTCTATGAGCATCAAATTCTACAAGTATTTGTATATTTGTATTTTAGTGTGATTTCATAGCACACTGTCTCACAGAGATCACTGTAATCACAATTGATCCTGAGTTGCCTTGTGCAAATATTACATTTGAAGTAGTAATGAGATATGCAGTGGATATGTCCAGTAGCTAGTTGAATGTGTGAGTCTAGGATCTCTGAGTTCTCCAGAGGATGCGCATGAAATGCTGCTCCCATACCCTGGAGTGTATGAACACGATGGACGTATGCTGTGATGTTTGCTTTTTTTAGGTTGGCGATTGAGAAAGGTTTCAAATTGGTCAAGTTTATAAAACCTAACAAGGTTTGGCTACTTGTTTTTGTTCATATTTACACAAACATCATCCTGTTCCTTCTTTATGATTGAGGAACAAATCTCTCTGTGGCATGGTAAGAGCCTTTGGAATATTTGTAGTCCTCCTCCATTATACCTCCATCCTCACTCAAAACATGTGAACTAAAACCTAGAGTGGTATACACAGGACTTTTTTACACGTCTTGGCACAAAATATTCTAAGGAATGATATTCCAATATTTTGTTAACAACTTATTAACTCTGTTTAGTTAATCTTTAATTCAATGATATCATTTGGTATAAATTATTAATAACAAAAAGACACCACTAAGGGGTAGAAATATTACAAACAGTAAATTTATTAGTCTAGAGGAGGAGGTGTTTTCAAGATCAGTTTATCTGATGACACACAAATGCCATCTTTTATAGATAACTACTGTCAATATTTGGGCATAGCAGCATTTTTCCCTTTTCAAATACACAGGTTTCTTCTCTTTTTTGTTTTCCCGTTCAACAAGATTATATAAATCAACTCTGGTATATTCACACAATGAAATACTACTCAGTAGGGAAAGGAAAAGACAGCTATACACACAATGACATGTATGAATCTCAGAAACCATTTGCTGAGTGAAAAAAAACCACAAAAAAAGGACATACTGTGTTATAACATTTACATAAGGTTCTAGAAATAGCAAAACTAATCTACAGAAACACAAAGCAGACCAGTATTTGTGGTCTGCTTTGAGAATAGAGATTAATTGGGAAGAGACATGAGAGAATGTTCTAGGGAGATGGGGAGATGACAAAGTTTTGTATACTGATAGAGCTTGGATTACCCAGATGTATGTGATTGTCAAAACTCAACAAAAGCTAAAGTATGGATTTGTGAATTTGCCAATATAAATTTTACCTCAAAAGAAAAAAAGGAACCATGAATAAATATTGAACTCTAGTTAATCTAGTGTATTATCTAGGGTTTGAAACTACTGTTGACTAGAGCTTACTTTAAAATGCATCCAAAATATAACTTAAATTACAGGATGAAAAATGGATAGACACAGATACATATGTGTGTACATATATGTATATGTACACACATATATGTGATAAAGGAAGGATAGAAAACTGTTAACACTGTAATCTCTAGGATGATTATATGAATGTTCACTACACAACCCAATCAACCGTTCTGGGTGTTTGACATGTTTCACAATAAAAAGTCAGAAAAAATTTAATCATACTGAGCATAAAACCGTACCCTACATTATTCATTTTCAGTATAGCTTGAACATATCTCCTCAACATTTTCTACGCTACTGCTCTCTTCTCAATGGAGCCATATGCTCACATTTTCAGCGGGTTCTATCATTTCGGCCTTACAACATGTTTTAATAATTTTGCAGAACATCATGTGATAAACACTGTGAGAGTAAAAATGTCATTCCTATGAAGAATTATTAGCTTAGAATAATTAACATAAGATAATATCTTCAGAGTCAGAAGATACACAACGTTTTAAGGTGGAAGGATACAGTTTATAAAGCAACCCCAAAGTAATGCATATCAATTTGGACTTGTACCAACAGGATTTGAGAGGGCCAATTAGCAATCCAATAGCAAATGCAAAGGAATACAATGATTTATAATTTATTTGTTTGAGTATCTTATTTGTGGAACTCTTGGTTTATACAAATGTTAAATATCTTAAATATTTTTATAAATGAAAACACTGGTAGAAGATGTATCAGAAAGTGCAAGTCAACATTAGAAGACAAATAAATATTAATAGTATATAACATCACAATTAATAACTTTTTAAATATATATAATCCATCTCTTTTCTCTAAGATTGGGGTGTAGAAGAGAATGAATATTGAAGACAGACAGATAATGTCTGTCTTAGATGACAAAGTGGAAAAAAAGAACATGTAGCTCCCGTGGAGATGATATAATAGCAGAAACTAGGAGGGTACATTAAGAAACACTCACATACACACACACACACACAACTCTAATGTGAATTAATAAAGATAATACTATGGAAGATACTGCAAAGAACATTTGAGAAGATACTACAAAGATATGGATCTGAAGACAGGGGGACTGTTAAGTGACAATTTAGTTATTTATAATAATAAAGACAATGCAAAAGTAGAAAGACATACCCAGAAACCAGAATAGTGGTCAAATGGAAGATCTATTTCAAAACACAGGGAAAACATACAAAGGAAATGTTGCTCTCGGATTAGGAATGAACTGGGCTCTGAGCCAAAGGCTTCAGGACAGTTGTCTAAAGAGAGGCTGAGGTAGATTGGGTGCCAGGTAGAGTATGGTAGGGAATGGACTTTGAATCTCACTGCCGTTTATAAAATAGGAGTTCTGAATCTGTGTTGTCCCTGCCTTGTGGACACTGTGCTCACAGCACTGCACTGACCAGGAATGGGCCCAGAATGCTCCCTGGCTTCTGATTCTTAAGGCAGTCAGGGATGGAGGCTAGACTTGGCACTGGGCTATGAATTTGAAAGCACTCTACAAGTCAGGGAATGGAGGCAGCCCAGGCCCTAGGATTGGAAATGCAGAGTACTTGACTGATTAAGGAGTAAAGATGATAGGATTATGTGTTGGGGATTCTAAACCCGTGGTTGCAGCTGGACCGGGCTCAAGGCTTCAGATGTCAAAACAAGGACTGGAGGTAGACTGGGATCATGAGATCTCAAAGCACTTTGCTGGACAGGGACTGAGAATCAAAGTGTCCTTGGCTAAGGATATTGTCCTGAATATCAGGGTCCATTTTCCCAAAGCTTGGCCCTGATGGTGCCATGCCCTCTGACTTGATCTCTTTTTGAAAATGCCCATATTTCCATTGGAAAGTACTGACACAAAATGTGGGCAAGGGGGGAGCAATGGTTGGTGGAGAGAAAGAGGTGATGAACTTTCCAACGTGATCTTCTCCTTCCAGGTGAATGGTGGCTATTCCCAATAGACCCTGAGCAGACAGATTGTTCAGTGCCCCAAGATGAAACTCCAAAATTGCCTAGAAAACTGGTGAAAAGCAAACACTTTCAATGTAGTTCCACTTTGACGGTTCTTTAGAGGGAGCTGTAACACGATGGAGATCTGGAGGTCCTTTTGTTTGATGTAGTGAGAGCAGTGTTCCTGGCCACATTGCCATAGCAACTCAATTACTTGAAACGGAAGGCCACAAAGGAATGTCTTCATGCATATACGGGGCTTCAGGACCATTCAGCCTTGAGGACCTGCAAATAAAAAGTTGAAGGGGGAGGAATGGATTAAGATGGAATGTTTTCAGTTACTCCTTAGTGTACTGCTGCTTCCATTTTACTCTCAGAGCTCAGCATCACTATCAATATCACACCCTATCAGACCATCAGGAGGGCAAGGCCACATGTGAGTCCGTTCACCAGTTCATCCCCAGACCTACGGTGCCTGCCAGGTAGAAAGTGATCCACCAATTACATTTGAGCACATGAACAAATGAATGAGAAAATCAAGGAACTGTGCGGTGTTGGACGGTAGAGACCCAGCGCTGGTCTTTGAGTGGGAAACAGTTTATTCATCGGGGATTGAGGACAGGACGGGCCGTTGGTTCAAGTTCATGAGGCACTTTAAGATCACAGTGGGTCTGGGCTGAGTCTGGGACTTGAGATGTGAGAGCATTTTCCTACTTTAGGACTGAAAGAAAGGCCCATCTTGGGTTTTGCTGAGGCTACTATACCCCATCCTGGATATTCCAAAGCCCTCAATGAGGCAGTGAGAATGGA
>NW_012154840.1:4496558-4497319 GCF_000956105.1 Propithecus coquereli
GTATTTATTGTTTCTTTGTTTTTAATGCAGCAACAGAGAAGAAATTAAGAGAATAAAAGGAAGTGTTACGCAAATGCATTTGAAAACCTAGATTAACGACATGATTATCGACGAAAATGTAAATCACCAAATCGAACAGTGGATAGTTAAAAATTATTCATAGATAACTTTCTTGGGAAGAATTTGTGGGATTTATCAATGATCTACCACTTCCTATCCACCAACCCACTCCACCCTCTTCAGGGGTTTAGCACTTCCCAAACTGGACTCGGTTTCTCTGTCTTTCACCTCTGCCAGACACTGAGCTCCTCCAGGGAGAAGGAAGAACAGTGAGTAGTGAGAGAATGGTCAGATGCAAATTCAAACCACTACCTTTCACACCTTTATTTTCCACACTGCTATAGCTGAGTCATGCAATGGTCTCACTGACCAGAGGCAGCTCTTGGAGTCTGTCCCAAGCAGGAAGCCGTTGGCCCAGGTCCCGATGCTCTCTTGCTTGAATAAATTTCTTCAGCTACCTATGGGAAGGCCCAAGTGGTTTCAGCTCTGACAATGACAACCCTGGGTTACTCACCATCCATTGGCTAAATAAGAACTAATATTTTGGCCAATATATTTTAAGAAAGCTGAAAGTCCAGAGCCCTCCTGATTTGCCAGGGTGTTTCCCCTCAAGCAATGCTTTATTGGGTCAAACAATATTAGACCTACGTAAGGCCTTCGGAGATTATATGGTCAAACACTCTCTCCCCACAACCCTAGTT
>NW_012154840.1:4501556-4505331 GCF_000956105.1 Propithecus coquereli
TGGAAAAATTGTCTTCCATGAAAACGGTCCCTGGTGCCAAAAAGGTTGGGGACTGCTGCTGTAGAGGACTTGGCTGATGTGGGTCGAAAGGACTGGAAGGTTTTGCAAGGATTACTTTAGTGTAAATGTTAAATATTGGGAACATCTGGGATTGGAGAAATCTTGGAAGCTGGGTCAGAGTTAGGAGACTTTTAGAGTCAGCTAGGGAAATGATGACGCCAGGAAAGAGGAGACATGATTGAGGAGGGACTCTGCAAGGCTTAGCTGAGTATCTGGTATCTGCAGGGGTGGAGAGGGTGAGATGAGCCCCTAGGTGGATAACTGGAAGAGGGCTGGGGCTGCTAACAAAGAATGAGAAGAACAAAGAAGGGAGGAAATGAAGAAGGGGAGCGAGCGAGGGACAGAAAAGATGAAGACGAAGATGAAGACTGAGGCACAAAGACAAAGACAGAGGGCAATAAGATGAAAGAAGAAGAGGAAGGAAAAGTAGGAGGTAGAGGCAAAGGCAAAGAGAAGAGACAGAACCTTGTCAATCATTGTGATATTTGCTTAGAAAATGCCAGACACACAGCACTCCCTGCACTGATCTGCAGTTGTATGTGTGTGTATGCACGTGTGTATGCACACCCCCACACACGTATTCCTTATAGGTTAACCTCTCAGGTGGATGTTAAACATTGGGACTTAGAGAGAAGTGGCTGACATTTTGGCCGTTACTTCTGCCCTTTAGAAAAGCCACCATCCCTCCCTCCCTTGACCCCCTCTCCTGCTCCAGTTATAGCCACTTTCCAGTAGTCCTTCCAGATTTCTGGCCTGTCCTCCTCCTGGTGGGCAGCACTGTTCCCTTCATCTTGAAAGAAAACAAGCCCCTCCCTTGTCACCTGGAGGGAACTTTGCAAACCAGTTTTACATCTATTCCTTTGCTGTGAAATTGCAAGTGAAAAACAGCATCTGCTCTGGGTTACGTGGGCACCAGTAGGCATCATTACAGAGAAGCTGAGTGCATGAGTGGAGCTCAGAACCCCAGGACTATGTCTGTATAGGACATGAGGAGCAGTTTGTTAAAGAAAACTCTTGCAGCATCCTGTGACAGAGGACAATGACAGTACATGATGGAGAAATCCAGCAAAAGCAATTTCACATGATTCAGGGACAGAGATAACCACAGGGAAGATTCATATGTGAGCGGCATTCAGTACATTTAGAGAAACAATGGACTATGTGGCTCCAAGGTAATCAAACCTATGTCGTCCTTCTTACATTAAGTTTTAGATACATTTGAGTTGGCCCTGAGTTTGATAAGAGACCCCCTACTCTCCAGCACAGTTGCTCCTGGTACACTCTTTGCCCTACAACAGAAAACATACTCTTCACAAATATCCAATAATTTTAACTCACAAAGAAAAGTGCAATGAATAAGAAAAAATGCTACAGAAGCATTTAAAACTATAGTAGAAGTCCATATAACATCACTGACAAATGAAACCGCTCTCTGTGACATTTGCGATAAAGATTAAATGCTTTAAATGAGCCATAAGAAAAAGATGCATTCATACACGCATATATTCTCTCTCTCTCTCTCTCTCTCTCTCAAAGGATGTTTCCACACAAATAAAATTTTATTTCAGAAATAAGTCAGGCATGGGGTGCACACTTGTAGTCCCAGCTACCCGGGAGGCTGAGGTGAGAGGATCGCTTGAGCCCAGGAATTCGAGGCTGCAGTACTGTATGATAGCAGCTATGAATAGCCACTACACTCTAGCCTGGGCAACATAGCGAGACTCCGCCTATTCAAAAAAAATTTTTTTAAGAAATTAAGTAATGTAAATATAATAAACAGTGAGGTACCAATGTGCAAGTAACAGTTATATTTTCAAGGAATGTGTCATGACATGGGGCATGGGAAATCTCTTGATTTTCTGTTGTCATGGGGTCAAGTGGTTTGAAGGAGTTACTAAGCCCAAGGGGTTAATTTGATCGGGTTTGCCTTCCCTGCTTGCTTTTGGTTGCTTGCTTTTTAGTATGTTTTCCCCATTTTTTTCCCATAAAGCTAAAGGCCTCAGTAGCTGACGGCTGTGCCACTGAATGCTGAAACTTAACCTTCACTGGCTACTTTATAGGTAACATTCATAAGTCGCCATGGTAATGGTCACTTCATTTGTTTTTCTGGAATTCAGGCCTGCTCCTGTCCAGTTCAAACCAATTGAGACCACCAACCCTTCAACTAGGCCTGTGAGAATACCCAAGAGATGGCCTTTTGACAGAGGGCCAAAACTCCACCCTCAGATCGTACTAATGCTGCCATTTTCTGTACATATGTGCTATGAAATGCTATAAACCCTGACTGTGCTTGCATAGAACAAACCTGTTATTTCATTTTTCCCCACTGTCAATCACCTTCCCCCATGTCTTAGACCACCCCACTTCCCTAACCCACAAATATCCCTAAGACTTATCTTCATGGGGGCAGATTTGAGAGCTGTTCTCCCGCCTCCACACCTGGCGGCCTTGTGGATGAAATCTTTTCTCTTTTGCAAAGCCCATGTCACAGTGATTGATTTACTATGGATGGGCAGAAAGGACATGGACCTGGCCAATAACAGTATGGTGAGCCAGCCAGGAGGTTATGTTCATACCTTTTACCTGTGGGTGAACGGCCCCATGCTGATACTGGAGGCTTGTGGGTGCATCCAAGCAGCTGCCTGGGGCTATTTTCCCAGGGACCTCCCCCCAGGATCCTCCTGGCTCTGGCATCATCAACCTTTGGCACACGCTTAAACTTTGCAATAGAGAAACAGTTTCTGAGTCTGAAAGATGTCTTTTCTTGTGAGTAACTTCGACACAAGTGACCACATTCTTATTTCTCCCTCCCACTGGTTTGACTTCCAAAAGGAAGCCCTGGTTTGACCTTCATTGTGAGGGTCCTGGTTTCTGGGATGCCCCAATATTAGGGAAGGATTAGGGAATCTTTGCTTATAGAAGTTCTCCTGGTTCTGTCTCGTTTCTGGTTTCTGAGATCTGATTCTGGCTGCAGCATAGATAATATAAAAATATATTTTTGACTGGATGTGTCTAGGATTTGAAATGAGAAATAAATCATCCAAAACTGAAACAACAGGGCACTAGACAACCAACCTCCAGTCGACACTCTGGCAGGCTTCATATATACACAGCCTATACTTGCAAGTATTTACCTAGATATGAGGGGTTTACTAAAGGAGATTTAACATTGAAATGCTCAAAATGTTTTTTTTTAACCTGACATTGTGAACATAGGGATTCTTGAACATTAAGGCATGCCAGGTTTTCTGGGACTCCAGCTGGCTATATGTTGTGGCCCATTTTAGTACATAATTTAAAACCAATAGTTAAATTACATCAAAGAAAATTCAGAGATCAAATAGCTATTATTCAAAAAAACGTACAACTAAAGAGTTAACATGTAGTCTTCTGAAGTTCTCTGCTATCTCCTCTATTTTTTTCTCTGCCTACTTTGAATTTGCTGACTTTTCTACTGGTGTTGAGATAAAACTTACTGTTTGTTCCCAGTGTTACTAATTCAAAGTTACTTGGCTAAAGGGGAAAAAAAGAATGAAGGAGGAATTTTTAAAATTGAACTGCCACAGAAACTACTTTACCCATTGGGCAATAAAGTTTAGCCACATGAACATGTTCCAGTTTTGTCAGGAAAATAAGTTGGATACAACTGTCTTGTTCACATATATACATGTATTATGTTATATGTTGTATCCACATGTACCAAACTGGCTTATAA
>NW_012154840.1:4508252-4510623 GCF_000956105.1 Propithecus coquereli
CTGGTCTCGAACTCCTGAGCTCAAACAATCCGCCCGCCTCGGCCTCCCAGAGAGCTAGGATTACAGGCGTGAGCCACCGCGCCCGGCCCTATACCATCCTTTTTGATGAAATCTTAGTCAGAGATCTGAGGAATCTCCAATTAGATGGAGTACTTCTCCAATATGTAGATGACATCCTGATTGCCGGCAAGACTAAAGAAGTCTCAAACCAGAACGTGATTTTGACCTTACATTTCCTAGCTGGACAGGGCTACAAAGTCTCAAAACCAAATTCCATATCTCCCAACCTTCTGTTAAATACCTGGGATTTGAGTTGTGACAGGAACAGGGGAGTTTACTCCCTGATAAGAAAGAAGCACTGCAAAGGGTAACAGTACCCACCGCCAGGAGACAACTACATGGATTCCTAGGTATGACAGGGTTTTGTTATATCTGCATCCCCAATTTTGGACTGATAGCCAAGCCCCTCTATAAAACTCCTTCAAAAAGAAACAACGAGCCCCTCGATCAGGCTAATGAATGCCATAAGGCCTTCCGAGTTATTGAAAAAATATTACGTGCTGCTCCTGCTGTAAGTTTGCTGGACATTAGAAAATTTTTTGATCTGCTTGTCCATAAAAACAAGGGATTAGCTTCGGAGTATTAACCCAAAATCTAAATAATACGAGAAGACCCATTACCTGTTTCTCAAAGCAACTAGACATAATGATTAAGGGATGGCCCATGTGCCTGAGGGCAGTAGCAGCAACCTATGATTTACTATAAGAAATAGAAAAGTTCACCTTAGGCCAGCCTGCCACTGTACACGTTCCCCACTATGTACTTCCTCTATCAGAACAAAAAGGAGGCTAGGCAAGTACCAAGCCATATTCTTAGACAATCCAAACAGGACCTCCATTAGCAATAAAAGGAGTCCAATACAGAGGCACCAGACCCAGACAAGACTGACAAATTGACTTTACCTTGATGCCGAGAGCCACTGGGAATTTCAGGTACTTATTAGTATTTCTGAACACTTTCACTGGATGGGTGGAGGCCTTTTCTATTGGTCTAAAAAGGCTTCTGAGGTTATAAAAGTTCTATTAAAAGAAATAGTTCCCCAGTTTGGGCTCCCCACGTCTATCCAAAGTGACAATGGAGGAGCCTTTATAATAAAAATAATTCAAGAAGTCTCTCGTGCCTTGGACAGTCGTTGGAAATTACATGCTTCTTGACAGCTGCAATCTACTGACAAGACAGAAAAGATAAATCATACGCTTAAAAAGACTAGCTAAAATTTGTCAGGAGACTAATTTACCTAGGGATAAGACCTTATCAAGTTGCCCTGCTTTGGGTGAGAATAGCCCCTAAAAACAAGCTCCAATGGAGCCCCTATAAAATGTTATATGGGAGATTCTTCCTATACTCAAAAGATAGACAGGGGGACCCAGAGGGATGCCAAACTAAAGAATTAAATATTGTCAGGTACGTGCAATCATTGGGGGAGGGGTCACTCTAACTACTATATATAAGTTTACTTACAGCAGGTTAATATTTCCTGCAGATGTTCCCCTGTACCACCTCTGCCCTGGAAACTGGGTTCTACTAAAGTCCTGGAAGAATAAACATCTGGAAGACCAGCTTTGTCTTCACTGGACTGGGACTTATGAGGTGCTGCTGGTCGAGTTGAAGAGTCAAGTTAAGGAGTCAAGTCAACCTGAGTTATGCTGGTCCTGGAATGGTTGCCAAACCTACCCACACCCTGTATAAAGAAATGCTTCTGGGAACAGAACCACAAAGCAGAAGAACACCATAGCCAGGATCGGTCAACCCTCAGTTGGCAGTACACACTAGATACTGACTTCTCCAAATGGACCAGTGAACCTTTGACTGACCTCAAGTTTCTGTCTGAGAGACAGCCCCTAAAGATAAGTAATGAGTGACTCCCAGGTTTGTTCTTTACTTGTTGATTCACTTGCTTGTTTTCTCCTAACTCTCTACCTCCTTATGATTTACTGTATATTTCCTGAAGGCTTCAACCCCTTTCTTTGCCAACAGGGCTAACAGGCCTTTCCATAAGTCATAAACATGATCACTTTCTTCCTTTTCTGTTGTGCCTTCTTATTGACTATGAACCCCCATGGATAGAAAGACAACTCAATGGTAAGAATTTCTCAGATGGTAGAGGTGACAGGTAAACTTTCTAGATGCTAGATATGTCACCCAAAGCCTTTTTCTGTACATGTTCATACTGATCCCTTAGTTATGCCTGTAACAAACTTTTGGGCTGTCGCCAATTTCACCATGATTTATAATTAAAACATTGGATATAACCTATCAGAGCAGATTAATTAACAGAGGGTCACCTGTTCCCTGTTTCTTTTTTTTTTTT
>NW_012154840.1:4511576-4517965 GCF_000956105.1 Propithecus coquereli
TTTTGTACTGTCTAGATGTTTTAAGGTCATAAAACTGTTGCTTCTATGATATTTTTGATATTTGCTTAATTTGTGAGCTTATGTCTTTGGAAGAAAAATGAAATGAAATAACTATGTTCAGTCTCTTATGTTGTCACATCAGAATAAGCCTGTACAGAAAAAAATGTAAGATCACAGTTTAACAAGAAAGAAAGGCAAAGAAACTTGTTTTGCCTGATTCTGATGAAAAGGACCACCCCCATATGGCGGCACTACTCCACTGACACCTCCTGAGCCACAAACCCAGGTTTTGGCTCTCTTCGTCCCTGAGGGTCAGGAGATAGGAATGGTTTCTCCTTCTCATACCCATCAGGGTCCTAAATTTGGCCAGTGGGCTGCCCAAACCCAGGTAGGGCAACACCCACTGAGGCAAGTTCCTATTAGATATGGATGTGGCCACCAGACAGCTGATGGGACTGATTTGGATCCCCTCTCCCTTTTCTACCTTGGATCTGTTTAATTGGAAGAACAACAACATGCCCACCTAAAGGGATGATCCCAAAAGAATGAAAAACCTTTTTTCATCAATTTTTGCTAATCATAATTCCACCTGGGCTGATGTACAGAATTTATTAACTACCCTCCTCTCTTCTGAGGAATGCCAGATAGTTTTTAAAAAGACTAGAGAGAAAGCCAATTTCACTACATGTGGAGGCCTCAGGAAACCCCATAAGGGCTAAGGCGGCTGTGGCCATCCTCACAACTGACCCTCACTGGACTGTAAGTAGAAGACACAGAGCTAGACTTGAACGTTACTGAGATTGCACTTTAGCCAGGGCTCTGTAAAGGGGTCCCAAAACAAAGGAATCTAAATAAAATGCAGGAGGTAAGACAAAAAGCCTGAAGAGAACCCTTCAGTATTTCTGGAAAGGATTTTTGAAGCATGTAGGTAATACATGGCTATAAATCCTGAGGTCCCTGAAAACTTAAAAATAATAAATATGACCTTATTAGCCAAAGTGCTCTGGATATTCAGAAAAAAACTACAGAAAACAGAGGGGGCCCTGGGGGTGCTGATGTCTCAACTGGTCGAGATTGCCTTTAAGGTTTTCAATGGCAGGGATCAGGTCCACTACTAAAAAAGAGTGACAGAAAATGAAACAATAAGTCACCCTGCTGGCAGCATCACTGATCCAGGAACAAACTGAATGTACACAACCAGGAAGACCTCGATTAAAAGTAGGCACCCCTCTGCTCCAGAATCCAAACTATAAAGGACATCCCACAGTGGGACCCACCAATGTGCCTTCTATAAACAAGAAGGCCATTCAAAGAAAAATGCCCCAATTGAAACAAAGTTCTTGGAGAAGATAGAGAGCAGACAGTGTACTGAATGCCTGAGATTATTGATAATGATGAGGCCTGGGGGCTCCTTCCAACCTTACTGATATCATTAAGATTTCCCACATGGAGCCTCAGATGATCATGATGGTAGGAAATAAATCTCTGGATTTTCTTATTGACACTGGCGCTACTTATTCAGTCCTAAACATTCAGCTTTCCAAGTTATCTGAAAAAACAATGCTAATGACCAGGGTCTCTGGAGAAACCTTTAAAAAGCCATTTCTCCAATCCTTAGACTGCCAAATGGGCAAATTACACCTAAAACACAGTTTCTTGTGTATTTCTGAAGGTCCCATCCTGCTGCTGGAATGGGACCTACTAACCAAGCTGAATGCTAGAATGACTTTTGTACCTGGACAGATGGACATCAAAATGCCACCAGAACAAGCATGCCCTCCAGGCAGTGCTACTCCAAGTCAAGAAACCCCCAGTGGAGGTCCCTGAAGACATCTTTGGAGAAGTAAGACTGTATGTATGGGCAGACAGGAGGCCTGGATAGATGAAGAGAGCAGCATTTATACACGTTAAAGTTCATCCTGAGTCGAGAGTTCCAAACTTGAGACAGTATCCACTAAAGGAATATGCTAAAGAAAGTATTCAACCTGTCTTAACTACTTTTCTTGGATATGACCTCATCTGCCCAAGCTGATTCCCATATAACACTCCAATTTTACTGGTACAGAAGCCAGGCACATAGAACTATTGCTTTGTGTAGGATTCAAAGCCATTAACCAGATTATAAAAGATATCCACCAAGTGACTGACGCCTAACCCTTATACTATGCTTACTACTCTGTCTGAAGACTTTAGCTGGTTTACTATTTTGGACGTTATGGATGCATTTTTAGCATACCTCTGAGCCCTCTCAGGAGCTTTTTGCTTTTGAATGGGAAGATTCTGAGACTAGGTTCAAACAAAATATTGTTTGACTGTACTCCCTCAAGGTTTTAAAAACTATACCATCCTTTTTTTTTTTTTTTTTTTTTTGAGACAGAGTCTCACTCTGTTGCCCTGGCTAGAGTGAGTGCCGTGGCGTCAGCCTAGCTCACAGCAACCTCACACTCCTGGGCTCAAGCGATCCTTCTGCCTCAGCCTCCTGAGTAGCTGGGACTACAGGCATGCGCCACCATGCCCGGCTAATTTTTTCTATATATTTTTAGTTGGCCGATTAATTTCTTTCTAATTTTAGTAGAGGCGGGGTCTCGCTCTTGCTCAGGCTGGTTTCGAACTCCTGAGCTCAAACAATCCGCCCACCTCGGCCTCCCAGAGAGCTAGGATTACAGGCGTGAGCCACCGCGCCCAGCCCTGTTCCCTGTTTCTTTTTTAACACTCTCCACAGAAACGCCTATGCTAGTCTCTAGATAACAATGATAAAATAAATAAACCATGATAAAATAAAATAATAGAGACAAAATAAGACAACAAGCTACCTGGTACTTCCCCAGAAGTACCAGGCCCTGACTGTTATTCTGAATTGTTTTTGTAGATTCCCCAGGAAATTAAATCTTTTCTCCAAGGGTTACTAAAATTTGGGCTATCTGTACATTTTATTCTTTTGATAGGGTATTTACTTATAAAATATGCTTTCAAATGTTATACTAAAACTATTAATCAAGATACCAAAGTTCTGATAATCTAAAATGTTAACCTAAAACTGGGGACAAGAGAATAGTTTCAAATGAATGCCAGACAGTTCCATTCCTTGCATCCAGATCTGTGTCCCAATTCAGCAGGTAGTGGCTACAGTGGCCATTGCCCCAAATCCCTCAAGAATGAGGAATGGAAAAATACTGCAGGAACTGAAACCAAGGGGTTAATTTTATCAGGTTTGCCTTTCTTGCTTGCTTTTGGTCACTTGCTTTTTATTATTTCTCCCTCCTTTTCCACAAAGCTAAAGGTCTCAGTAGCTGAAGGCCACACCACTGAATACTGAAACTTCAACTTTACTGGCTACATTACAGATAACATTCATAGGTTATTGTGATAGTTGAGAGAAGGGGAAAGATGGCTGACTAGAGACATTGTTTGCTGGACTGTCCCAGAGAAAGGGAAGGGTTTGAAATAAAGGATGGGAGAGGGAATGCACCTCACGTGTAGGTCAGAGAGAAAAGTGCCAGAGCCTGCCGGGGACCTCACCGAGGAAAAGTGCAAAGTAGAGAAGGAAGAGGATAAAGGAAAAAAAGTTATCAGTGAGGATCAAACCAGAGAGGCTCCGAGCCCAGTGAAGGGGTGAGGGGGGATCCCTTTCTCCCTCCCCCACTCCTTCAGTGATCAGCAGGCTACCAAGTTACTTGGAAGCTTTTCCACCCCCATGAGCCCAAGCACTACAGCAACCATGGAATTGTGAGGAGAACTTGTGTGATTCTAGAGCTTGCACATTCCACGTGGGGTTCCCCTCCCAGGAGATTGACCCGGGAGGCCGGAGAGCTGGCTTTCTTCCATTCAGACTGTTGTCCTTCCCCCCTCCTCCCCAAACCACTGCAGTTGGCAGAACAGTTTAAGCCAAAAATTTGGAGAGCAGCTACCTCTCCCCAGCTGGTGCATCTGCCAGTCTGAGGTGTCCACAGAGAGTGGGGCCCACACCTTTCCCACTGAGGACCTGCAGTGGACCCAGGGTACCCACTGGGAGCTCCCTGCCCACTGGCATTTCTTGGAGATGCACACCAGCATGTCAGACACATGGGCTGGATCCCATGCCCACTGGACTTGAGCGGGTTGCAGGGGGACACAGTGGGGAGCTTTAAAAATTGGACTTGGGAGGTGAGGGAGCCCATGTGGGTGGAACTGATCACAGAATACTATGGCGGTCCAAGACATAGTGATTTTGGAAAGTGCCCATCCCCCCACACACACAGGAAAGCCACACTGTTGGACTAGGATAGGTCCTCCAGTGGGAAAAATCCCAGCATGCAGCACCACAGCAACCGAGTACGGTGCAATCAGATGCACCTCTTTGCAACCAGACACTGGGGAGCAGGGTTAATGCAAGAGGGGCAGAGCTCACTCCCGACAGCCAGTTGGGGAATTGTGGCCCCTTCCCTATGAACAGCCTTCCCAGCCTGGAAAGCTAGCCTTGACCCTCCTCCCAGCAGCTTTCCCTAGCAGCTGGGAAAATTATCTTGGAGCCCTGCTGAGGCTCAAAGCCACATAGTCAGATTAAGGAGGGTCCCCCAAAACGGTAGAATCCCAGCCCACGGCACCATAGCAACCAAGTTCAGGCGCACCTGTTTGCAACAAGACACCAGAGGGCAGAGGTAACGTAAGAGGGGCAGACCTCACTCCCCAAAGCCAGTCAGGAAATTGCACCACCTCCCTTACAAGCAGTGAGTGCCTTGACCCTCCTCCCAGTGGCTCCCCCTAGAGGCCGAGAAAATGACCTCTGAGTCCTGCCAAGGCTTTGCAAAGCCTTCCAGGCTCACACAACCTAATCACACCCAGCCCCACAACTCCACCCACCTCTGCTGTAGTGAAGATCAAGCAACCTCCTGGGAGATACAGGGCCCCTCCCAAAGCCTGGGGCATTAAAGTTTTCCCTGTGAGGGACTAGAGCTTATCACAGGCACTAAAGAACATTTCTGCAGTTGGCTCTTTCCTGAAAGCATCAACCACTGACAGGGAGAACAACTCTATAGCTTATTACAGCATCTACCAACGCAATCGAATAGGGCGTTGCTAATTCTTACTCACAGGCATCAACCACCATCTTGGAGATTAAGCTGGGGGACCCAACATTTCACACTGCTGGGAAGAGGTAAAGAAAGCAGGATAGAAGCAACCTGAGGGGACACTGCTTTTTAGGAGAGAAACAAAAGTTACAGTCAGCTCAATCTGTTAGGGGTCTCTCTCTTCCACTGCAGACCTCTGGGCTGATTGGGGAGCTGCTCAGAGTTTGTACAGAGACATTCCAGCAGAGAGCAGGTGCAGCAGAGATCTGGTGCCTGCCAATTCCAGGTTTTTGTAACTGACTCCATCCTGATCATTCTGGTGCACAGAGCCAGGTCAGGTCAGGATCCAGCCTTTTAGCAGTAGCCTTTGCATCAACTGCGCTAGGCTGGGGAGGGAACAGATGCTCCACCATGTCATGCCCTATGACTGGGAGCTGAGTATGCCTCCTCCCCAGTGTAGGAGCCAAACAGAGGAGGATCCCCAGACGCCACAGACACAACTTGAGAAGCCTGGGGTGACTCCCTCAGTGGGTCCCAGGTGTGGGTGGAGAACCTTGGCACCAGTAGCTCTGGCCCACCTACATAGACCCTGGGCTGCTGAGAAAAAACCCTGGCTGCACGACTGGACACCAGCAGTCCTCACATCAGTGGAACAGCTCCCCACGTGGGAAGCTCTACCTGTGAAATCCCCAGAGGCAACTCTGAAGCTCTTGCTGTGTCTGAGCCTAAGGCTCTGCCCCTATAGCTCCAGGGCTCCTTCCAGGCCTGTGACTCCAACCCTGAGAATTCAGAGTTGTGCCTGGACACCAAGATGCCACTACTGAGTCCCCATCACTACCACTGGGCTGGCAGAACCTCCCCAAGGTCCAATATGTCACTCAGGAACCTCCAGCCCTGAGCAGCCATTAGTCCTGGACTTCATTTGAGAGAGTTTCCAGCAAAGAAGAACAGTTACCCTGCAATCCTAATAACCCAGAGCTGAGAGAAGAGGAACGAGGTGAGAAGAAACCAGCAAAAGAACCCTGGCAACATGAAAAAACAAAATAGTTTGACACCCCCAAGGGAACACAATGGAACTACAGTAGTGGACTCCACCCAAAAGGAAATTATTAAAATGACAGGAATGGAATTCAGAATATGGATGGCAAATAATATGAATAGAATTGAAGAAAAAGTTGAAAAACAACAAAAACAAGCCAAAAAAATTACAGGGAATCAGTGAAAAAATGAAAAAGTCACTAGAGAACTAAACAACATAAGGATATAATAGAACTTAAAGAAATTACAGGCGGTGGCTCACGCCTGTAATCCTAGCACTCTGGGAGGCCGAGGCGGGTGGAT
>NW_012154840.1:4529214-4529802 GCF_000956105.1 Propithecus coquereli
AAAAAAAAAAAGAGACACAAGCTCTCTAGCAATGGATACCAACCAAAGTAAAAATATTGAAATGACAGACAAAGAATTCCAAATATGGATTATAAGGAAGCTCAATGAAATCCAAGAGAAAATGAAAAACCAACTCAAAGAAACCAGAAAAACAAATCAGGAAATGAATGAAAAAATTATTAAAATGATGGACATATTAAAAAATACAAATAGAACTTCTGGAAGTAAAAAGGTCATTTAAGGAAATACAAAACACAGTGGAAAGCTTTAAGAATAGACTATACCAGGCAGAAAAAGGGTCTCGGAGCTTGAGGACAACTCTTCTGAATTAACTCAGTCAGTCAAAAATAATGAACAGAGAATTAAGAGGAATGAAAAAAAGCCTAAAAGAAATATGGGATTATGTTAAAGGCAAATATAAGAATCACAGGCATACCTGAGGGTAAAGAAGAAAATGCACAAGGGATGGAAAACCTATTTGAGGGAATAATTGAGGAAAGCTTCCTTGGTCTTGCTAGACATTTACACATCCAGGTACAAGAAGCTCAACAAACACCTGGGAGATTCATTGTAAAGAGACAATCGCCC
>NW_012154840.1:4529852-4533247 GCF_000956105.1 Propithecus coquereli
AAAAAAAAAAAAAAAAAAGTCTGAGCAATTGCTGAGAGATACGTGGGACTTTGTGACGCAAACTAACATTCGAATTATACGTATCCCCAGAAATTCAGACATACAGATACTAGATGGAAATGAACATCAGGAAGATTCATAGCAAATAGGGGATGTCCAAGACACCCCCTGGCCAAAATCAAAATGAAGGAGAAAATTCTGAAAGCAGCAAGATGAAAGCATCAAATAACCTACAAAGTAAAACTTATCAGGCTAACTGCTGACTTCTCAGCAGAAACCTTACAAGCCAGAAGGAATTGGGGCCCCATCTTCAATCAACTTAAACAGAACAATTGCCAGCCTAGAGTTTTGTATCCTGCAAAATTAAGTTTCACAATAGCTGGAGAAATTAAGTCTTTTCCAGACAAGCAAACACTGAGGGAATTTGCAATGAACAGACCTGCCCTGCACAAAATAGAAGGGCGCTATATGCAAATTAACACAACAGATACCCACCAGTGTAAATTCACCTAAAAACACCCCCAAACCTCACAACTTTTATAAAACAATAGAATAAAAAGTAAAACAAATCAATAACGGACTATCCAACAGGATGAACAGACCAACATCCCACATATAAATGCTATCAATTAATGTTAATGGACTGAATACTCCTCTCAAAAGACATATACTGTCTGAGTGGATGAGAAAACACAACCCAGGTATCTGTTGTCTCCAGGAAACACATCTCAACCACAAGGATACACACAGACTCAACATGAAAGGATGGAAAAAAAATCCATGTAAATGGAAATCAAAAGAGAGCAGCAGTAGCCATTCTCATATTAGATAAAATTGAGTATAACTCAACAAAGGTAAAAAAAGACAAAGAGGGTCATAAAATAATGATAAAGGGAGCAATTCAACAAGAAGACATGGCAATCCTAAATATATATGTGTCCAACAGAGGAGCTCCCAGAACCATAAAGCAAATCTTACTAAAGCTAAGCAAAGAAATAAATAGTACCATTTTAATTGCTGGGGACCTCAAGACCCCACTGTCAGAGCTCAATAAATCATCAAAGCAGAAAATAAATAAAGAAATAATGGACTTAAACCAAACTCCCATCGAAGTATTAACCAGGCCTGACCCTACTTGGCTTCTGAAATCAGATGAGATCAGGCACATTGAGGTGGTATGGCTATAGACAGACTTAAATCAACTCTAATTGAATGGACCTAACAGACATTTACAGAACATTCTGCCCCAAAACTATAGGAAACACATTCTTCTCAGCAATACATGGGACAATCTCCAAGACTGATCAAATCTTAGGCCACAAAAGAGTCTCAACAAATTCAAAAAAATCAAAATCATACCATATACCTTCTCAGACCACAGCAGAATAAAACTAGAAATCAATCACAAGAGAAACACTCAAACCTATGCAAAGTGATGAAAATTAAACAACCTGCTGCTGAACGATTATTGGGTCAAGAATGAAATTAAGATGAAAATCAAACAATTCTTTGAACTGAATGACAAAGGGGACACAAGTTATTAAGATCTATGGGACAAGGCAAAAGCATTCCTCAGGGGAAAATTCATACACTTAAATGCCTACATCAAAAAGACAAAAAGGGCTCACGCCTGTAATCCTAGCATTCTGGGAAGCCGAGGCGGGAGGATTGCTTGAGCTCAGGAGTTCGAGACCAGCCTAAACAAGAGTGAGACGCCGTCTCTACTAAAAATAGAAAGAAATTGGCCAAACAACTAAAAAAATAGAGAAAATTAGTCGAGCATGGTGGCGCGTGCCTGTAGTCCCAGCTACGCGGGAGGCTGAGGCAGGAGGATCGCTTGAGCCCAGGAGTTTAAGGTTGCTGTGAGCTAGCTGATGCCACGGCACTCTAGCCCGGGCAAAAGAGTGAGACTCTGTTTCAAAAAAAAAAAGACAGAAAGATCACAAATTAACAACCTAGTGTTATACTTCAAGGAACTAGAAAAGGAAGAACAAACCAATGCCAAAGCCAGCAGTAGAAAAGAAATAAGGAAGTTGAGAGCAGAACTAAATGAATGGGAAAACAAAAAAACAACACAAACTATTAATAAAACAAAAAGTTGGTTCTTTGAAAAGATAAACAAAATCGACAAACCTCTTGCTACATTACCCAAGATAAGAAGAGAAAGGACCCATATAATCTCAATCAGCAATGGAAAAGGTGACAATACAAATGATACCGCAGAAATACAAAACATCATTCATGAATATTATGTAAATTTCTATGTGCATAAACTAGAGAACATGGAGGAAATGGACAACTTCCTGGAAACACACAACCTCCCAAGACTCAACCAGGAAGATCTTTCACCTCCTTGGTTAAGTATATTCCTAGGTATTTTATTTTCTTTGTAGCTATTGTGAATGTGTCGCTCCGGGGCATGGAGGGGAGATTTGTGAACAAATCTCAGGAGGCGAGGGAGCCTGCATGGGCAGAACCAAAAAGAGAGCACAGTGTGGATCCCAGCCACAGCGCACTCATGCAGCACCCCTCCCCCGACAGGAAAGCCATGCTCTCAGCCCAGGGTGGGATCCTGGACAGGGAAGCTCCGAGCCTATAGCACCAATGCTGGGGAGCTCAGCTAGTTTGAGATCCCGCCTGCCAGCAGATGCTCCAGGAAGACCGCAGAGCAGGGGATTGGGGAAAAGAGTGAAACATGCTCCTGACAGCCATACTGAGGATCTCAAAGTCAATGCCTCCACAAGCAGACTTTCTGGCTGGCTGGGGCCACCTCAGGCCCTCTCCAATGGCTTACCCTAGAAGCCTAGGGGTGGACATTTGACCCACTCTGAAACGGCTACCTTACCAGCATTTGTGAAGCCTTCCCTCAGGGTCACCCAGCCCAGCCCCAACCAGCCTCACTCCCTCACAAGCCTCTGCTGTGGTGCGGAATAAGGACTCACCAGGAAGTTCGAGGGCCCACCCACCAACTGGGGCATTTGAGTGCATCTCCTGAGGGGCTAGAGGGGGGTTACAGATTCCAAAATCAACACTGCAGCTTGTTCCTTCTGGCAAGCACCACCTACTGACAGGGTGGTCAATTTGCACAGGCCTTTACAGCAGTTACTGAATCAATCATAGAGTATACAGTTGACTCTTACCCACAATACCACCTACTATGTCAGCAATTAAACTGGGCATGCCAATACAATTCACACTATTAAAAAGACCACAGGGCTGGAGAAAGAGAAAGGATCTCAAACACTTCCATCCTCCCTTATCAAAGAGAGAAAGTAATTTTTTTTTTTTTGAGACAGAGTCTCACTTTTTTTGCCCGGGCTAGAGTGAGTGCCGTGGCGTCAGCCTAGCTCACAGCAACCTCACACTCCTGGGCTCAAGCAATCCTTCTGCCTCAG
>NW_012154840.1:4534877-4573317 GCF_000956105.1 Propithecus coquereli
CAGCTACTTGGGAGGCTGAGGCAGGAGGATCGCTTGAGCCCAGGAGTTTGAGGTTGCTGTGAGCTAGGCTGACGCCACGGCACTCACTCTAGCCCCGGCAAGGGAGTGAGACTCTGTCTCAAAAAAAAAAAAAAAAAAGAGATAATCGCCAATACACATAGTCATTAGATTGGCCAAAGTCAACATGAAGGAGGAACTCCTGCAAACCATGGGGCAAAAACATCAAGGAACTTATAAAGGAAAGCCCATCAGGCTAACTGCAGACTTCTCAGGTGAGATCTTAAACGCCAGAATGGATTGGGGTCCCATCTTCATTCTTCTTAAACAGAATAACTGCCAGTCTAGAATTTTATATACTGCAAAACTAAGTTTCATATATGAAGGAGAAATAAAGATTTTCCAGACAAGCAAACACTAAGGGAATTTGTCAAGACCAGACCTGCCCTGCAGGAAATACTCAGAACTACATTATACATGGATTACCACAGTAGACACGCACAAGTGTAAAGCCACCCAAAAGCTAAAGCTCAGTGCTCATATAAAACAATAACACAAGAGGAAAAACAAAGCAATAAGATATTACCCAACAGGATGAACAAAACAGCATCCCAGATGTCAATTCTATCAATCAATGTGAACGGTCTGAATGCCCCACTCAAGAGACACAGGCTGGGTGAATGGAGGCAAAAATACAACCCAAGTATCTGCTGTCTCCAGGAAACACATCTAACCCTCAAGGAGTCATACAGACTTAAGGTGAAGGGATGGAAAAAAATATCAGATGGAAATAGAAATGAAAAAAAGCAGAGGTAGCCATTCTCATATCAGATAAAATTGACTTTAGATCAACAATAGTAAAGAAAGACAAAGATGGTCATTATATAATGATAAACAGAGCAATTCAACAAGAAGACATAACAATCCTAAATATTTATGCACCTAAAACAGGAATGCACAGATTGATAAAGCAAACACTACTAGATCTAAGCAAAGAGATAAACAGCAATAATTGCTGGGGACTCCAACACCCCACTGACAGAACCAGACAGATTATCTAAACAGAAAATAAATACAGAAACATGAGACTTAAATGGGACATTAGAACCAATGGGTGTAACAGAAATTTACAGAACATTTTACACAAAAACTATTGAATATACATTCTTCTCATCAGCACATGGAACATCCTCCAAGACTGATGATATCGTACACCATAAAACATGCCTCAACAAATTTAAAAAAATAGAAATCATTACAGGTATCTTCTTAGATAAGTTCTCAGTGGAACAACACTAGAAATCTACTCCAAGAGAAACATTCAATTCTACACAAAGTCATGGAAATTAAAAAACCTGCTACTGAACAGTTATTGAGTCAATAATTAAATTAAGACAGAAATCGAAAGATTCCTGAAACTGAATTACCCTTTCACTGTCCTGGCCAGAGTAAGGAGAAGTCATCAATAAAAATGTCTAATAAGTGGAGGAAGGTGTGCCTAAATGAACATTCTATATGCACTTGAGTGAACTATAGCACATCTTCCAGCATACTCTGTACTCCAGTTTCCGCAAATGCCTGGATATTTCATTAATATAGGCCCTATACCTGTAAGGACCACACCTTTCCTTGTACTGTCACTTCCATCTGTAAGGAGCTTCCTCCACATAGCCCACAGAGTTCTGCAAAGACATGACACACTCCCTACAACATTCACTTTGTGGTATTATACCCTCTAGTGGAATAATCTAGTATAAAAATGAGTAAAATTATTCCAGACATTTATAAAGTCATGAGAAGCAAATAACACATGGAATGGTGATATAGAGTTATAAAGGGTGTGGTAGGAACAGGCTGAGGTAATATACTTTAAGTAAAACAGTCAGAGGAGGCCTCTCTGAGTGGATAACAATCAGGAGGTGGAAGCAAAGGCTAAGAGACAATCTTTGGGAGGAGATTTCAGGGAAGAGTGAAGAGCAAATAAAAGACCTGGGGACAGAGACTTTCCTAAGACTAGGTGGTAATACTCACAGGGGACAGAATTCCATGAAAAGAGGTTCCTAGTACCGTGACCTAAAGCAGAGTTCTAGCCACAGCATGGTATAGGGGGCCTGTTCACATAAACATCACTGTGAAGGCAGGGGTGTGGTATCCCTTGTCCTAATCCAGGCAGGGGACAAGTTCTATGTTAACTCTATCTCTGAAATGAGAGTCCTAATCCCAGGAATCCCAGGCCCCCTTTCACTGCTCCAGAGACTTTCCTTTGGTCTATTATCATCCCCCGATGACTGAGTCACAGCCTTCATTCAACTCCCTACGCTGCTATTCCAGTGATTTTTCCAATCACAAATCCACATCCCACAGCATCATACCACAAACATACTTACAAAGTTTTAATCTCTTCTCATTGACGACAGAATAAACTCAAATCTCCTCTGATGAACATTTGGTTTTTTTCTAGGAGTCAGACATAGCATTATCCCACTTGCTAGCTCCCCCCATATCCCTCACCCATTCTACCATTTTGCTAATGGCTCTTCTCAGAAAGGCCCTGTACCTGGAAAAACCACTTCCCACACTTCACATGAATTCAGTCCATGCTGAAATACTTGCCCCTGGATGAGGTATTCACAGATACCATAAAGTTGAAATTTCCATTATTCCAAGACTCATTTTTCTATTTTCTTTTTTTTATGAGCAGAGAAAACTTTTAGTCTGTATAAGGAACAGTAAGTAACTGATATTACCTGGGGATACTCCCCTGGGAGGAGTTCAAAAATATAACCTCTTGCTATTTTAATTTAAAACCTATCTTACAAAGATATCAGGCCTTGGCTAGGCCTGTAAAAACATTTGAAAGAATGTTTTTACAAAGTGAATTCTCTTTTTTAACATTATAATAATGACCATTTATTGAGGAACTTATGTTATCTTTTATTTCACCTTAAATACTTATCACTTATTCCTCCTAACTACAACTTTGTACCCTTTGACAAACATCTCCTCATTCCCCATCATTCCCACCCTCTGACAACCATCGTTCTACTCTCTGTTCTATGAGTTCTATTATTTCAGATTGTACATATAAGTGAGAACATGCAATATTTGTCTTTCTGTGCCTGGCTTATGTCACGTAGCATAATGCCCTCCAGCTTCATCCACGTTTTTGCAAATAGCAGGATTTCCTTATTTTTTCCTTATTTTTTAAGGCTGAGTATCAAGACTCATTTTTCTAAAGCACTGATCTGACTCTTCCTTCATTCCTAGGTCCAAACATTCTTGCTTCCCCTAGAGCACCTATAAGCAAAATCTGGATTCCCTTGGGCTGAGCATACAAAGACCACCAGATTCTAGCTCCCATCCACTTTTCAAAAAGCAAAACCTTTCCCCAAACACTTCATGATCCATTCATTGTGGACTACTTGCTGTGTCTCTAAAATAAGCCCTATACATTCTCAGATTAAATCCTTCAACCTGGTCTATTTGTCCCCCATTATTATGTTATTCAAGGCCATACCCACATTTTATCACTGACATAAGAAATTTATGGCCGAAATTTCCATTGTTCCCCTTTTCTGTCATTGAAAGCTGTATCTCTCATAAGGTTCTTGTCACTGGCATTATATGACAGTCAGCTATATGTATATGGATTTGCAGACACCAAATAGCAGTGACTGCATCATTTTTTCAACTGGGTATCCTATAGATACATACAAATACTACAATGCACAAATTGGGCACTCAAAGCACATTTACCTTTATTTCACAGACACAAAACTGGAGATCAAAGATGTTAAGGAATTTGTTCAAGGACACACAACTGTTTAATGGTAGAAAGAGGATCAGATTGCTGCAAAAGACAATCTTTCATTCCTTTTTGCAACTTGGATAGAATTGGAGACCATTATTCTAAGTGAAGTATCTCAGGAATGGAAAAACAAACACCACATGTACTCTATAATAAATGGGAGCTAATGGATGGGTACACACAGGTACAAAGATATGTAAAAGTAATAGGAAATCGAGAAGGGGGAGGGTAGGAGGAAGAGAGGGGTAAAAACCTACCTATCGGGTACAATGAACACTATTCGGGTGATGGGCACGCCAAAAGCCCCGACTTAAGCATTATAAAAGGTATTCATGTAACAAAAACATTTGCGCCTCCTTAATATTTTGAAATCTTAAAAAAAAGAAAGAAAGAGGACTAGGATCCAGGACACTAGACTTCCAGTCCAGGAGTCTTTCTATTCTGTGTGTAGATTCTTCATTTTCACCAGAGATTGGGGATTTGAATAATATGGGTGCAAAGACAGTGAGAAAGGAGAAAACCTTTAAACTAATCTGTTTCTCTGAGACTTTAATCTCACCTGCAAATAGGGGGAGACAATGAGAAGACACACCGCCCAACTGCCCCTGGCAGCCAGTTCAGGGTCTTTTCCTTGATCCATTACTACGGCCCTTGTAAATTAATTTCCAAGCCACCAATTTTTTCCCCTTGTTTTCTCAATGATTTTTCCATATAGGAAGTTAAATCAGCCAGCACTGTACCACAAACATGATGAAAAAAAAATTTTTAGAAATTTCCCATGTACTAAAGAGTATACTAAACTCCTCTTTGATAAATGTTCAAAAATTTTCAGGAAACAGAACATTACCACTAGCACCCTCCCCCAACACCCCAGACATTCTAACATTTCTAACATCTGGCTAATGGCTCTTCTTTAACCAGACTCTGCACTAGAAAGACTTTACCCTAGTCTTTCAGTCTAAGCTAAAATCCTATACGTTTCACACAACTAACAACCCTTATGTCAATCAAATTTCCTATGAACTTGGTTCCACATTATCTGCTTTAAACCTTTAGAAAATAATTCCCAGGTCTTACAAACCATTTCCCTCTCCCTTGACAAGCATAAGAAAATTTATACATTTTCCTTAACTTTACAGAATTTTCATGTTTCCCTGACCTTCACATGTGCCAAATCACACTGCCAAGAACACTGTCTCTCACCTCCCTTTGCCTGTGCAATGACTATTCATGCTTTAGGTTTCAGATTAGATGTCACTTCCTTCCAGAAGCCTACATGGAAACACAAGTCCTGGTCAGGGGCCCCTCTTATGAGTTTCCAGGAAACCCAGTACAAACATTCTAGTTTTTTGGTACCCCAGACCATACTATGTTGTGTTTTCCAATTTCCTATAGTTCCCACTAGATCATAAGTTCCCCAAAGGCAAGGACTCTGACCAGCATTTTCAGTGTCTAACCCAGTACCTGGATGGAGTAGGTAGGCTCTTGCAGAATAAATGAATGAATAAACAGACTAATAAATATGTAAGAGATATAGATATGTGTGTAGAGCACAATATATCTCCACAAACTCTTCACTCCAGTCTCTTCTAATCATTGGCAGATTCACCCAGAGCAGACCCTTGCCATACCCATGATCTCACATTTCATCTCCATGATGTCCACAATACATGAGACAATCTTCCCCAACTTTTCTTACAGTGTACTGTCTGGGACTTCTCTGTCAGCCAGCATGGCATGTCTTTATTGTCCATATTCCACATAACCTAGAACACACAACACTCAAGGGCCTGGAAGCCTGACATGAGGATGGGTATTGGGGGGAAGTCAGGTGGTGATCTAGGAAACAACTGTGGACCACTGAGGCTTGAACACTAATAAAGCAGCAAGCCTCAGCAGAACCTCTAGATCATGTATTATCCTTAAGACCTTGTCTTATATTAATAAATTCTAACCTACCCTGATAGTGTGTTTTGGTTTCAGGTTAGGAGCTTGAAGAAGGTGGAGAAGTTTAAAAACATTTCTTTGTGGAATGGATAAGAGAATTCATCAGGAAAATGCAGAAGGATGGACAGGCTAGGTTGGAGGCCTCATCTTTCCCATAGTGAAGCAGATGAGAAAAGCTCAAAAGAGATGTCCAGAGAATTTCCTCTGGTCAGACCACTAAGGTGTGTGTCAGACCCAGAGTAGAATCAGGATTAGAACCATGATGCTGATGCCAGTAGTCTTGGTTCATTTCATGTTGCTTCTATATTAAATAAGTACCCAGCTGACTGTGGGTGAGTGTATGGGTTATGCATGTGAAGGGACTATAATTCAAATCTTATTAGAGAATATGGAGAACTTGCTGACAAGAGGCCAATCAGGCAGGAATGTTTTGAGCTCAAAAGCTCCCCAACTTATCTTTACTTACTTTCTTATGAATATTTGGAGAATCAAAAGCCACAAACCCTAGCTTAATGTATGAGGGCTATGATATTTAGAGGGAAAAGAGAATAATGACACACCTTGACTATTTGCACCTTAGTCCACTAGCTAGACCTTAATGTATACACCAATCAGACTGGTGGTGCAAAAGAGAAGAAGAAAGGGACCTCATGGGATCATGAATTGCAGCACAACAAATTCCTGAGTCTCTGTATGTTTGCAATTAAGGAAAAATGCACACAGGCCTCTTTTGTACAATGGTTTTCCTGGTGATTATAAACAGACATCAGTGAAAAGATCAGAAAAGCATCAACCTTTGGACCCATTACTGAGCTCTCATGCTTCATAGTCCCTGAATTCTAGCCCTTGAACCCTAATTAATAGTGGTATGAGGAAGCCAAATCTGGACAGTGAGATAACAGTGAAAGATTCCTGAAATGTCAGGCTAAGTACTATGTTGGAGAATGTACAGGGAAAAGCAGGTACCTGCCTTGGAAGAGAATCCACCTCAGTCTGAAGAGCCAAACTGTCATTCATGGACAAATACAGAGAACAACAGTAGGGAAAAAACCCCAGCATGACTCTGGTTCAACAGAGTCAGCCCTGGGAAAACCCTCCTATCTTTAGCCCTATTTTACAGGAATTCACAGTTTTTGAAATATTTGCATATAAAGGGATTTGACTGGGCAGATGGGAGGGGAGGAGGGGATGGATGTACACACACATAATGAGTACAGTACACACCGTCTGGGGGATGGACACACTTGAAGCTCTGACTCAGGTGGGGCAGGGGCAATATACATAACCTAAACATTTGTACCCCCATAATATGCTGAAGTAAAAAAGAAAAAAAAAGGGATTTGATCTTCAAAAATAAGAAAATTTGAAAAATACCCAATTTCAAAATGGCGGAGTGACTTTTGTTTAAAATATTCAATGGTGTCTTGATGCCAACATACTCCTCTAAGGAATCTCAAGTCTACTTGATTGTGTATGGTAGGTACCTCCTTTGCTCACATGGTCTTTGGCTGTCTCAGTTTGAAGTCCTGTTCACACTCTCTCGCTGTGAACAGCAGAAGCAGTATGACCTAACAATATGGAAACCCTGTCCAGAAGTTCTGGAAGAGGTTTCTGGAATAGGCCTTAAGGTATAGCAGGGGAGAGAGCAGCCCTTGGAAACAAATATTGGAGCAAAACAGTGTTTTCCACCTCCTCCCCTTCTGTTCATGCTCATCCTCTTTTTCCCTCTCCTCTACCCCAGTTTCTACTACTCTAGGACACACATTCCTCCTGTCAGTCACTGAGGCTGAATGCTAGCCATCACACCCGTCCCACCCCTATCCAGTTCTGCCTCTGGAATGCTGCTCCACTCTGTCCACTCTTTGTTCACATGGCCCCAAACCTGGTGTGAGCCCTGATTGTGCCTCACCTAGACTGCTGGGAGTGCCTCCCAAATGACCTGCACATCAGCATTTTCTCTCCCCCTAATGTATAAGCAAGGTTTTATAATCTCCAGAGTAACATGTCTAGTGTGTAACATGAGCCCTATTTCATTTCGCTGTCCCAATTCTCATTCATTCATTTAAGAAATACGTATTTAGTGCCTATTAGGCATTCTTCTGGGCATTTGAGAAAAACATCACTTGTTGAACGTCTCCTCCAACACAAACCTGAAAACACCTTGATTAACAGACAGGGACCACTAAGGTCTGACTGTTGTTTGCTTTCTAGCCCAGAAGACATCTCTACAACACATGTTCCAGCTACAACTGACTCTTAAAGCTCTAGCTTCCGTCTTCAATAGTACCTATAAAAACTCAATCTAGGCCAGGCGCGGTGGCTCACGCCTGTAATCCTAGCACTCTAGGAAGCCGAGGCGGGCGGATTGTTTGAGCTCAGGAGTTCAAGACCAGCCTGGGCAAGAGCGAGACCCCGTCTCTACTAAAAATAGAAAGAAATTAATTGGACAGCTAAAAATATATAGAAAAATTAGCCGGGCATGGTGGCACATGCCTGTAGTCCCAGCTACTTGGGAGGCTGAGGCAGAAGGATCGCTTGAGCCCAGGAGTTTGAGGTTGCTGTGAACTAGGCTGACACCACGGCACTCACTCTAGCCAGGGCAACAAAGTGAGACTCTGTCCCAAAAAACAAACAAACAAACAAAAAAAACTCTATCTATAGAAAAGTTTACCTGGTTGTCTACCATTTCTCCATACAGAAACATTATTAACTATCATCCACTGTTCTAAGACCTTTATATATGTCAACTCACTTAATCATAACAAATTATTTTATCCTCGTTTTATAGATAATGAAACTGAGGCTCAGAGAGGTTAAGTTGTATCTCTAAGATACCACAGCTGCTTAGTGGTGGAGCTTGGATTCAAACCCAGGAAATTTAACTCCAAAGCTTATTTCCCTAATGATTCAAGATTCAAGCTCAAGCTTCTAACCTGAAATCATCTTCCCCTGCATTTGAATCATGCTCAGTTCTTACATCATCCTAAAGTCTCCACAGATGTCATGCGATCATGAATTAGAATTAATTCCTCTCTCCCCTCCTCTCTCACTGAATGATCTGTACTTATCAGAGATTCCATTCTCTCTTTCTCTTTCTCTCTCTTCCTCTGTTTCTCTCTCTCTCATTCTCTCTGTCCTCCGCCTCCCTCTTTATTGTGAACTCATGAAGGATATCTCTGTATCCTCTCATAGAAATATTAGAAACTGCAAAAGATGTGTTTATGAATCTGAAGGTATTTCAAATGGGTTTCAAGTATCTCAGAGTTTATCTGGTGCTACCCTCTTAATGAAGATGAGAAAACTGGAGGTGGGATATATTAAGCAATGTTTCCCAGGCCATTCAGCTACTTACTTATAAAGCCACAACTCCTAGTCTGAAAGGAGCTTTTCACAACTCCTGTTTTAGAGGTATTTCTAGTCTACATGTTGGTTCTAGATTATACCAATGAATACAACATTGTACCTATAGTCAACAATACTGTATTGAACACTTAACAAAGATTTGTTGAGGGGGTAGATCCCATGTTAAGTGTTCTTACCACAATAAAATAAAATTAATAAAGTAAAAACATACTGTCTACCAGTGATGGTGTTATCAGATTGAAAGGAGTAAGGTTCAGGAAGGAGGGAGAAAAGAGAAGGAAATAGTGAAAACAGAAAAAAAAGGAAGTGGGGAGGGCAATCCCACTTGCTACTCACCCGTGTCCTGGAATTGTGACCCTTTTAGAAAGTTTTTGGGCAGGGACAGAAGCCTTTTGGGTAACAAAGCCATAAAATCTGTGCACGAACATATTCAATCTGCAAGAAACATAATGATACTGTTACAACTTGTCATTATTTACTCTAACTGTTCCATGCCAAAATAATTAGAGACTGAGAGCAAACCAAAGGTGACAGTAGATCTGCACCATTATACTCTTTTCACTTACATTTTCAATTTGGTCCCTATGATGTGTAGCCGACAGATGTCTGCCATCCTTGACTCCTTGAGGCTATTGGCAAAAGATAGGCCAGCCTCCCCTGAGAGAGTATAATGGAGGACCACGCACTGAATCAACACGCTCAGTGTGTATTCATGGTTGGGAGTAAAATCTTGTGGTTGAGAATCATGACCATCCCCTGAAGAAAAAAGGGCAGTCCTGGGGACTAAGATATCCAGCCTTTTATGTGACAGGAGTGGTGCTTTGTGTAGCCAGGACTGGGTCCTGACTTGGCATTCTCTTTCTGCTTTCACATCCTCACGGGGCTTCAATAGGAAGGCAGCTATCTTGGCCTGGGAGATGGCAAAGAGGGGCAGTTCATGAATTCAGTAGTTCCTACCCTAGACCACCCATGATAAGTGACCCTCAAAACTCATGAAGGTGTTATTCTTAGTCCATGGCCTTGTAGATATGGCAAAGCTGGAGGCAGTTTCTTGAGAGAGGATAATACTATTTTTATACTCCAGATTTACATGAATTATTCTCACAAGGGAAAAAAAGCACCATGTCCATCCTTCACAGCCTCTGTCAATAAGCCGACTTTACCAATGTATTTCTGGTGAGAGTGCATCTGGTCATCTATATCAATTTCATTAGGGTGGGGAACCTGCGGCCTGGGGGCCACATGTGGCCTTCTGGATCCTTGAGTGCAGCCTTTTGACTAAGTCCAAATTCTGTGAAATTTGGATTCAGTTGAGGGGCCGCACTTGGGGATCTGGAGGGCCACATGTGGCCTTGAGGCCGCAGGTTCCCCAGTTTGCAGAGTGCGATGCTGCCATGTGGACACCAGGGGCAATGTTGCCTAGCAAATACAGGCCTTGGAAGACAGCCCTAGGGAAAATTTCTGCAACTCTTTCTGCAGTAAGGAATGTAGCGGTCATTTTAAACAGAAATTAAAGAAACGGGGAGGGTATTTTTCTCTCTATTTTTTTTTTGTACTATGTTCCTCTCTCTGTCCTCTTGTTTGCTCAGAATGGAGATCTTCCCTCCTCAACATACACACGTACACACACATACACACACACTTCAGCCAAATCCTGGAAAACCTATCTTTATTGGCATCTCTAAAAGTTAATCCCCTTTATCTATTTGCATTAAGCTGTCCGTACTTCTCTTCTACCACATTTTGACCTCTGGTCCCTGCATCTAGATTTTTCCTCTCAGTGCTTCTAAGTGTCTCTATCTAAAACACAGATTTAATCTCTCAGCATTCCTCTGCATAAAAACCTCCAATCATACAGGATGCTCCATCTCAGACACTTAGGTTGGTAAAAGGTGTCTTCAAAGGGCCAAATAGTAGATATCTTAGACTCTGTGAGCATATGGTCTCTATTGCAACTACTCATCTCTGCTGTTGTAGCACAAAAGCAGCCATAGACAATACATAAATAAATGGGCATGGCTATGTTCCAATAAAATTTTATGTACAAAAACTGGTAATGGGCTAGATTTGAACTGTTGGCTGTAGTTTTCTTGACTCACTATTAACATGCATAGCCACCCTCCTGGCTTCCTGATATCTGCCTGGGGTGAAGACAAAGACCTCCTCACTTTACATACCTATGAACTAACTCAGAAGGCAGGCCTCCTAAATTTAATCCGACAGTCCATGAGCCCCATTCACTTTCCGACTCTTAAATACATAAGCATAGAATCTCCCTGTTAAGATAGACTAGGAGGAAGACTCACCAAAAGAGTCACCCAAAATACTTACAATGGAGGCAAGGATATGAGGACTACTAAGAAGAGATTTCTTACCAAGTGACTGTGAGTGAGCTGATGATGGGACAGGGGTATTTAATCATAGGCAAAGGGAATAAAATAACAATAACAACAGCAGGTAATACAGAAAGGAGAAATGATTAAAGGGAAGTGGTCAAGACAAAGTGAGCTATTAGGAGTTTCTTTCTTTCTACTCACCTGCTTTCAAGGACCGTTGGCCTCTTCTGAGGTAGCACAGAATAACATTCAAGAGCCTGGGCCATGGAGTCAGGCTGCCTGAGTTTTGAATATTGGCTCAGTCACTTACATTCTGTGTGAATTATAGGCAAGTCTGTGCCTTAGTTTCTGTATCTCAAAACAGGAATGATAATAGCACAGTCTCTGAGAGTTTTTGATATGATTAAACAAACAGTACACACAAAGCACTTAAGACAGGGCCTAGCACATGGTAAACAGTCAATAAGTGCCAACTATTATTACTGTGGGAATCTGGGGAGAGAGCCAGCATTCACAGAACTGTCAGGGGGTGATGAGTCTGCAGACTTTGGCTAGTTCTGTCTCAGGGTCTGAATTCCAGAACTTCTATTCTGACACAAGATAGACTGTAACCTACCAAATATATACTCAAAGGCCTGCTGTTCTAGAATTTTATGGAATTGGGTTCTTAGCCACAACAAAGGAAGGAAGCATCTTTTCAAATAAAGAACTTACTAAAACAAAGCATTTTTTTCTGCCAATCAAATCAGTGGCTAATTCCTGCAGATTTTATCATAAATGTTCTTTCTGTTTTACTCCTTTCAATCTATCCTCCACTCATTTCAGAGTGGTCTTTGACAAATTAAATTCTAATACACTTTTTACTGCCCAACTTAAAACTTTTATTTCCTCCCCACTACTTGATGAATAAATCCCCATTTCCTCTGCTGGGTATTCAAGGTCTACTATATTCTGGCTCCATTCCACTATTTTTAAAGTGAATTAGGTCCATGTTTATTAAACTACATGGTTAGTATTTTGATATTTAATTTATCTAACATTTATTTTTAAAATTAAAATAAAGCAAAATACGATTTGGGGCATGTAGTTCTATGAATTTTTACACAGGCAAAGATCTGTATAACCACTACCACAGTCATGATACAGGACAATTACAGCACCCAGAAAAAGTCCCTCATGCTATTACTTTGTAGTCATACCATATCACCACCCTTAACCCCTGGGAAAAGCTAATCTGTTCTTTGATACTTTAATTTTGTCTTTCTGAGAATGATATATAAATGGAATAGTACTCTAAGCAACATTTCGAAGCTGGCTCTTTTTCATTCAGCACAATGCCTCTGAGAATTGCCCAACTTGTTGCATGTATGGATAGTTCACTCCTATTTGTTGCTGAGTAGTATTCTATGGTATGAATGTACTTAGTTTGTTTAACCATTCACCATTAAAGGGCACCTGGGTTCTTTCTACTTTTTAGTTTTTATAAATAAAACCACTATGAATATTCATGTATAATTTTTTGTGTGGATATAAATTTTCATTTATCTGGGATAAATGCTCCGAAATGCAATTGTTGTGTCATGTTGTAATTGCGTGTTTAGTTTTCTAAGAAACTTCCAAACTGTCAAGGAGCAGCTGAAGGCAGTCAAGGGCCATCCAAAAATAATAATAATTATAATAAGACAGGCTTGCTCCTAAAGAGAGAATAGTAAGGATGCTGGACAAGGTCCTGAGAGTGGCACAGATGAGAGATGAAAAAAAAGCTTTACAGCTTTTCTTCCTAAGCTGATCTACAGTCCAGGAAACAGAATGCTGGAACTCCTATACTACCCAGCCCCCCAATAAGCTGACTACCAAAGCAAGAAGTATTGCTACCCCAGAAAGTATGATTCCACCTTGATTTTGTAGCATTGGGAGTGGCCAGAAAGACTGCAATAGAGATATATTAGGTTCCCCACCTTGTAGGGCTGGGACTGTAGAGAAAATTAAATAACAAAGAGTTTTAGAAGGAAAGATTTCCCCAAACCCCCCAGAAGAGGCTATCTATCAAGCTGCTCTACGTACCTCCATTCTTTCAGGACTGGTAGAGCTTCAGGAGAATATGGCTGTGAAACATGATCCTAGAGAGTGGGTTCAAGGGCCTACACTATGTTTAAATTATTCTAAGACAAGTATTTGAGCCATTTCCAATTACAGAGGTTGGACAAATGGTGTTTAAGTGGATAAAGTGCCAGAGCCAAGAATTAGTAGAGTGTAATGGTTAAGGGTGACAATGGCTGACATACTTACTATACAAAGAACTCCTAAGAATTGAGTGAATAAAACCAAAAACCCAATAGAAAAATGGGGAAAAATATAAAGAGACAACTCACAAAATAGATATAAAAACCGTTTTCAAACGTATGAAAAGATGTTCAAACTCAACTCAAAATTATAGAAGTACAAAGTCAAAATACACTGAGACACCATTTCTCACCTATCGGACTGGCAAAAAATAACATGACAATACATTCTGTTGGTGGGGCTGTAGGAAATAGGCACCCTCATACACTGCTGGTGGAAAGCAAACTTCCACAACTCTTCTGGCAGGAAGTCTACAATATCTAATAAATCTACACATGTCCTTACATTTAAAAAAAACAGCTTTATTGAGATATAATTCACATACCATACAATTCACCCATTTATTATTATTTTTTTTTATTTTTTTCAGACCAGGTCTTGCTCTGTAGCCTGGGCTAGAGTACAGTGGCAGGATCATAGGTCACAGCAACCTCAAACTCCTGGGCTCAAGCAATCCTCCCACCTCAGCCTTCCAAGTAGCGAGGACTACGAGTGCGCGTCACCACGTCTGGCTAATTTTTTTTTTTTTTTTTTTGTAGAGACAGAGTCTTGCCATGTTGCTCAGGCTTGTTTCAAACTCCTAGCTTCAAGCAATCTTCCCACCTCGACCTCCCAAAGTGCTAGGATTATAGTCATGAGCCACCATGCCTAGCCAATTCACCCATTTAAAGTGTATAATTCAACGGGCTTTCATAAATTCACAGAGTTGTGTAACCATCACCACAATTAATTTTAGAACATTTTCATCACACTTAAAAGAAACTCCATTCTCATCAGCGGTCACTCGTCCTTTCCCCTCACAACTCTCCCCACCCTTAGCCCTAGGCAACCACTGATACCTATTAATACTTTCTGTCTCTAAATAACAAAGAGGCATGTATGAAGGTATAAGATTAAACATTCACAGAAATCATGGGGAGGATACTGGACTTGCATGGGTTGTGAAATTGAAAATTCAAGCTACATTTATTTAAATTCCCAGGAAAAAGGAAGCTCCAAGTGACATCTGTGTTAAAAGTGAATGACACCCTTGATTTTAGACCAAGTATTAATATAGCACTATCACCTCTAGATTAACCTTGAGAAATTTGCTTTCAAGAGCCTTAAAGAGAAATTCTTGAACTATATTTGTTGAGCCAAGGCATCCACATTATCACATGATTCCAGAGAAACATCTCACAAGTTCTGTACTGAGAAGCCCTCCAGATAATCAAGAAAGTTCAGCAGTTCTGGAGTTGCTGGATATTATGGATATTTTCTTCATCATCTTTTCATAATGATCACTCCGCTAAACAACTTGTTCAGAAAAAGAAAGAGTTATATAGAACAGAGTTATACATTCCAGGAGCTGAAAACTATTTCTCCAATACTATTGGCCTACTAAGATCCAACCATTATTCTGGCAAATTCATCCTCTGTCCCCAGTTCTCGAAAATGGCTGACAATAGCTAAAGACAGCTACCCAATATTAGAAAAGTAAGTTGATGACCAAGGCCACTAAGACATGGATACACGACCTTGAAGGATCACAAAATTTCATGGAGATCTAATCTAATCACCACAATTTAGATCATCAGAGGCCAGAAAAACTTAGTCTATGCCAAGTGAGGTAGACTTCCTTTTTATAAATACTTTAACTTTGCCTTTTCCTATTATTCTAAAGTCAAAACAGCCTCCAAATCTCAGGAGGTAGCAGAGAAATCCTATTCTGAAAGATTATCTGGCCTGGGAACATTCTTATCATCCATCTCAGCTGTAGCACAGCAGATGGATAGTGTGCGGAAAAGAGTTAATGTAGCAGGCCTGAGACTGCTATCCTTAGAAGGGCCTGCTTACAACGTTGGCCCTTGGCTGGCATCTGGGAACTTGGCTCTTGGAGTATTCTCAATCAACAGTTAACTGATTAGGGTGGCACACTGTGCCTAGACTATTTGTACAAGCAATGTGGTTTATGTTGAACACCTACCTTCCTTCTGGGAGTCTGGCATTTTGGTATGTGCTAGGCAGAGAGTGCTTATGTGACTTAGTCCCCAATAAAAAATCTTGGCACTGAGTCTCTAGTGGGCTTCCATAGTAGAAAGCATTTCACATGTGTTGCTGTATTTTCATTGCTGGGGGAAGGGAGCACTCTGTGTAACCTCTCATAAAAGAAAGAGGGCATTCAAAGCCTGCACAGGGATTTCTCTGGACTCCACTCGGGTCTTTTTCCCTTATGATCCAGCAGTGTATCCTTACTACATCACTACAACAACTCTTAACTATAACCATGAATAAAACCATATGCTGAGTCCTGTGAATCATTCTAGAAAATCATCAAACCCGAAGGTAGTCTTGGGGATCTTTGACATAAGATGCTTATTCATCTAACCACTCACAGCTAACCCCAATGGTCAGAGTATTCCATGTCGTGGAAGGAGTAGCCTGAACTTTAGGTATGTGGTTCTGTTACACTACCTGAAGCAGCCACTGCAGCCCATTCCAAACTCTGAACATGATTAGTAAGTGAAAAATTTATTTACTCATGCAAAAAATATTTATTGATCACCTACTATATGATAGGCACTATGGTTTTAGACTGAGGACAGGCAATGGAAGCCCCAAAGTATTACTCTATCCTATCCTGACCAGCAAATTCTCCATAAATTACCATTTCATTGGACTTCAACATGGATCTTTCTCCTTCCTACAGGCATGACACCACACTGGGAAGTGGTAAAACCCTCATTAAGATGATATGCTTTATCCGCTTTCCTAGACTCCCATTCACAACTAGTACTGCCACATTGTTTATCAAAGAAGTATTCCATTTCCATGAACTTCATAACAACCTGAAATTTGACCAAGGGTCTCATTTAATATCCTGATTCTGAAAAGCACTATTCATAGCCCTCTATATTCTACCTACATGCACACCCACATCTATATTATCATATACCTGTGAACCAATAGGCAAACTAACAGGCATGCTTTATCAAAACGCTGGAAGGGTACCTGCACTGCTATACCTCTTCAAACGATGTGATTGTGTTTACTTTAGCACACTGACTTTGTTTATAACAGTTCACTACACTATTCCCCCAAACACTGATCCACAGTGGTGACTTTCACCCCCACAATTTCCACGGTACTATTGAGCAACACCACAACCCTGGCAGGTCCCATAGTACCCAAAAGGGGTACAAACCCTCAAGAAGATCTACAAGACAGTATGCTGAATAGCTTCAGGGAAGATATAAAAGTGTAACATGCTATCTTCTCTCTTTCAATCACCATTATCTAACCCTGCCAGTAATATCTGTGGCCATTGAAGACCGAGCCTTCCAAGTTCTAATTATTTCCCACCCATACAGTTTTAATATCTCTTCAACCATTCCCTGCTAGTTCCTACCTATCAAAGCTATCCCATGCTTCTCCACCTGCCTGGGAAACTTCACATGGGGAGTCAGAATATATGGTGAAATAAGTATTTGCCACAAGTATTTGCCAAGTATTTGTAATCAGTTGCAATACTTAGTGCAATTGGATGGGTATCAGCTAGAACAACAGTCATGAAAGCTTTCCTGCCACTAAAAAACACTCCAAACACTCAAAATTTTCCTTCAGGCAAATCTATTTAATAGAAATAGTGTGCCCCAACTCAGAAAAGGGTATCTGCCATTGTTCGGTTAATCTGACCCACCAAAGTATCACACATCAGCTGACTCATAAAACTAAGCTATAAGCACTAATAGGCATTTTAATAATCACCTCAGACGTCCCTTACCACCCCAGAAAACATACCCTCATTCTCACATTCTTTCCCACTACGCCAACCACCCATCGCAATTGCTGCTGCCATTGATTCAAACTCATCTGCATTTGTTCTTGCTCCCATCTTTTAATCTCCCTTCCCTGGTTTGGGCTATCTGGCTCTATGTCTTGGTTTCAAATTCCTTCCTCTGGCTTTTACCTTTTTTTTTTTTTTTTTTAAGAGACGGGGTCTTGCTCTGTCACCCTGGCTGGTGTGCAGTGGCACCATCATGGCTCACTGCAGCTTTGCACTCCTGAGCTTGAACAATCCTCCTGCCTCAGCCTCCCGAGTAGCTAGGACTACAGGCACGTGCCACCACACCTGGCTAATTTTTCTTTTTTTTTTTTGTAGAGATGGGGTCTCACTATATTGCCCAGTCTGGTCTCAAATCCTAACCTAAAGCGATCCTTGCACCTCAGCCTCCCAAAGTGCTGGGATTATAGGTATGAGTCACAGTGCCTGGCCCCTCTAGCCTTCTTTGACATGAAACAACTTTGAGTCAATTCCCCCTCCTTCTTAGCCATCATCTTTCCTACAATGTTTCAGCTCAGCTTGTTCAATTCCTTTAGATATATACTCAGAAGTGCAAATACCCAACTTTCAATAATAGATACAACATTCAGACAGAAAATCAATAAAGAAACAGCTGACTTGAACAAAACTATAGACCAAATGGACCTAACAAACATATACAGAACTTTCCACCTAATAGCAAATATTCTTCTCAAGGGCACACAGAACCTTCTCCAGGATATATCACGTTAGGTCAGAAAAATAAATCTTAACAAATTTAAGAAGACTGAAATCATTCTAAACATCTTTTCCAACCACAGTGAAATAAAACTAAAAATCAGTAAGAAAATGAGAAAATTCATAAATACATGAAAACTAAATAACATAGTCTTGAACAAACACTGGATCAAAGAGAAAATCAAAAGGAAATTTTAAAAACACCTTAAGACAAACAAAAATGAAAACACAACATACCAAAATATATGGAATGAAGCAAAAAGGGACTAGAGGAAAGTTTATAGCAATAAATGTCTATATTAAAAAAGAAGAAAGATCTCAAACAATCCAAGTTTAATTTCAAAGAACTAGAAAAAGAAGAACAAACTAAGCCCAAAGTTAGAAGGAACTAATAAAGACTAGAGCAGAAATAAATCAAATAGAGAATAGCTATTTCATTTATAATTTTATTTATTTACATTTATTTATTTGTATTTTTTCTTCCTTTTTTCACGGAAATACAAGGATCATAAGGGATTACTATGGACAATGTTATGCCAACAACAGGAGAACCTTAAAGAAATGGATAAATTTTGAGAAATATACAACTTACTAACACTGAATTAAGAAGAAATAAAAAATCTGAACAGACCAATAACAAGTACGGAGATGGAATCAGTAATCAATAGTCTCCCAACAAAGAACACCACAGGACCACATGATTTCAATAGTGAATTCTACCAAATATTTAAAAAGAATTAGTGTCAATCCTTATCAAACTCTTCCAAAAACTTGAAGAGAAAGAAACACTGACCATACTAAATGCTTGTGAGGGTGTAGAAAAACAGGAACTCTAAGTGCTGGTGGAAATGCAAAATGTTACAGCCACTTTAGAAGACATTTTGGCACTTTGTTACAAAACTAAACATATTCTTACCATATGATCCAACAATCCCACTCCTTGGTATTTAGCCAAATGAGCTAAAAACTTATGTCCATACAAAAACTTGCACACAGATGTTTATAGCAGCTTTATTCATAATCATGAAAACTTGGAAGCAACCAAGATGTCCTTCAGTAGGTAATGGATAAACTGTGGTACATCCAGACAACGGAATATTTTTCAGCACTAAAAAGAAATGAGCTATCAAGCCATGAAAAGACATGGAGGAATCTTAAATGTATATAACTAAGTGAAAGAAATCAATCTGAAAAGGTTACATACTGCATGATTCTAGCTATATAACATTCTGGAAAAAGCAATACTAATAGTAAAAAGATTAGTGGTTACCAGGGGTTATGGGGAGGAAGAGATGAATAGGCAGAACATAGAAGATTTTCAGGGCAGTGGAAATGCTCCATATGATACCATAATGGTAGATACATGTCACTATACATTTGTCCAAACCCATAGACTGTACAACACCAGAGTTAATGCTAATATAACTATGGAATTTGGAAGATAATGACGTGTCAATGTAGATTCATAGATTATAACAAATGTACCATTTTGGTGGAGGACATTGATAATAGGGGAGGCTATGCATGTGGGGTCAGGGGATTTATAGGAAATCTCTGAATCTTCCTTTCAATTTTGCTGTTAATCTAGAACTGCTCTCAAAAAGTAAAGTCTTTAAAAAATACTTTTAAAAAATGTAGGCTTTGTGTGCCAAATGATCTATACCATGAGTACTAAACTCTGCCATTGTGCAAAACAGCCATAGACTATATAGATAAACAAATGGACATGAATGTGTTACAATAAAATTTATTCATAAAAAACAATCTTTGGGCCATGTTTGGTTCATGAGCATAGTTTTCCAACCCCTGCTCTATATACACTTGAACTTGGTTTGTCTCTCTGGTTCTTGGCCCTCCATGTTGCTCTGGGTATGAACTATCCCTATCATGGCACCCTGCCCCAGACGATTTGATTGGTGTTGAGGATACCTTAGAAGAGGAGGATTTAGGCAAAACTCATCATGTCCAAAAATGAAAGTTATCACGTTCTGCCACCAAACCGGCTCTTCTCACAATAGCCCCTATTATGGCAATTGGCAACATTGTTCATCCAGGCATCGAAGACAGAAATCTGGTTGCTAGCTTTGATTTGTCTCACTCCTCACCTGCCAATTGGTTGACAAATTCTGTTGATTCTCTCCCCAAAACACTATTACATCTGCCCCCTCCACTTCATCCCCTTATCCCCTGTCTTAGACCCAGGCTCTTATCACCTCTTGATTAGACTACTGTAATATCTTCCTGCAAGACCAGATTATTTGCAGTACTCCAAATATGCTGTGATACTTTACCTCTTTGCCACTACATATTTCCTTTTGCCCAGAAACCTCTGCTTCTTAAATCCCAACTCAAAATTTCCCTTTCACATTTAATCATTGCCTCCTCCTCAAGGCTACTTGGTTTAAATAGTATACCCTTGATAATTCCAAGATATATGTTCCAAGATCCCCAAATTCATCAATAATGAAACATTAAAGTACCCACATCAGAATCTTAGGGCTCAAATAATTAATCAGGCTTTTAAATATTGCAACTAAAATGAACTCTTGCATTTCACTACATCATGACTTTAGCAACATCAACCATAAAGTTAACTTAATCTGAAAAGAAACAATAAAGCTCTTATCACTTCAAGAAGTTTATTGCAAATATAGCCATAAATAAAGAAGGGAGAGCAACCTTGTAGAAATCCTTCCTCCCATACAGTAGTCACATAGAATGCAAATCGAACATGGGTTTCGGCAAAATAACCAATTTTTTCGTGTATCAGACCTTCGGAAATCATTGAAACAGTGTCAAATCCATAAATACCACGAGCCTACCTACTTCTGTTATTATACTTGTGTCAATGAACACCTATTGCCAATGAGAACATGAGCTTCTTGGGGACAGGTCCCCTGTTTTGTCATTCTTTTTATATTAATACCAAAGTTGACCTAACGGAAAGCAACTACTTCAAAAACATTTGGCAATTGGCTTCCAGGCCATCTTCATCTCCAAAATCCTGCCAGTTCTGCCAAAAACACATCTCTGATGTCACTCCATTAACTCCAAAACCTTTGATGGCTGTTCACAATCTGCTTTACAGGACTATGTCTTCACACCCTGGCAAGGCATGTAAGTCTTCACACCATGACCTCAGTTTATACTCCCAGTCTCATTCTCAGCCTCTCCTCTTCACACACACTTTCCTCAAGCTGCTTTAGCTGTTCCCAGAACACTTTTGGACTTCCATTACTTCATGCCTTTGCAAATGCTGCTTCCTCTGTCTGAAAGTTCCTTCCCATCTCACCTGCCTGGAAAACCCTAATTTATTAATAAAGCTCAGCTTATATATCACTACCTTGTAGCTTTCCCTGCCCACTCCCAGAATCACTGTCCCCTTCATTTGTTTTTCTGTACCAACGTGTTTGTTCTGAAAATATACTAAGTTAATTCTGCGGGGAGGGAAGGAGAGAGGGAAGGAGGGAGAGCCATGTCAATGGACTTACCCAAGCAGCGACTGCGGCATTAGGGCACTACGTGTTAAGCATAGAGTTCAAGCAGCAGTGGGAGGATGGAGCTGGATGACCTCTAAGTCAAAAGACGCTGTGGTTCCCATCTTCCACACTGCGTGCATGTGTACTCGTGTGTGTTTGTGTGTGTGTAAGAGTGTGGGGGGAGCAGTAAGAGGGAGAAGGGGGGGAGGGAGAGACAAAGAGACTGAGACAGAGAGAGACAGAGATCAAAGAGAACAGGGTGGACGCAGTGCAGTAGGAGCAGATGGGCGGACCCAAATTTCTTCCGCTTTACAGTTTTGCAGAGGTCCAGTCTGCATCTAGAGCTGAAGCAAGGGGTGGGGGATGAAGGGGAGAAGCGGAAAGGGGAGGGACTGCACTCCTTCGGTGCGTGCCAGCCTCCACTGCCTGACGGACCACCTTCCGCTCCAACATGGCCAGTTCCTCCACGCCATGACTCACGCCTATTGTGCCAGGCTGGACGCACTCAGCCGTGCAGCCCCACAGGTGGCATCAGCTTGGGGAGACGGTTCCCGCCAGGCTAGGCAGTGGAGCGCCGCACAGCGCGCCTTCCCGCCTCCCAGCCGCCGCCCAAGCAGTTCCGACCCAGCGCCAGCAGGCCTGGTCGGTCGATCTTCGAGCCGAAGATGCGGCGGGGTTGGAAGATGGCTCTGTCTGGGGGGCTACGGTGCTGTCGCCGGGTACTTTCCTGGGTACCAGTGCTTGTTATTGTCCTCGTCGTGCTCTGGTCCTACTATGCCTACGTCTTTGAACTCTGCCTGGGTAAGTGGGGCTGGGCACCTAAGGTGGGGAAATTATGCTCCAGCATAATCGTCCACCCTACCCTTCACACTGGTGTCCCCTGTGTTCTCAGCCCTCACTCTGCGGTTTTCCTTTCGTTCCTTGGAGAGCTCCCTGTCTCCAGCCTCTGGCTTCCCACAGTATTTCCTGGGCCCTCCCACGAGGGTCCCACCACGTCGCCATCGCCTCCCACTTAGGGTTTCTTATTTCCTTGCCCTACCCACAATAATTTCCTGGCGCTTCCCACTAGGGCCCCCTTTTCTCATGCAGGGCAACCACTTGCGCCTTGTGCTCTCGTTCTGGGAGTCCCCACCCTACCTAACTGAGGAAACAACATACCCCGTGTCCTTAAACTGCCCGCTCACGCTACAAATCCCACCAATACATCGAAGTAGGAGGCCCACCATTTTCCCTCCCACTAGAATCTTACTAGGATTCCGAAGTAGGGACTCCCTACTAAGAATCCCAAAATATTTCCTGCACTCTCTTAAAAGCTCTCCTTTTACCCACACTGGGTTGCATCCTTTTCCCGCAGTCCTCTCACACTGGCTAAAGTGCTTCATATCTTCACCCACTTGTGACCCCACAGTATACCCTGTTCTGTCTCACTGTTGTCTCCCCATTTCACATAGTGCTAAGCAGCCCCCCATTCTCTTTCTGTGTGGGCTCTCCTCATTTTCTCATCTTCTTTAATGCCATGGGGGTTCTGCAATACATCCTTTCCCTTCACCCTAGAGCCCCCGATTTTTATCACATTGAGGTTCCCTTCAGTCTCCTGCCTTCCTGCTTGGGGGAGCATTTAGCTCCTTCCCATTAGGGGCCCCACATTATTTTCTGACACCTCATACCCGTGACCCTGCTTTTGTCATGTGATGATCCTGCCTTTTCCCCTGTCTTCTCCCACTACAGTGATCTCTACCCTCCCGCAAGGGTTCCCACAATCTCTCTCATACCTCATCAAAGGGCCACTACTTTTCCAATCATGATTCTTCCTTGTTATCTTTTCTGGGAAACCGACTCCCCACCTCCTGCAGTGCTCTTCCACTGTTAGCCCCGCATTCTGCCCTCCTCTTCATTTGGGGTTTCTTATTATTTCTTCTTACTCCTCCCTAGAATTGCATTTGTTCCCTGTCTTCTCAAACTGAGGAAATCCCATTCTTTCCCACTGGGGTTTCTAATATTTTCTATCCCTCCCAATGGAAATACCATTTCTTGCTCCCTCACATTAGAACACCCCTTTTATAATTCTGAGGTCTTCCCTTGTACCCTGTCCTGTCACACTAGGGAGCGCCCCATCCCTCCCTTGTTTATAAAATAGTTCCCACAGTATAGCTTGTGCATTCAAACTCAGAATTCCACAAAATTTTCCAACACAAATCTCAATTTCCTCCCCTATATATTTCCCGCTTGGATTCCTCCTAGTCACCTATACTTATCACTAAAGGCCTTGCAATGTTCTCATTTCAACTCACAATGAAGTGTTTATATTATATCCTGTCTTGTTACAGTAGGATCCCTGCTTTTCTCACAGTAAAATCTCCCCTTACGCTCATCTTCTCCCACTGAAGAATCCTTGTCTCTTCTCAAAACAGATTGCACTAATATTCATTGTCACTTCAACACTAGAATCCCACTGCCAGCATCTTTAAACACGTGATCTACTATGTTCCCTATTCATTCAATGTGAGACTCCAGAATATTTCCACTCCCCTCACATTAGGACTCCTGTCCTATTGGACATCTCCTCCCCTCACTCCCATGTTCTTCCAAGACTATTTATTTATTTATTATTTCAAAGTATTGTGGGGTACAAATGTTTTTGGTTACAGGGATCACTTTTGTAATGCTTGGGTCAGGATTAAAAATGTGCCCGTCACCCAGATAGTGTTCATTGTACCCATTAGGTAGGTTCCCACCCAACCTCTCCTCCTCTCTCCCACCTACTTGATTTCCACTGAGTTTTACTTCCCTCTATGCACATGTGTGCTCATCAGTTAGTTCCAATTTAATAGTGAGTACATGGGGTGTTTGTTTTTCCATTCTTTAGATACTTGACTTAGGATAATGTTCTTCAGTTCCATCCAAATTGTTTCAAAAGGCATTAAGTCATCCTTCTTCATGGCTAAGTAGTATTCCATGGTATACATATACCACATTTTATTAATCCACTAATGAATTGATGGGCATTTGAGTTGATTCCACATCTTTGCAATTGAGAATTGTGCTGCAGTAAACACTCAAGTGCAGGTGTCTTTTTGATAAAATGACTTCTTTTCCTTTGGGTAAATACCCAGTAGTGGGATTGCTGGATCACATGGCAGGTTGACTTTTAGTTCTTTGAGGAATCTGCATACTACTTTCCATAGAGGTTGTACTAATTTGCAGTCCCACCAACAGTGTATAAGCATTCCTTTCTCCCTGCATCTACCCCAGCATCTATTGTTTTTGGACTTTTTCATACAAGCCATTCTGACTGGGGTAAGGTGATATCTCACTATGGTTTTAATTTGCATTTCCCTGATGATTAGTGTCATTGAGCATTTTTTTCATATGTTTATTGGCCGTTTGTCTTCTTTTGAGAAGCTCTGTTCATGTCTTTTGCCCACTTTTTAATGGAGTTGTTTGATTTTTTTCTTGCTGACTTGCTTGAGATCTTTGTAGATTCTGGTTATTAGTCCTTTATCGGATGTATAGTTGCGAATATTTTCTCCCATTCTGTAGGTTGTCTATTTTCTCTGTTCATTATTTCCTTGGCTGAGCAGAAGCTTTTTTATTTAATCAAGTCCCATTTATTTATTTGTATTGTTGCTGTGATTGCCATTGGGGTTTCTTCATAAATCAAGACCCTTTTATTTTTTCATACCAGACTCTTCTCACCTGACAAATTATGGTGGGGGTGCTGCTTTTCTCAACCCCAGGACTTGACTCCAATTATAACTTCCTTCTCTTACATACTTACAAAGCAACAGTCTGCCCTAGCTAGACTGGGATGAACTAGAGGCAGGAGATGACCCTCTTTTCCAATATAGAATTCTCTTTTAATAAATTCAGCATCAGAGTTTGAACTTCTTTCACTTCTTTCTTAGAAATATTATAGAAAATGCAGAAAGAGCTCTTAAAACAAATTTCATTAGTTGCCTTCATAGATACAAGTTTAGACTATTTTTCTTTTTCATCACTATCTGTTATTGAGATGCATTAAACAGACTGTGCAATGACTGGGACATTTTCTATTCTCAAACCTCACCATTTTGGCTTTTTTGGATGATTAATTGAAGGATCAAAAGTTGAACTCCATCATTATGGTATGGACATTACTCCTAAGATCAAAGCCATATTGTAAGCATTATTAAACATATTTTGGAGTTTTTCAGTATTGACTCACATAAGTTTTGCCAAGAAACCTTTTAAACATTAATAATGATAATACCTAACACTTATAGTGTTTACTCTGTGCAAAAAAATATTCTAAGTACTTTAGATACATTAACTCTCTATATAATAATTGATTTAATCCTCACAATAACTATATGAAGCAGGCACCATTACTATCCCCATTGTGCAGATGTGTAAACTGAGGCACAGATGAGCAAACCGAGGTAAAGACTAAGTTAGAATCACATCTCTAATCATCAGGGAAATGCAAATCAAAACCACAATGAGATAGCACTTATCCCCAGTGAGAATGGCCTTTATCAAAAAGTCCCCAAATGATAAATGTTGGCGTGGATGCAGAGAGACAGGAACACTCATGCACTGTTGGTGGGATTGCAAACTAGTACAACCTCTGTGGAAAGTAATTTGGAGATACCTCAAAGAGCTACAAGTAGAACTACCATTTGATACAGACATCCCACCACTGGGCATCTACCCAAAAGAACAAAAGACATTCTATAAAAAAGACACCTGCACTGGAATGTTTATAGCAGCACAATTCACAATTGCAAAGATGTGGAAACAACCCAAGTGTCCATCAATACATGAGTGGATTAATAAAATGTGGTATATGTATACCATGGAGTTCTACTGAGCCACAAAAAAAAAATGGTGATCTAGCACCTCTTGTATTATCCTGGATAGAGCTGGAGCCCATTCTACTAAGTGAAGTATCCCAAGAATGGAAAGACAAGCACCACAGGTACTCAGCATCAAATTAGTTTTAACTGATCAACACCTAAGTGCACATATAGGAATAACATTCATTGGGCATTGGGCAGATGGGAGGGGGCAGGAGGGGATGGGTATATACATATATAATGAGTGTGATGCGCACCGTCTGGGGGATGGACACACTTGAAGCTCTGACTCAGGTAGGGCAAGGGCAATATATGTAACCTAAACATTCGTATACCCATAATATGCTGAAATGAAAAAAAAAAGACCAAGTTAGAATCAGTGTAAATAATCAGGTTTCTATAAGTTCTTATTTAGTCATATAATATTAAAAGCTGAAAAGAAGCTTAGGACCTACTCACTTTTTTATTTAACATACTTGCATAGTATTTACTACACGCCAGGCACTATTTCTAAGGGACTATACACACACACACACACAGACACACACACTCACATACATTCACACACTTAATCCCTGTAACAATCTTACAAGATACGTAATGTCATTATGCCCAGTTTACAAACAAGTAAACTGAGGAACAGACAGATTAAGTAGCTTACTTAAGGTCACAGAGTTAGAAAATGGCCAAGCTTGGATGGCAACCCTAGTAGTATGGCTCCACAGTCCCTGCTCTTAACCACCCCACTATTTTAACACCCTGTCTCCTTTCAACTAACACAAAGGTAAAACTTTGTGACTCGCAGGCCAGATGTAGCCTGCAGATGTATTTTGTTTGGCCTGCACCGTGTTTTCTTAACATTTTGTATTAGTTACTATTATTTAAAAGTCAGGAGAATAAGGAAGCCTTGACTTCCAATTCTGGCTTCACCAGTCTATCCTGTCATTATCATTCTACAATCTTTTAAGTTAATGAGCAACCTGGGTTTCAGAAAGATTAAATCAAATTTTCCTAAAGTCACACATTTAGTAAATAGTGGAGAGTTGGGTGTCAAGGCTGCCTGATACCAAGGCCATGCCTTTTCCAGCACAACCAAATTAAAAGAATGGAGTTTCAGTGTGACTGAAAAAGTAATATTAAGGACCTAACTTCTTTCTAGGGATAGAACCTGATGTCATTTTCCCTAATGTCGAATTACAGCTGAAACCAAAAGTGATATTTTTGTCTTATAATTCTTAGAGTTTGAATTCTGCCAATTGATAGCCAGGAGGCAAGTTACCCAATCTCTTTCAACCTCGGTTGCCTCACGTGTACCTTGCTTATACAGTTGTTCATTCATACCACAAATACTTGCTTAGCACTTACTATATGCCAAGCATTACTGTTGTGAGGTTTAAATAGCATGGTCCCTAAAAAGCATGAATCACAGTTCACAGCACATTTTAAGAGCTCATTAGATAGTAACTTGCTATTACTCTTATTAATAAGAGTATAAAGGATTCTTCTTGACTCAGGAAAATAAAAAGCTTGGACTTTTAGAGAAGGAAGAAAGTAACAGTATCCATTTTATTGAAGTAAAATTTACGTAACATAAAATTAACCATTTTAAAGTGTTTACTTCAGTGCTATTTAGTACATTCACAGTGTTGTACAACCATCTCCTCTATGTAATTCCAAAACATTTTCGTCACCCCAAAAGGAAACCTGTTCCCCACCACCACCACCCAGCCCCTGCCAACCAAACCATTAATCTGCATTTGTCTGTATGGATTTACCTATTCTGGATGTTTTTTATAAATAGAATCATACAATATGTGTCCTTTTCTGTCTGGCTTCTTTTAATTACCATAATATTTTCAAGATCCACCCACATTGTAGCATGTAGCAGTAATTTATTCCTTTTTTGGGTTGAGTAATATTCTATTGTGTATGTATACCACGGTTTGTTTATCCATTTATCTGTAGATGGACATTTGGGCTGTTTCCACCTTTCATCTATTCTGAATAATGCTGTTATGAACATTTGTGTACAAGTATTTGTTTGAGTATCTGTCTTAAATTCTTTTGAGTATGTACCAAGGAGAAGGGTTGGAATTATTGGACTGTGTGGTAATTCTATGTTTAACTTTTTGAGGAACCTCCAAACTGTTTTCTGCAGTGGCTACACATTTTACATTTACACCAGCAGTATAAGAGGTTCCAATTTTTCCATATCCTCACCAGGGCTTGTTATTTTCCATTTTTTCATTATAACTATCTTACTGGGTATGAAGTGGTATCTCATTGTGTTTGATTTTTATTTCCCTAATCACTAAAGATGTTGAGCATCTTTCCATGTAATTGTTGGCCAATTGTTTCTTTGGGAAAATGTCGATTCAAGCCATTGCCCATTTTTAAATTGGGTTCTTTGTCTTTTTGTTGTTGAATTGTAGTATCTCTTTATATATTCTGAATATTTGACCCTTATCAAATAAATTACTTGCAAATTTTTTGCTAATCCATGGGTTGTCTTTTTATTTTCTTGATAGTATCATTTGATACACAAAGTTTTTTAATTTTGATAAAATTCAATTTATCTAGTTTTTCTTTTGTCACCTGTGCTTTTGTTGTCATAACTAAGAATCCATTGCCAAATGCAAGGCCATAAATATTTACCCGTGTGTTTTCTTATAAGAGTTTTATAGTTTAGCTCTTACATTTAGGTCTTTGATCCTTTCTGAGTTAATTTTTGTATATGGTGTAAGGTAGGAGTCCAGGCAGGTTTTTTTTTGTTTTGTTTTTTTGCACGTGGCTACCTATTTGTTCCAGCACCATTTGTTTGTAGAAGAGACTATTCTTTCTCCATGGAATGGTCTTGACATGATTGTCAATTGATCATAAATGTATGCATTTATTTATGGACTCTCAATTATGTTCTATTGATTTATTTGTCTATCCTGCCAAGTACCACACTGTGTTGATTACTGTACCTTTGTAATAAATTTTGAAATCAAGAAGTGTGATTCCTCCAACTTTATTTTTCTTTTTTTAAAATTGTTTTGTCTATTCAGATTCCTTTGCAATTCCATATGAATTTTAGATTCACCTTTTCCACTTCTTCAAAAATAGAAGTTGGGATTTTGATGAGAATTGCACTTAATCTGTAGATTGCTTTGGAGAGAATTGCCATCTTAACAATACCAAGTCTTCCAATCCATGAACACAGGATGCCTTTCCATGTATTTAGGTCTTTAATTGCTTTCAACAGTGTTTTGTAATTTTAAATGTATACTCTTGAGCCTCCTTTGTTAAATTTATCCCTAAATGTTTTATTCCCTTTGATGTTATTATAAAGGGAATCATTTTATTAATTTCCTCTGCTGATTGTTCATTGCTAGTACATAGAAATAGAACTGATTTGGGGTGTTGCTCTTGTATTCTACAACTTTGCTGAATTCGTTCATTAGCACTAAGATTGTTCTTTGGATTCTTTACAATTATCTATAAGTAGGAACATGTTATCTGCCAGTAAAGATAATTTTGCTTCTTTCCATTGTGGATGCCTTTTATTTCTTTTTCCTGCCTAATTTCACTGGCTTGAACTTCCAGTACAATGTTGAATAGAAGTGGTGAAAACAGGGATCCTGGTCTTGTTCCTGATCTTAGGTGGAAAGCTTTTTGTCTTTCACCATTGAGTATACTGTTAGCTGTGGGTTTTCCATAAATGCTTTTTATCAAGTTGAATAAATTCCCTTCTATTAACAATTTCTTGAGCATGAACATTTTTTTCATTAAGGTGTGCAGAATACTGTCTAATGCTTTTCCAGCATTATTTGAGATAATCATGTGGGTTTTTTCCTTCATTCTATTAATATGGTATATTACATGATTAATTTTTGTATGTTCAATTGCCTTTACATTTCTTGGATAAATTCCACTTAATCATGCTGTTTAATCCTCTATTGTCACAAATTACATATTTATACACCATGTGGCCCTTAAGATAGTTTTAGTATTATTGTTTTATGCATCTATATTTTAAATTGTATAGTAAATAAGAGTTCAAAACCAAAAAAATAAAATGAAATAAAAACCAAAAATGTCATACTACCAACTTTTATATTTACCTATGTAGTTAATTTTACCAGTGTTGTTTCCTCGTATGGCTTGAGTTACAATTAGTGCCCTTTCATTTTTCCTGGAGAATTAATTTCCTTTGGCGTTTCTTGTAGAGCAGTTCTACTGGTAATCAACTCCTTCAGCTTTTGTTTATCTGGGAATATCTTATTTCCTCTTTCATTTTTTGAAGTATAGTGTTGCTGGACATAGAATTCTTGGTTGACAGATGTTTTTTTTTTTCTTTCAGAATTTTAAATATGACTGCCTTCTGGCCTGTACAGATTCTGAGGGAAATCAGCTATTAGTCTTATTGAGTTTTTCTTCTATGTAAAGAGTCACTTTTCCTGATTTAAAGATTTCCTTTTTGTCTTTGTCTTTTCCTAGTTTGACCATAATGTGTCTGAGTGTGGATATCCTTTAATTTATTCTATGTGGAGTTTATTGTACTTCTTAGCTGTTTAGATTTGTATCTTTTATCAAATTTGGGAAGTTTTTAGCTGTTGTTTTCTCAAATACTCTTTCTATTTTCTCTTTTCTATCCCTCTAGAAATTCCGTTATTACACTTGATGGTATCCTATAGGTCTCTTATATTCTGTTCATTTTTTAAATTTTTTTTCTCATTCTGCTCCTGAGACTGAATAATTTCAGTTGGCCTGTCTTTGTGTTCACTGACTCTTTCTTCTGCCTGCTCAAATCTGTTGTTAAACCTCTCTAGTGAATTTTTTATTTCAATGTTATCCTTTTCAGTTCCAAAATTTCTATTTGGTTCCTTTCTAAAATTTCTATCTCTTTGTTTATATTCTCTATTTAGTGGGAAATTATTCTCCTGGTTTCCTTTAGTTCCTTTTCCATGGCTTCCTTTAGCTCTTTGAGCATATTTAAGACAGTTGATTTAAAATCTTTTTTCTAGTAGTCCAATGCCTGGGCTTCCTCATGGACAGTTTCTATTAATTTCTTTTTTCCTGTTAATAGGCCATACTGTTTTGTTTCTTTGCGTGCCTTATAATTTTTTTGCTTAAAAACTGGGCATTTTGAGTATTATAACATGGCAACTCTGGAAATCAGTCTCACCTCCTTCCCGGGGGTTTGTTGTTACTGCTTGTCATAAGTTGTTTGCTTGTTCTGTGACTTTACTAGCCTGTATTCTAAGAACTGTATTCTTTGTTGTGTATGGTCTCTGAAGTCTCTGTTCCTTAAACCTATAGTCAGTTAGTTTGGCAGAGATTTTAGGAATACCCGAAGTAAAAAAAAAAAAAAATAGAAAAGAGGAAAAAATGTACTTTCCAGGCTTTGCAGATTGGCTCTGTATTGGAGTACTTCTTCAACCCCTCAGCCAGGCTATTTGTAATTGTGCCTTAACCTTCACTCCTTGTGCAGTGCCTGAAGGCCAGCTAGAAGTGAAAGCTAAAGGTTTTCTCGGGCCTTTTCTGAGTATATATCCCGTCTTGGGTGTGTGCATGCCCTTCTCAGTTCTATAGTACACATGGTAGCATTTAAATGCCTTCATTCCCCTACCTTTGTTAACCTTTTTCTTCCCAGGCTTTTTGGTCTGTCTATTGCCAACTGTTGTCCCTTTCCCCAAACTGCTGTAGTCAATACCTGTCCCTTAAGTGCTTCTGACAAAAACCACCCAGGAAGCTGCCCCATCCCTGGAAATACTCTGAGTTAGACAAAACACAGGGAAGCCTTTGCATTGGTCTTTGAATGAGCTACCAGATGGGCGAGGCTCACAACCACTGCTCTTTGAGAGTATGGTCCTTATTGCACCCTCTGGTATTGGAAACCTGCACCACGAATGTGAGCTACCGTCCTCACAGCCTCTGCTGAGCTAGGATGTAGAGGATGGTAGGCAGCCTATTTTAAATGTCACAGCATTCTCTTACTACAAAGCAACAGCTCTTTTCTTGACCAAGTCTTTCCCCTTGTTTGTTGTAAGATTTTTACTAGATTTCAGAGTTCTGCAAAAGTTGAGTCTGACAGTTTTTGCCGGCTTATTAATTGCTTTTGGGGAGGGATGGCAGTCTAGAATTCCCTACTCTGTCATTTCAGATGACCAACAGTATCCAGTTTGAGATTAAAAAATAAAAAGGTCTAGGAAATAATTCTACTCAAAAGGAAGAAATTCATCAAAGTGAATCAGAAGAAATGAAAACTGATAAGGCAGAAAACCAAAAGGAACATTTTCTAGAAACCAGGTTTCTACAGAAGTAAAAGCTGTCCATTCAACCCTATATGAATCATAGTATTACCACATCTAAAATATTTTTATGTCATTCATATGTCAAACAGTTAAATGTATCACACCTAACTAATAAGGTATCATACCAAGCTTCTAAAATAATTCCAGTGGTTCTTAAACCTGTCTGATAATCAGAATCACCTGCTGAGTTTTTTTAAAATACAAATTCCTGTACTTCCACTCAGAGACTTCTTAAGTGAAGGGAGCCTTGGAATCTATATTTTTCTCATGCTCCCTAAATAATTATTAAGATAATCTAGGCCGGGCGCGGTGGCTCACGCCTGTAATCCTAGCTCTCTGGGAGGCGGAGGCGGGCAGATTGTTTGAGCTCAGGAGTTCGAAACCAGCCTGAGCAAGAGCGAGACCCCGTCTCTACTAAAAATAGAAAGAAATTAGCTAGACAACTAAAAATATATAGAAAAAATTGGCAGGGCATGGTGGCGCATGCCTGTAGTCCCAGCTACTCGGGAGGCTGAGGCAGAAGGATTGCTTGAGCCCAGGAGTTTGAGGTTGCTGTGAGCTAGGCTGACGCCACAGCACTCTAGCCTGGGCAACACAGTGAGACTCTGTCTCAAAAAAAAAAAAAAAAAAAAAAAAGATAATCTAGGTTTGAGAATGACTGCCTGAAAGGTAAACGAGTGGCTAGTATGAGTAACTTTTTCAGAGGAGTAAATGAAGACTGGCATGATTAGCTTGCTTTTGACAGCAGTGAACACTCAGAAATGTATCTCAGTTCCCAATTTCAAATTCTATTCCCTCTCCTAACCTAGAATCTAAGAAACATCTAAGGGAAAAAGTGGGAATCCAAGTTATTCATTTTGACATTGAATGAATTATTTTTAAACTATCATATGTAATTTTGGGAATCCATAACATTTTTTAATCAGAATTGTTTTGTGCTAAACTATTGCAAAACCTCGCTGAACAATTCACCTTTCTCAGAAAAATGATATAAATAGCCAACAATAATTGAATACTCATGTGCAAAACCCCTATGTACTTTACACATATTTTATCATTTAATACTTATAACAACCTGATAACATAAATAATTTTATTCTTATTTTACAGATGAGGAAACTAAGGCACAGAATGATTAAATAACTTGCTTAAGGTCACAGAACAAGTAGGTGTCAGAGTCAGAATATGAATACATACCAAAGTGTATGCTGTACATCATTACAATAAACTCCCTCCCCAAACATGTTATTAACTATTAATAAAAGAGAACTTCATTCTGTAAGTGAGCACTCATCTCACTGGACTCTTAATATTTTCAAACTTCCCACCCTCCTTTCACAGGTCCTTTTGAACTACGCTAATTCAGTAGCCACTAGCCACATATGGCTATTAAACAAACACTTGAAATGTGGCATCTGAATTGAAATGTGCTGGAGCATATAATACACACAAGCTTTCAAAAACATAATGTAATATATATATAATATCTCATTAATAATTTTTATATAACATGTTGAAATGAAAATATTTTGATATATTGGATTACATAAAATATATTATTAAAATTAATTTTACTTGTTTTCTTTTAACTTTTTAAAATATTTCTACTAGGAAATTTAAACTACCTGGCTCACATTATATATCCATTGGACAGCACTGCTGTAGAGTTTCTTCCACGTCCTTTCTATGATTGTTGACCTTCCACATACAGCCCCAAATTAGGCTTAGTCTACCCATACCCTTCTGTGGCATCTACTTAAAGGAAGTGATGACATATGCTTTGGTTTTAACAAAAGTTGTCTGTGATGAAAAGCCATTTCATATACTCCATCCTTCCCTAACTTTTCTCTATACCTAGCTGCAAAGAATCAGTGAATAGATGAGAGAAAAAAGGAGAGACAGTGCAAAATGGTATTTGGTGGTAACTCCAGTCTTTTAACTCCCCAGCGAACTAAAATTTGAAGAAACAGAACAGGTGTGATTACATACATCACCACATCACTCTGTAATCATGCATGGCAAGTAACCCACAAAGTGGCTAAATGTACACTTACCTAAGAGATTTGCATTAAGTATTCATTTTGTAAAAGTTTAGTGTGACTCTTGTAACATTTTCATTTTAAATGTGACTGAAGTATTTTAGCCTTTTCCATTAACAGTACAAAAGGTAATGTTAGAAAAATAAAAGAAAGGCAGAACTACCAAAATAAGTGCCACAATCTTTTAGAATAAAGGCCCCCTTTTCTCCTCAGAAGTATGCAACTTCCAACAGAGAAAATTGCAAGAAAATATTTTTCTCTTAGACTTACTGACTTCTTACAGAATTTCAGGTGTGAAAAAGACTTTAGAAGTCAAGTCCACTGACAAACTAACATCTGAATGTTCTCTACAACATTTTCAAGTGTTTGTAGTGGAAAACACTCCTTCCCAAGGCTGCTGGTCATTGTTGTTGTCATTTTTCACCATTTTTATCATTTTTTCTTATATTCAGCTAAAATGTGTTAACCCGTAGCTTTTACCCATTAATTCTATCTCTGTGCTCTGCTCTTGGATCATATAAACCAATCACACTTGCACATAAGAGTCCTGTTATTACTTAAAGATAGTTGTCTTCCACCTGGAGAATGCACTGGTTCCCACTCATTCTTCCATATACACATTGTCTCATCCTGACATCTACAAGTACTAGGTGATCCGCCCTCACCCACAATGCTGTAGCAGGCGACTAAGCAAATGGGAGTTAGGACTTCCACCTCTTGTTTATAACAAGTGTTCAGCCAGAGGTAGAAGGAGATATACTAAACAGCAATTTATCAGCTACTCTTTATTAATATTGGTCTTCAAGCAACTCTGCTCTCTCTCACTCCATTTTGAAGAGATGTTAGCCCAATTCAGGGCTTGTTGAAATCAATGCAGTCATACAACGTGCATGTACACAATCACAAAGTCCGAGGCTGACCCATCAAGGCTTCTCGTTTACCCTTCTATTGTACTGTCAAAGTAGAGTATGTGCCTCTTTCAAGCATTCTTAACCAGGATTCTTTAACTGGAAAAAAAAATGAATTAGTATCAGTCTGTAGGCAGGTTTATTAGAAAAAAAGAAGAAAACATCATCTGGTCAGATTTTTAGCATAGACAAAATGTAACAGTTTTAACAATGTCCATTCAAATGATCATTAAAAGGAGAATTTTTAAAGGCTCAACAAAAATAGACCAGCATATGAAGAGAAAGAGAAAATATGACTGATGAAGAGCCTAAGGAAATAGCCCCTAGAACATAGTTGCATTCTGTTTGTATTTTTTTCCCATTTTTCTGATTCTTAAATGTTGATTGTTTTGTATGAAAACCATCTTAATTAAACAGCTTACTAATATTGAGAGATATGTCTCATAAATTATTTACCTTAACACCTAGGACAAATGCACACACATAGTAAAGACAGGTGGGTAAAGACAGGTAGGCCTTAGTTTGTACAAATGACATTCTGAACAAAAGTTATATGTATATCACAGTAAGCCAGCAAAGAATGATTGAGGGAGGTAGACACAGTACGTGGAAAAAACCCTGGAGGCTGGAATGTAGTCCCAACTCTACCACTGACTTGCTCTATAACCTTAGGCAAATCATTTGATACTACTCTAGTCCATTTTTCCCATCCACAAAATGAGATAGATAAACTGGATAATTGCTAAAATTCTTTCCATTTCTGATACTCTGTGAAATCCTAGTTAAAAGGTAACAATAATTAGTATTCATTAAGTACTTGTGTTTTACTAGATACTATGCTAAGCGGTATTCATGTGTATTAACTCATTTAATTCTTAAGTAACCTTGTGAGGTAGATACTGTTAGGGAAGTTAAGGAACTTGCCCAGGGTCACAAAATAGCACAACTGGTCTTCTAACCCAGTCTGACTTCAGAACTGGCATGCAACATCCGCACTGTATTACCTCTAAATGTACAAGAGAAACTTGGTGTTTAAAGACATCTTAAAGTGAATACTTTGGGGAAGTAATCATCTCCTCATTTACCAGCTTTTAAGTTCTGACTGCCATGTTATATAGCTTGAGTGTTTCCATTTGTTGGATTTTTTTAAAAATCAGGTTATACCCCGTATTTGTTAAAGGAGTAGATATTCTTAATTACTGAAGGTTGAAGATGAAGGAAGGCAGCAAAAGATGGACTTTAATCATCCTTGCCTTTCCACATCTTTGGCTGGTGGTTTCCTAAAGTACCATCATACAAAGTGCTCAAAAATGATGCTGCGGAAAAATGAGTTAGAAAAGACATTTTTAAATATAACTAATTTTGATCTCTCTCTCTCCTCCCTCCCCCACCTTTCCCCACAGTGACTGTTTTGAGCCCAGCAGAAAAAGGTAAGATGATGTTGTAAATTGTATTGGTCAGGACTGTATCCTTCTTTCTATCTAAAAGGAAATTACATAAAAGCCTATAGTAATTGAGCATAAAAGCCTAGTTGAGCAACTTCCCCAGGAATACACTTAGGTAAATGGCAAGTTTAGGATGACAATTTTCAGGAAGCTTACCCGGAAATAGAGCAGTGCATAATACAGCAAGGCTGTTATAGTTGGCTGTATAAAAGCGATTGGAAATTGCCAAGATTTATGATAGAGAAGGACACAGGTAACCACTCTGTCTGCCATAGTGACCTTAGGCTCTTTCTTGGTTCATCACTGTTGTCCTAGATATCTTGCCTTTCTGCCCAATCCATCCCCTCTTCAAGGCACGGAGTAAGGGCCCCCCAGGGGACTTTAAAGGCTAACTCCTTCACCATCACAGTTCTAGTATATTTACTGTGCTCCTCTCCACTCCTCACCATCACCTTGGCTTGACCTGCAATTTATACTACCTTTCTAAAGAGATTGAGGCATTTTCCATTGAAAAAAGTATCAGCTAAGCATGAATCTTAACAAATCTATAGCTTTATGTTATTTTATCAGTAACAGTCATGAGTATTTATGTAACCACTTTATATAGCCACTTTTAATTCTCACTTCATAGAAATTGTTATAATTCATTAACCTACCTGGCATCCATATTATGCTGTTTTAAAGCTCTAGTTTACTATTAGTCATTTAACAGAGGCATTGACTATAGAGGCAACAGAGCAGAATGGTTGGGAGATAGTAGACCATAGTGTTTAAAAGTGTATGTTCTGGACTTAGAGTGTCTGAATTCAAATCCTGGCTCTGGGCCAGGTGTGGTGGCTCATGCCTGTAATCCTAGCACTCTGGGAGGCTGAGGCTGGAGGATCCCTTGAGGTCAGGAGTTTGAGACCAGCCTGAGCACAAGCAAGACCCCATCTCTACAAAAAATAGAAAAATTTGGCCAGGTGTGGTGGCTCACGCCTGTAATCCTAGCACTCTGGAAGGCCGAGGCGGGAGGATTGTTTGAGCTCAGGAGTTTGAAACCAGCCTGAGCAAGAGCGAGACCCCACCTCTACTAAAAATAGAAAGAAATTAATCAGACAA
>NW_012154840.1:4573711-4575448 GCF_000956105.1 Propithecus coquereli
AGCAAGAGCGAGACCCCGTCTCTACCAAAAATAGAAAGAAATTAATCAGACAACTAAAAATATGTAGAAAAAACTAGCCGGGCATGGTGGCTCATGCCTGTAGTCCCAGCTACTCGGGAAGCTGAGGCAGGAGGATCGCTTGAGCCCAGGAGTTTGAGGTTGCTGTGAGCTAGGCTGAAGCCACAGCACTCTAGCCCAGGCAACACAGTGAGACTCTGTCTCAAAAAAAAAAAAAAAGGAAGTACATACTGATGACTCAATAAAGGTTTGCTACTATGATTATAGTGTTAGAGCAAGTCTTGAGTTGCCTCTTATTCGTGTGAATGGTTCTTAAGGTCAGAGATCATCTTCTATGTAAAAATATTATCAATAAATAAATATTTCCCACAACACACTTTCAAGACAAGTTGAATGGAGGCTTAGATGATGCTCTATCATAATAGGAATAATAATACAATTTATTGTGCCAGGTACTATCCTTAGTATTATTATATATGCATTATATCCTTCAATATTTACATCAACACAATGATGTAGATACTCTTATATCCATTTTATACAGAGCAAAACTGAAATTTAGAGAAATTAAGTAACTTATCCCAGTTCATCTAGCTAGTAAGTGGTAGGATTCAAACTCAGAACTGTCTGACTTCAAAGCTCACACACTTATCCAAACTACACTTGTATTTTACTTTACTTTTATTTTATTTTATTTCCTTTTTAGAGTGGGGTCTTGCTATGTTGCCCAGACTGGCCTCGATCTCTTGGGCTTAAGCGATCCTCCCATCTTAGCCTCCTGAGTACCTAGGACTACAAGCACTTGCCATTGCACCCAGCTTATATTTTACTTTTCAATGTACAACTCCTAAGTTTGCTTAGCTGAGCTCTTTACTCAGAAACTCGATGCTCAATTGCTGTTTTTTCCAGTGTCCAAAGTACCATGTCTTTATTTTTGTGTGTGTTATCAGTGAACTCAACTAAACCAATGTGGGGTGTCATTTGTAAGCCCAATTCAGTTCAAAGCCTTCCCGATGACATCAATCCATTTACCAGGATTTGAGTTCTCTAGGAGATTGTTACTACAATATATGATCTCTATGGTCTCTTCTGACTTTAGGATTCTGTGATTCCAAAGCATTTTCCTTGTGATAGTTCTTAGATTTATCAACACAGTAAAGAATAAGATTAGGTTTTGCTTCTTCCTTTTGCAGCAGGGCATAATGGGACCAAGCACAAGATTTATGCAACAGAAGATCTGTGTTGGAGTTCCAGCTCTATCATTTACTAGCTCTATGACCTTTGGAAAGTGCCTCAACTTTCTGAACTTCAATTTCTATAAAATGAGGCTAATTTAATAACATCTTACAGATCTATTGTAAGCTAGTGAAAGTATACAGCAGTAAGCTGCTTTGTAAATGTTAAATATTAACAATCTTAGTTGTTACTTTTTTATATGTCAGGATTCTCAGAGACAGTGGAAGCTATAAACAAAAACAGTATTCAATGATAACAAAAAATTCAAAGGTTTGACTTGTAAAGAACTTCTGAATGGTAGGGCAGGTTACTAAGTGCTGTGGATTCCCCTTTTCAGAAAGTATCAGACACATGTACTCACCATCAAATTGGTATTAACTGATCAACACTTAAGTGAACGTATAGTACTAACATTCATCGGGTGTCGGGCAGATGGGAGGGGGAGGAGGGGATGGCTATACACGCACATAATGGGTGCGATGC
>NW_012154840.1:4579613-4580595 GCF_000956105.1 Propithecus coquereli
TTACTACTATATGTGCACTTAAGTGTTGATCAGTTAAAACCAATTTGATGGTGAGTACATGTGGTGCTTATTTTCCATCTGATCCAGCAATCCCATTACTGGGCATCTACCCAAAAGGACAAATCTCTTTTGATATAACTACATCTAAATGTACCATTTTAAACCTCTGATTTCCCCATGCTTCAACGCATCTCTCCCCAGCGGGCTAGATTAGAATTTCCATACTCCTGTGTCCTTCCCAACATGCACCTGAAAACTCTACTTCTATCAGGTTACTGATGGGTGGGGACATATATTAAGCCAAAATGATAAGCTCAATATATAAGAAGAAATATCAGCCACAGTGCAGCCAATGCTAGGTTTTAGAGTCATTATTTTGCTTCCCACCCCAGCTTTATACTTATGAACACTACTTTTAATCCTACAGCCCATAACTCCTAACACATGTAAATATGGCTATTGAGGAAAATAAAAAATTACACTGGGAAGTCAGGATAAATACTTATTTATTTTGCTAAATATCAGAAAATTTAATATGAAAAGACAGCAAAGGAAAGGTTCATTTGTAGATCTCTTTGTTTTTTGTTTGTTTGTTTGTTTGTTTGTCTGTCTGAGACAGGGTCTCACTCTGTCACCCAGGCTGGAGTGCAGTGGTGTGATCACAGCTCACTGCAACCTCGAATTTATGGGCTCCAGCAATTCTCCTGCCTCAGTCTTAGTCCTTGGTAAGACTACAAGCACACTCCTGGCTAATTTTTTAATTGTTTTTAGAGATAGTGTCTTGCCATGTTGCCTAGGCTGGTCTCAAATTCCCAGCCTCAAGTGATGCTCACATCGGCTTGCCAAAGTGCTGGGATTACAGGCATGAGCCACTGCACCTGGCCTATTATTGTTTTTGTCAGGTTTCTTGAGATATAATTTACATACAATAGCGTCACCCTTTTTAAGTGTACAGGTCGATGACTTTTGACAAATGTATACA
>NW_012154840.1:4580645-4583343 GCF_000956105.1 Propithecus coquereli
AAAAAAAAAAAAAAAGAAAGAAATGAAAGCCTCAAAACACATAACCTTCCATTAGTCTCCAAAGCTTAAGGAAACCATAGTCAAACGTACTGCAAAACTTTTCCCATTTCTTGTATACTTAATGGCTCTTGTACTGGGTTGAAGAGTGTCTTTCCAAAATTGATGTCTACACGGAACTTGTGAATGTGACCTTATTTAGAAATAGGGTCTTTTCAGATGTAATCAACTTAAGATGAGTTCATACTGGATTAGAGTGAGCCCTAATCCGGTAACTGGTATCCTAAGAAGAGGGAAATTTGGATATACAGATACACAAAGAGAGAGGATGGCCATGTGAAGATGGAGGCAGAGATTGGGGTTATGCTGCCACAAACCAAGGAATGCTAAGGGTTGCCAACAACTACCAGAAGCTGGAAAGAGGGAAAGAAGGATCCTCCCCTGGAGCCTTCAGTAACAGCATGGCCTTGCCTATATCTTGGTCTCAGACTTCTAGCCTCCAGAGCTGAGAGAATAAATTTCTGTTATTTTAAGCTACCCAGTTTATTGTAATTTGTTATCACAGCCCTAGGAAACTAATACAGTTCCTGATAAATTTCAATCTCTACTGTTAAAAGCACCATAACAATAGCAAAAAGCATAGTAACTGTAGCAAATAAGCAAAGATTTTGGCGTCAGACCCACCTGGGATTGAGTCTTGACTTTGCCACTTACCACGTATATAATATTGGGAAACTTTACCTAAATTTCACTTTTTTCCTCTGTAAAGTGGAGATAATACCTACCTTTCATGGTTATTTTGAGTACTAATGAGAGCGCTCAAGAGTATGTAAGTCTCTTGGTATAGTTCCTGGCACATAATAAATACAAAATAAATAGTAGTGAATACTATTAGGATTATTATTGTTATTGGTATTAACATTGGAGAGGATCTAAAAGATCTTTTTTGGCCGGGCGCAGTGGCTCACATCTATAATCCTAGCACTCTGGGAGGCCGAGGCAGGAGGATCGCTCAAGGTCAGGAGTTTGAGACCAGCCTGAGCAAGAGCGAGACCCCGCCTCTACTAAAAAAATAGAAAGAAATTAGCTGGACTACTAAAAATAGAAAACATTAGCCGGGCATGATGGCGCATATCTGTAGTCCCAGCTACTCGGGAGGCTGAGGCAGAAGGATTGCTTGAGCCCAGGAGTTTGAGGTTGCTGTAAGCTAGGCTGATGCCACGGCACTCTAGCCCAGGTGACAGAGAAAGACTCTGTCATAGAAAAAAATAAATAAAATAAAAGATCTTTTTTCTAAGAAGTATAACATATTTCAGGACTGTAATTCCTTATGACTCCTCTTGTGAATAGATTGTCAAAATCCATGCATTTATGTTTTATAGGTAGAACAACTGAGACTCAAAGAAGTAAAATATGTTCACCTGGTCATGCTGATTCTAGTGTACAGAAAGGACTGAAGCCCAGGTCATCTGAACCACAGTCCTGAATGTTATATGTCAGCTTTAGTTTTACAGGACTCAGATATTCTTTTTTTAAAGACATGAGTCCATATTTTCTTACATATATCATACTTTTTAAGACATGATAATGATGTATTTATTTTGCTTTCATAAATGTTTTACATAAATGATCTTATTAGGCATCATGCTATCCATATTTTGAAGGTCTTGACTGGAAAGTCTTCCCTCCTGTACCCTTGAAGTGAGGATCTGTGGTGAGCTGGAGGTTAGGAATTTAGTAGGGTCTAAGGATGGAGTAAGGCAAAGAGATGAACTTAGGAATAAGGTAACCATCAAGCATGATCAGACAATTCGCATATAATCAAGAGTAATGCATTGCCCACAGTTGTTCATCTTCAAAAAGGGCCATTAATCACTTTAAACAAAAGTTCAACTCACTCTCTGAAAAGTCGTTTGTGTTTTGAATGGTTTGCATATTAAATTTTCTGATTTCTCCCTTAAAATGGTTGTAATTATCTACCTTTTCAGAAATAGATATCATTCCTAAATAATAGAACTGTTACGGGCTGACTTGTGTCCCCTCAACATTCTTATGTTGAAGTCCTACCCTCCAGCACCTCAGAATGTGACTATATTTGGAGAAAGGGCCTTTAAAGAGGTAATTAAGTTAAAATGACGTCACCAGGGTTGTCCATAATCCAGTTTGACTGGTGTCCTTATAAGAAAAGGAAATTTGGACATAGACAGGTACAGAAAGAAGATCATGTGAGGACACAGGGAGAAGATGGCCATCTTCATGCTAAGGAGAGAGGCCTCAGAAAGAGCCAAAACTACCAACACCTTGATCTTGGACTTCTAACCTCCAGAATTGCGAGAGAATAAATTTATATCATTTAAGGCACCCAGTCTGTGGTACTTCATTATGGCAGCCCTAGCAAACTGATACAAGAAGTTAATTGGTTTCTATTAAAAAATCCAGAGCATGGAAATACCTACTTTGTGTTAGCTTCTCAGTTAGATTAACCTTAACTTCTCGGTGATATATTAAACATCAGGAAGGTGACAGGGTATTGGGAGGAAAAAGTTTGGGCCACAATATGATCTTTAATACTCACCTTCACACTGTATGGGAAATCTTCAGTTTCATTTTGAGCAGTTATCTCAGTGCTCTCAATAATATACTATTTTTTATTTATTATTATAAAATTACCTTACAATGAAGGTTTGGGGACCAGACAAAA
>NW_012154840.1:4587094-4592851 GCF_000956105.1 Propithecus coquereli
TAGAGATCTTTCACTTTTTGGTTAAGTTTATTCCTAGGTATTTTATTTTATTTGTATCTATTGTAAATGGGATTACTTTCTCGGTTTCTTTTTCAGATTGTTTGCTGTTGGCATATAGAAATGCTATTGATTTCTGTATGTTGATTTTGTATCCTGGAACTTTGCTGAATTTGTTTATCAGTTCTAATAGTTTTTGTGTGTGTGTGAAGTCTTTATGTTTTCTCTAGATATAAGATCATATCATCTGCAAACAAGGATAATTTGATTTCTTCCTTTCCAATTTGGATGCCCTTTTATTTCTTTCTCTTATCTGATTTCTCTAGCTGGAACCTCCAGTACTATGTTGAATAACAGTGGTGAGAGTGGTCTTGTTCCAGATCTTGGAGGAAAGGCTTTGAGTTTTTGCCTATTCAGTATGGTATCAGCTGTGGGTCTGTTATATATGGCTTTATTGTGTTGAGATATATTCCTTCTATACCCAGTTTTTTTGGTGTTTTTACCATGAAAGGATGTTGAATTTTATCAAATGCTTTTCAGCATCAATTGAAATGATCATATGGTTTTTGTCCTTCATTCTGTTGATATGATGTATCACACTGACAGATTGTCCTTACATCCCTGAGATGAATCCCACTTGATCACGATGAATAATCCTTTTAATGTGATGTTGAATTCTCTTTGCTACTGTTTTGTTGAGGATTTTTGCATCTGTGTTCATCAGAGATGTTGGCCCATAGTTTTCTTTTTTTGTTGTGTCTTTGTCTGGTTTTGGTGTCAGGGTGATACAGGCCTCATAGAATGAATTTGGGAGTATTCCCTCCTCCTCAATTTTTCGAATAGTTTAAGTAGAATTGGCATTAGTTCTTCTTTAAGTGCGTGGTAGAATTCAGCAGTGAAGCCATCAGGTCCTGGGCTTTGTGATGGGAGACTTTTTATTACTGCTTCTATCTTATTACTTATTATTGGTTTATTCAGGTTTTGGATTTCTTCCTGGTTCAGTTTTGGGCTATTTTGACTAAAGCTGATAAGAATATACACAGACAAGCTTTTGTGAGGATATATGTTTTTATTTCTCTTGGGTAAATACCTAGGAGTGGGATTTCTGGGTCATATGGTAAGTGTATGTTTAACTTTATAGGGAATTGCCAAAGTGTTTTCCAAGTAAGTTCTACCATTTTGCTTTCCTACCAGTGATATATGAGAGTTCTAGTTGCTCTACATCTTCACTATCACTTGATGTTGTCACTTTGTTTTTGTTTCCGTTGTTTCACCATTCTATTAGGTAGGAAGTGGTATCTCCTTATAGTTTGTTTTTTTTGTCCTTATGGTTTTTAATTTGTACTTCTGTAATGACTAGTGTTATTAAGCATCTTTTCATGTGTTTGTTTGCCATCTGTATATCTTCTTTTGTGAAGTGTCTAAGTCTTTTGCCCATTTTTTATTGAGTCGTTTGTCTTATTGAATTGTAAGAGATCTTTAAATGTCTGAATATACATCTCTTTGTTTTTAAGCAAATTTGATTTCCCTCCATGGAGGAAAATTAGTATCAATGAGAGGTCCTTGCCAGGAGGAATATTTATGCTTAATGTGAGGAAAATGCATCCATCTAACAATTAGAGTTTTCCAACAATAGAATGGCTGCCCCAGGAGTTGATAAGTTCCCCATTACTTAAGATGTTCAAACAAAAACTGGGTAACCAATTATTAGGGATAGTGTAAAACAGATCAATGCATCTTCTAGACCATTGGACTAAATAGTATCTAAGGTCCCTTTCAACTCTGAAAATTTATGATATTAATATAAACTAAGTCAACCTCATGTTAATAAGGAAGAGGAATTATTGGTTACGTCAACAAAGGGTAATACATTCTGAGGGAACCAAGCTGTGAGTGGTAGAACCTCTGCCACTTCCCCAGCCAGCGAACTAGCTCACAAATCCCTAGCCACCATGTAGACAACAGAGATTTTCTGTTCCCCTTCAGAGTCTGCTGTGAATATCCCTGACAACATGGAGGCATTGGCTGGACTTAATCCAAATTATACATACAGAATGATGATATCCCAACTATCCATTTTAAACCAAGAAAGTAGCCAAAGATTATTCCCCAAAGGATATTGTCCTGTGTACTTCTTTATCCCCAAGATTGAAGAATCAATGAAATTTGGGGTAGATATTATTAATAAGAGGACTAGAAACAAACCATTTTCCTCTTTTTATTTTTTTAAATTTTTTTGTAGAGACAGGGTCTTTCTGTATTGCCTGGTCTCAAACTGTTGGCCTCAAGCGATACGCCTGCCCCAACATCCCAAAGTGCCAGGATGGATTAGAGGAGTAAGCCACTGTGCCCGGCATTCTGCTCTTTTTAAACAAAGCAATGGTGTGTCTGTCCCTGAAGTCTGTGTAATTTTCATCACCATATCTCAGAAAACAAATCACTAAGATTTAAGAGGAAGGAAGGGAGAGGAAGAAGACTGATGTTTATTCAGTCCATAGAGTATGTTAGTTACTTTCACACATTTAAGTCAATCAGTTCTCACAACAACCTTGTCAAGCAGGTATTTTAATTATATACAATACTATGTCTATATGATATATATGCACACACATACATATAAATATATATGATCATATATATACACATATGATTATTGGAAATGTTAAACAACTTCTCAAAAACACATAGTTATTAAGTGGCAGATCCAGACGTCAAACCCTAGTCATCTAATTCCAAATCCATTGTATTTTATACAACACCTCAATGCTCAAAACAGACCAAAAAGGAAAGGCCTTGTCAGCATGGAAAAAACAGAAACCGAAAGGGACCTGTAATCCAAGTTCATAAACATATGAAGTTTATGTATTTTGTTAGCTTGGTGTCATTCACCAAATCCCAATTCACAGGGATTAGATAGCTCTTTGAAACTTACAAATACTAAGTTTAAGACAACTAAAATGAATCCCTGCTTTGCATAGTGACTGGCAAACTTATAAGACTCATTACACCAAAGAATTGATATAGACTCAAAACATAATCAGCTTTATAAAAGTTTTATATAAATTGATAAGTGGTAGATGCCTAATGGCTAATTAGGAGAAATTTGTATACTTGAGATAACCCTAACTTTTGAAGTGAATATCAATGAGGAAAACCATGCCCTTTAAAAACATAATGCCACTTATTGGCATCAGAATTTGATCCCACCTTAGGGATACTTCTAGGGAGTAGCTGGCTAAACCTCAGAAACAACTTTCGAGAAAATCTTGAATTTTAAGGGGTAGCTAAATCATGGAAACAACTCTTGGGCAATTCTTGTATTTTCGTGAAGTATCCTTAGGTCCTTGAGCACAACACATAGCCCTCTTACCCCATTCTCTCTTTTGCTTCAGATAGCTGAGAGACAAGGTCTAGCTCTTTATTAGAGCTTGTAAAGCAGTGAAAGTAAAGTAAGGCAGTGAACCCAAATGTTAGAATCAATACCTCATTGCTAAGTGTTCTGCACAAAGGGAGATGTGACTGTCTGGCTGACAAATTTCCCCCTGATCACAATTTGGGGGTTTCCATCCTAAGCCAAAATGGGGATTTTAATGAAGACTTTTTCAGTTGCTAAGGCATCACTTGCTGTTCCTATTTGAATTATAGTGTGTAGTTGCAGGGTACTCCCCTTTCCCCACTAGCCCCCTCAACCAACCCAAATGCTTTTAGTAATCAATTGGTATGAAAGATATTACAGAAAATAGTGTCTTTTTAAACTAGTTTCCAACAATAGCTTTTAAAGAAAAGAGGTATGTTATATAATTGCCACAGTAACAGCCTTAGCATTTATGTGTCTGAATATGTATAGTAAAGCTGCATTACTTTCCTCTTTTCTCCACTTTGGTGCTCACCTTGCTGCATTCGTTCTTATTCTCACAAGAAGGTACATGCAGACATCACAAACGCACGTGCGCATGCACACACACACACACACACACACACATACACATACAAAATCACCCATTTTCTACTAGTCTCTGGAAGCAACACTTAGAAAGGGCATCCTGCTGGTGAAAGATGTTGCTAACAGCAACTTTATGCTACTTCCACCATGTAATTTCAGATTCCATAATTTTTATCAAAGTGTTTACAAATCATTATTTCAGAAAAAAAAGCTCAAGTAGTCTTTCTCATTTCAGAAGCTATTTCCATAATGGGATATTCACATCACAACACAGTGACTAAATTCAGAACAACTTCATGCTTGGGTGGATTTTTCCTTGGCAGTTGGTCACGTTCCTTGTGGTTGATTTCTGCTCCCCCTGAAAACCTTTACACCTTGTGTAAGGAAAGAAAAAAAAAACACTTGAAAGGCTTTTGGCTTTCATGCAATAATCATAGCTCTAGCAGCTTCTGATATTCCATGACTGTAATCAGTGCCAGATAAGTGAAAGGCTCTATCTAACTGTGCCTATTTGCTTAAAAAAATGTTTTCCCATTTCCATTCCAATGTCAGTGAGTAGCAACAGTTCAGAGATATAGTTCATAGCTGTTTGATTTCCCTAATGATCTGAAACCCCACTGCAACATCACACTTGAAAGGAAAGACTCAATGTCCCTGCAGTTTGTAAGGATGTCTGTTCTAGGTATAAAAGAATTAATTATAAAGAAATGTGTTGCACATTTTTAAGGCAAAAAAGAATAGACACGTACACATTTGGGACCATAGCTTAGGAACATCATATATATATAGGGAAAAACAAATTGGGAATCATGAGGCCTGCCCAGAGTTCAAGGATACTCACTTTAGTGTATTGGTAGAGATGATGTATTTGCCTTCCAGGGATGTGGGAGAGGAGCTTCCTTCTTTAGATGGTAGCCTGGACAACCAAATGGCCTCTAAGACCCTGTTTTTCATGGGTCATCTACCTCACAATCACTTGGGGGAGTTGTTGGATTCTTGGACTCCATCTCAAACTACCAATTTAGAATCTTTGGTGTAGGGATTGGCAATCTGCATTTTAATAACCTTTCTGGGTGATTTTGATGCAAACTGAATTTTGAGAATCACTGCTCCAAGGACAAGCACTCTGGACTGGAAGTGAAGAAACTTGGATTCTGGTTCCATTGCTTCCATACCTTTGCTGGGTAATCCTGATCAAATCACTTTCCCTCCCTGGGTCTCATTTGCCTCTCTATAAAATAAGAGGGTTGAACTAGATGATCTCTATGGTCTCACCCAACTCTAAGATTTTTATGAAATCTGTGGTACAGTCCCTATTCTAGCAATCTATTGAATGACCTTGACTTAGGCATTTAACCTCAACAGCCTTCATTTTCCATCCATCTACAAAAAAGTACCCATAATTCTATGAAACCCTGGAATACAGGAATGGGAGCCAGCTATTTCTAGTTCCATGATTAAACCAGTTATTAGTATGTAGTAACAGCTGGAACAAGCTAAAGTCTCACACTTCCCATCTTAGTCGTTGGAATAAAAGCTATAGTTTAATGCCCTTAAAATACTTCCAAAAGTAAGAGTTTAGTTCTCAACCATTCAGGTGACCCAAATTGGTTAACCTCGTTACTCTCAAAGAGCACAATGAGAGGGTAAACATAAAATTGTTTTCTCCTGATATCTTTAAAATCAAGATTCCATACTGAAGGAACATGGGTTACCATATATCCCTTCTAACTTTGGCATAGTATTTTCCCTGAATAAACCTCATAAAATCAAAGAAACAAAACCACAGCAAAAGATAACACATAAAGAAACATTTC
>NW_012154840.1:4594411-4596185 GCF_000956105.1 Propithecus coquereli
AGGAGGGAGAATTTTCACTGTATACTATTCTATACCTTCAAATTTTGAACTTTGTGAATGTATTACCTTTCAAAAAAATACAATGAAAAATTTAAAATATTACAAACATTTCATGTTTATTGTGTGCATATATTTATATAAACATATAAAAATAAGATCTGGAATGATACATACCAAACACCAAGGAAGTGTTATGCTTTAGGATGGGAAAGTGAGAAGTAAGATGTATGCATGTAGTGGACATTTATTTTTTACCTTATATTGCTTGAATTTTAAGATGAGATTTTATAATTACAAAAATCAAGCACATATAAAAGGTCTTAAAGTATTGGTCTTTGCGCACTGGGCCAAGCGAGTAAGGCTTTTTCCAATTCAGCCATAAATGTATGAATGGTTCAGTCCTATTAACTTTGGTCTTGTCACATCATTCCCTTGCGTCTTTCTGATGGATTGAAATAATAAGACCATGCCCTTCAAGGACTTGCAGTGAAACAGTAAACTGATTTTCAGTTTTATAACCACCTCTGTGCAGAATACCAAAATTCCCCATATCAGAAGAGCTATCTGAGAGGCAAAGAGCATGAAAAGAAAGGCATGGAGAGCCACATGTACAACTGTCTCAAAAGATTAACTCACACTTCAAAAGTGTGTAGTCTTTGGAGCTACTGAAAAGAACTTAGGATTTAGAGTCTGAAGTCCTGTGTTTAATACCTGGCTATGTTATAGAGTAAGTATGTGGCTTTTGTTAATCAACTACCCCTGATAGTTTATCAGCTATCCTTATCCTATTATCTATCTCATAAAGTTATTGAGAAAATTAAATGAGATAATATATGTGAAAACTTGTTGTAAACTCTAAAATGCTGTGTAAATTATATCATCATCACCTTTGAGCACCCACAGTGGCAGAGATAATGACAATTGGCTAAAGTATTAAATAGCTTCCCCTACATTGTCATATAAAGGACATTCCCCCCTTTGCTTCCAGAATCATATGGCAACTTTAAAGGCATGCAACTTCCAGAAAGTCTTTGGTTCAAAATTCGGCATTTTTATGACTTGTTTGTGTGACTGCATGGGAAAATGCTAAGAATTAACATTTCATAATAATGTTAGAGAATATGTGATAATAGGAAAAGAAGTAGAAATTCGGCATTGAGCTTTGTCTTTTTGAACTCTTAGAAATAGATAAAAAGATAATATAAACACTGATTTTTTTTTTAATTTCAGTTATCTACCTCATACTCTACCATGCCATCTTTGTGTTCTTTGCCTGGACCTACTGGAAGTCTATCTTTACACTTCCACAGCAGCCAAACCAGAAGGTAAGAATATTGGTTACTTCTTAAAAGCTAAGAACAGAGGAAAGTAGAAATACCAATAAAGCAAGAAGAGGACAGTAAAAGGAGCAAATAACTTCTATTACAAAAGAATCATGGTAATCTTAAGGAAGGACTCTTATAGGTGAATTAAGGATAGGATAGGCTATTGAAGGAGTCTGTGAAATCATCAGCCCTGGATATCCTTAAGACTAGAAAACCACTACCTGCATTGGTAATATAATTAGAAAAACAAGAACCCACTTGGATTCTGGGACCTCATCTAGTTCAATTCTATAAAACTATTATTTTAGTACTCAGCAAGACTCTGAGAAAAAAATACAACAGTTAAATCAAACATTTTCAAACTGTTCTCTTGAATCGAAATGTTTCATGCAACATTTGGAAGGGTTTGTGAAAGAATTTGTTATCATATCAGGCATTTATAATGTGCA
>NW_012154840.1:4598385-4605208 GCF_000956105.1 Propithecus coquereli
CTTCCTCTGGCCAGTGTAAGTAAGCAAGAAAAGAAATAAAAGGCATCCAAACTGTACTGGAAGAAATAAAATTGTCTCTGTTTGCAGATGACATGATCTTATCTATAGAAAGCCATAAAGATTCCACACACAAAAAAACTATTACAACTAATAAATGAATTAATCAAAGTTGCAGTATATAAAATCAACATGTCAACACACAAAAATCAATTGTTTTGATATACTAACAATGAATAATCTGAAAGGAAATTTTTTAAAAATTCCATTTATAATAGCATCAAAAAGAATAAAATACTTAGGAATAATTTTAACCAAGAGGGTGAAAGACTTGTACACTAAAAACTAAAAAATATTACTGAAAGAAATTAGACACAAATAAATGGAAAGACATTGTGTTCATGGATTGCAAGAGTTAATATTGTTAAGATGTCAATACTACTGAAATTAAGATTCAGTGCAATCTCTATCAAAATCCCAATGATATTTTTTGCACAAATAGAAAATTCCATTGTAAAATTTATATGGACTTTCAAAGGGATTGCAAATAGCCAAAACAATCTTGAAAAAGAACAAAGTTGGCATTTCACACTTCCTGATTTCAAAACTTGCTACAAAGCTACAGTAATAAAAATGATGTGATACTGGCATAAAGACAGATAGATAGACCCATGGAATACAATAGAGAGCCCAGAAATAAGAACACTCATATATTTGGTCAGAAATTTTAAACAAGGATGCTAAGACCATTCAATGGAGAAAGGATAGTCTTTTCAGCAAGGGTTGCTGGAAAAACTGGATATCCACATGCAAAAGAATGAAGTAGGACCCTTACCTTACACAATATACAAAAATTAACTCAAAATAGATCAAAGACCTAAACATAAGAGCTAGAACTATAAAACTCTTAGGAAAAAAACACAGGGGAAAAATTTTATGACATTGGATTTGGCAATGATTTCTTGGATATGACACCAAAAGTACAGGAAACAAAAGTAAAAACACATAAATTGGACATCAAAATTAAAAACTTTCATGCATCAAAAGACACAATCAACAGAGTGAAAAAGCAACCTACAAAATGGGAGAAAATATTTGCAAATCATATATCTGACAAGGAGCTAGTATCCAGAATATAAAAGAACTTCTACAATTCAGCAACAAAAAAAACCCGACTCATTTAAAATGGTCAAAGGACTCAACTAGACAGTTCTCCAAAGAAGAGGTACAAATTACCAAGAAGCACATGAAAAGATGCTGAACATCACTAATCATTAGGTAAATGTAAATCAAAACCACAAGGAGATACCACCTCGCACCTATTAGGATGCCTACTATCAAGAAAAAAATGGAAAACAGTGAGTGTTGGCGAGAATGCGGAGAACTAGGAACACCTGTGAGCTGTTGGTGGGTATGGTACAGCCACTATGGAAAATAGTATACTGGTTCTTCAAAGAATTAAAAATAGAACACCATATGATCTAACAATTCCGCTTCTGAATGTATACCCAAAAGAACGGAAAGCAAGGTTTCGAAGAAATATTTGTATGCCCATGTTTATAGCAGCATTATTCACAATAGCCAAAAGGTGGAAGTAACCCAAATGAATGGATAAATAAAATTTGGTATATACATACAATGGAATATTATTCAGCTTTTGAAAAGGAAAGAAATTCTGACATGTGCTACAACATAGATGAAACTCGAGGACATTATGCTAAGTGAAACAAACCAGTCACAAAAAGGTGACTACTGGGCTGGACATAGTGGCTTACACCTGTAATCCCAGCATTTTGGGAGGCCAACGCAGCAGAATTGCTTGAGGCCAGGAGTTTGAGACCAGGTTGGGCAACATAGAAAGACATCATCTCTACAGAAAATTTTAAAATTAGCCAGGTGTGGTGGCATGTGCCTGTGGTTCTAGCTACTCAGAAGGCTGAGGTGGGAGAACCACTTGAGCCCAGGAGTTTGAGGTTACAGTAAGCTATGATCATACCACTGCACTCCAGCCTGGGCAACAGGCTTACCTCTTAAAAAAAAAAGGCAAATACTGTATGATTCTGCTTGTATGAGGTACCTAGAGTAGTCAAATTCACAGAAATAAAAAGTAGAATGGTCTTTGGTAGGAACTGGGAGGAAGAGGAAATGGGGAGTTATTGTTTAATGAATATAGAATTTCAGTTTGAGAAGATGGAAAAAATTCTGAAGATAGATGGTAGTGACAGCTATACAACAATGTGAATGTACTTAGTGCCACTGACCTTATGTTTTAAAATGGTTACAATGGTTAAATTTTATGTTACGTATATTTTATCACAATTAAAAAACAGATAGGGCCCTGTACAGTGCCCCACACCTGAATCCTAGCACTTTGGGAGGCCCAGGTAGGAGGATTGCTTGAGGCCAGGAGTTTGAGACCAGCCTGAGCAAGAGTGAGACGCTGTCTCTACAAAAAGATAGAAAAATTAGCTGGGTGTGGTGGCACATGCCTGTAGTCCCAGCTACTTGGGAGGCTGAGGCAGAATCATTTGAGCTGAGGAGTTTGAGGTTGCAGTAAGCTATAATGATGCCATTGCACTCTAGCCTGGGAGACAGAGCAAGACCTTGTCTCCAAAAATAAAAAAAAAAAATGAAGACCTAAATAAATGTAAGACCTAACCTATAAAACTTAGGAGAAAATCTTCATGACCTTGGATTTGGCAATGAATTGTTAGATATGACACCAAAAGCACAAGCAGCAAAAAAAAAAGAAAAGATAAATTTGACTTTATCAAAATTAAAAACTTTTGTGCATCAAACAACACTATCAAGAAAATGAGATAACCACCCAAGGAATGGGAAAAAATATTTGCAAATCATATATCTGACATGTCAAGTGTTCAAATTATATAAAGAATTCATACAACTCAATAACAAAAAGACAAACAATTTAAAAATGGGGAAGGGACTTGAGTAGACATTTCTCCAAAGAATATAATACAGAAATGTCTGAAAAGATGCTTGACATCATAAGTCATTAGAGAGATACAAATCAAGACCATGATGAGATATCACTTTGCACCTACTAGAATAGTTAAAATTAAATAATTTAATGAATGAAAAATAACAAGTGTTGGTGAGGATGTGAAGAAATCAGAATCCTCATACATTGATACTAGGAATGTAAAATGGTATAGCCAGTATGGAAAACAGCTGTGAAGTTCCTTATAAAGTTAAATATGGAATTACCATGTGACCCAGAAATTCCACTCCTAGGTATATTCAATTCAAAAGAATTGAAAACAGTTATCAAAACAAATACTTATACATGACTGTTTATATCAGCACTATTTACTATAGCCAAAAGGTGGAAACAACCCAAATGTCCATCAACGGATAAATGGATTAAAAAAGTGTGGTATGTCCACACAGTGGAATATTATTCAGCCCTGAAAAGGAATGTAGTACTGATGTATACTACAACTGGATGAACCTTTAAAACATTATGCTAATTGAAAGACACCAGACACCAAAGACCACGTAGTTTTGATCACATTTATATGAAATATCTAGAAAGGCAAATCCACAGAGACAGAAAGTAGATTAGTGATTGCCAGGGTCTGGGGATAGGGAGGTATGGGGAATGACACTATAATGGGTACGGGATTTCCTTTTGGGGAGATGAAAATGTTCTGGAATTAGATAGTGGCAATGGCTGCACAACACTGTGAAGGTACTAAATGCCACTGAATTATACACTACAAAATGTACACTTTAAAATGGAATTTTATGTTATGTGAATTTTATCTCAATAAAAATAAGTGTCCCCTTCACATTACTTATGAAGCTTGTAGGCCAGTAGAAACGCTGATTGATTGGAAATCTTATAGGCCTAAACTGGGTGACATGATAGGATTTAGACAAGGACTGCAAATATCTAACATTTAAGACCACGTCTTCATCGTTTTTAATTTGTAAAAAGAAAAGGAGAGTTCTTTGGTCCTATTTAATAGCCACAATATTAGTTTCTCTAATACCAGATACATCCCAACGTATCATCAGCCATCCCATCCAAAATGCATTTACTGGCTCATTGCATTCTAATTCTTGATAAGGCCTGGTTAGTGCCAGAAATAGGGCATCCAGGCCTGGCATCTTATTCCAAACCAAAGCCAACCTGTTGAATAACCACAATGTATTTATCACATACAAATATAAACAACTCTGCCTGTGCCCTTCAAGTAGGTGTGGTGTACCATAATAAAGTTATATTCCCAAGGATATCCCCGAAATTTTTTTTTCTTTTTTCTTTTAGCATATTATAGGGGTACAAATGTTTAGGTTACGTATATTGCCCTTGCCCCACCCGAGTCAGAGCTTCAAGCGTGTCTATCCCCCAGACGGTGCGCACCGCACCCATTATGTGTGTATATACCCATCCCTCCTCCCCCTCCCACCTGCCCGATACCCGATGAATGTTATTGCTATATGTGCACTTAGGTGTTGATCAGTTAAAATCAATTTGATGGTGAGTACATGTGATGCTTGTTTTTCCATTCGTGGAATATTTCACTTAGTAGAATGGGTTCCAGCTCTATCCAGTAGAATACAAGAGGTGCTATATCACCACTGGTTTTTGTGGCTGAGTAGAACTCCATGGTATACATATACCACATTTTATTAATCCACTCATGTATTGATGGGCACTTGGGTTATTTCCACATCTTTGCAATTGTGAATTGTGCTGCTGCCCCAAGGTACTACTTTTAATTATCAAAGTTAAAAAGAATTTTTTAAAACCTTATACTTTTGTGTTAGTTAGTATAATTGTTCTTCTAAGAAAACAAAATAACCAGTTGTTTTTTCTATTAATTTATAATATTTAGGTACATTTTATCACATTGATTTATTGCCTTTTTGTTGGGAAAATTCTTAGTTATGTGCATCTGTTCAGTTCATTGCAGAATCTTTAGCATGCTGGGCTAAGGATTAAATGCCCATAGCATACCACACTTACTGTAACAGCCCAAATGCCCCTACACATTTCCACATAATCCCAGGGGGGACTTAATGCTCACTCTACTCGAGAATGACATAATACCATAAAAATACCTTACTAGTTAATGGTTCTTAAAATAGAGTATTTGGCCACAACAATGTGGTGGCGCATGCCTGCAGTCGTAGCTACTTGGGAGGCTGAGACAGGAGGATTGCTTGTGCCCAGGAGTTCAAGTCTCGAGTGAGCTATGATCACACCACTGCACTCCAGCCTTGGCGACAAAATAAGACTCCATCTGTCTCTGAAAAAAAACAATTAAAATTAAATAAAACAGAGTGAGTTTATATATTTCCAATTTTTAAAGTTAGATAATTTAAATTATCTCTTCAACAAACAGTGATAGTTTGACCTCTTCTGCCCCCATTTGGATGCCCTTGATTTCCTTCTCTTGTCTGATTACTCTGGCTAGGACTTCCAGCACTATATTGAATAGAAGTGGTGATAGAGGGCAACCTTGTCTGGTTCCAGTTCTAAGTAGGAATGCTTTCAATTTTTCCCCGTTTAGTATGATGTTGGTTGTGAGTTTGTCATATATGGCTTTTATCATTTTTAGGTAAGTCCCATCTATGCCTATGTTGTTGAGTGTTCTTGTCATAAAAGGGTGCTGAATTTTGTCAAATACTTTTTCTGCCTCTATTGAGAGGATCATATGGTCTTCATTTTTACGTCTATTTATGTGTTGAATTACATTTATAGATTTGCATATGTTGAACCATCCCTGCATCTCTGGGATGAAGCCCACTTGGTCATGATGGATTATTTTCTCGATAAGCACCTGAATTCGGTTGCTAGAATTTTGTTGAGAATTTTTGCATCTATATTCATAAGGGATATTGGTCTGTAGTTTTCTTTTTTTGTTGCATCCTTTCCTGGTTTTGGTATCTGGATGATGTTGGCTTCATAAAATGTGTTTCATATCCTTTTCCAATCAACCTCCTCTCAGAGGTAACCACTAATCTGACTTCTATCACCATAAATCACTTTTGCTTGTTTCTGAACCTCATAAAAAAGAAATCATAGTATGCACTATTCTGTGTAAGCCTTTCACTCAACATAGTGTTTTTTAGATTCATCCATGTTGATGCATTTTTCAGTCGTTCATTTCTTTTTATTGCTGTTAGTTCTCCCCTTTTATCACAGTTACTTTATCCATTCACCCATTGGTGAAGGACACTTGGGTTGCTATTATTTTTTTTATTATGAATAAAGCTGCTGTGGACATTCTTGTAACATGTCTTTTGGGTGTGTGTATGTATCCTCAGTATTCACAGGGGAATGGTTCCAGGACCCCCACAGTTACTAAAATCTGCAGATGCTCAAGTCCCTTATGTAAAATGGCATAGTATCTGCATACAACCTATGCATATCTTCCAATATACTTTAAATAATCTCCAGATTACTTATAATACCTAATACACTGTAAATGCTATGTAAATAGTTGTTATACTGTATTGTTTTTATTTGTATTATTTTTATTGTTGTATTTTTAAAAATATTTGGAATCCATAGTAGGTTGAATCTGCGAATACAGAACCTCGGATAGGGAGGGCCAACTGTGTATGTGTATATATATATAAAACTTTAACACACACATACATACACACACATACTCATTTCTCTTGGGTATATAACTAGGAATGGAATTGCTAGGTCATAGGGAAGGCATATATTTAGCTTAAAAAGATAATGCCAGGCTGGGCGCGGTGGCTCACGCCTGTAATCCTAGCTCTCTGGGAGGCCGAGGCAGGCGGATTGTTTGAGCTCAGGAGTTCGAAAACAGCCTGAGCA
>NW_012154840.1:4605412-4637693 GCF_000956105.1 Propithecus coquereli
AAAAAAAAAAAAAAAAAAAAAAGATAATGCCAAAATTTTCCAAACTGGTCATATAAATCTACATTCCCACCAAGATCTTCTGTCCCTCAAAATGCACCATTAAGGAAGTGAAAAGAAAAGCCACAGACTGGTAGAAAATATTCAACAAAAGACTAGTGTCCAAAATATAAAAAGAATTCCTACAAATCAATACAAAAAAAGACAACCCAGTTCTTTTTTAATGGACAAAAGACTCGAATGGGCATTTCACAAAAGGATATCCAAATGGCCAATAAGCTCATGAAAAGGTGCTCAATATCATTAGTAATCAGAGGAATACAGAATAAAATCACAATGAGATACCATTACACACCAACTAGAAGAGTTAAAATTACAAAGATTTACAATATCAAATATTTTTAAATGATCCAAAAATGAGACTTCTAAAGGAGTCTTTTAATCACTTCTTATCCAGCACTTCTATACCAATCTTATGAAGTAGGTATTATTTCCTCTATTTTACAGATGAAGAAATTTAGGTTGAGAGTGTTGGCATAACTTTTGCAAGATTAGCAAAGGGTGGCACTAATGGGGTGACGAGGCCCAAAAATTCTCAAATAGTGAGAATATCCAAATTTCTACTCATTTGCAAGATTAGAATATGCACACAATGTCACAAGGACTCTCATCTAGCTTCTCATCAGTGTCATCTATGAAAAACACTCGCAACTTAATATGCGTGGTGAATCATCAACAGGGTCCTGGGAGCAACATATCATGTATCTGCGTGCAACATCATATTATGGTTTAATGGAAAGGGCACAAGTCTTGAAGTCAGAGTAATTGGGTTTGGGGCCCAGAGTTGGTTCTTATTAGTTGAGTGAGTGTAACCTTGAATAAGGAACTTAATCTCTCTGTTTTATTTTCTTTGTTTGTAAAATACACCTATCTCATAGAGTTATGACGAATGAGATAAAAGCCAGATAAGATCATTGAGATAATTAGGCCAAGAGAGTTATAAGCCAAATTGGTGCCTGGGCTTCAAGGATGGGTAACAAATACTTTCATTTAAGTAGTTATTATTGTTGTCTTTAATTTCTTCTGTGAACCTTGGATAATAAAGTCTTACCTATCACTTGTGTTTCCAGTTCCACTTGTCCTATACAGACAAAGAGCGCTATGAAAATGAAGAGAGGCCTGAGGTTCAGAAGCAGATGCTTGTTGATATGGCCAAGAAGCTACCAGTTTACACAAGAACCGGGAGTGGAGGTCAGTTCATCCAAAGTCAGCTAGAGAGGGAGCTCAGCAAAAATCTCAGAAAGGCTAAGGTCATATATGTTCTCAAATTAGCCCTTTTTTTTCCTCCCATCCTCTGAAAACCACTATTGAGTTTTTTCCTCAATATTTTATTATAAAAATTTTCAAATACGTATCAAAGTTGAAAGAATGATATAGTAAACACCTGTACACCCAACACTGGATTCTACTACTTTACTATATTGCTTTATCACATATCTGTCCAGCTGTCCATCCCTGTATTCATCCTCCATGAAGTCATCTTATTTTTCTGATGCATTTCAAATAAATATCTAATATCAATAAATATCCACCTAAATATTTTATCAATCTTTTTTGGTAAAATTTACATACAAAAACATGCACAAATCTTAAGTATATAATTTGATGTGTTTTGGAAAATGTACACATCTGTGTAATTAAAACCCCTGTAAACATTACCATCACCCCAGAAAGTTCTGTTATGCCCCGTTTCCAATCAATCCCACCCCACCCTACCTCATTCCCCACAGACAACCACTATTCGTATAGTTTTCTACTGCAAATTAGTTTTTCCTCCTCTAGAATTTTACATAATGGGAATCATACAGTATGTACTGTTGTGTCCAGCTTCTTTTATTCAGCATAATGTCTTTGAGATTCATGCATATTGTTGTGTATTTCATTTCTTTTATTGCCAAGTAATATTACATGAATATATCACAGTTTGTTTATCCATACATTGGTTGATACACATTCGGCTTGTTTCCAGTGCTTAGCTATTATGAGTCAATTTGCTATAAACATTCTTGTACAAGTATTTGTGCAAAGATACATCTTCATTTTTCTTAGGTAAATATCCACTATGGAATTTTACTCTTAGGTTTCATCTGCATGACTAGAACAGTACTAGCTGAACCAATTCTCCACCTTTTAAAATTTGAAAACAAAGGCTCTTCTGATAAGTCATCCTAATGTTTCTATGATAATAAGGAAGATCGTGTTTCAAAGCTTTGTAAAGAGTACTGTCAGATATTTATATTCATATGTTCATCATTTATTTATTCAACAAATATTTATTAACATACCGTATGACAATTGGGGAAATGTTAATGTGGTCTTGGTATCACATGATATTCAGAATTTACTGTTAATTTTGTTAGAGCAATAATATCATAGTGGTTATAATTTTTTTAAAGTGTCCATATGTACTGAAATATTTATGGTTTGAAGTAACACAGTGTTTGGGATTTGCTTTAAAATGATCAAGTAAAAAGCCAGTGGAGGAAATAGGTCAAGCAAAATGGCACAGTATTGATAATTTTTTAAGCTAGGTAGTGGTACATGGGGTTCATTATACTATTATCTCTGCTTTTAGTGTATGTTTGAGAACTTCCGTAATACTAATTTTTAAAGTGACTACTATGAGTGAGGCGCTGTTCCAAACATTGAGAATACAGAATTCAACAGACAGGCAAGGTTCCTTATGGAGTTTAAACTCTGATGAAAAGGAGACAGACAGGAAATTATATAATTTCAGGCAGTAGTAAACAGAATGATGTAATAGAGCAGAGGTTACAAACTAGGGGTATATGGGATGAATTGGGCTCAGATATGTTTTGTTTGATTTCTAATGTATCTTTTAAAACTGCATTTATTACTAGTTTTTAACAATTAGAATAGTTGCACATACAAATCCAGATTTTTATGCCTTCTCTTGATAGACAATCTGGCAACATTCAATCTGTATATCTACATGGCAAAAATTAGCTGGAACTAAGTAGTGGCAGCCCTCTTCAGGGAGAGCATGAATTCTCAGGTTCCACACAATCCCCAACCAGGTGCCTTATTCACTACTCACTACCCTCTAGACCCTTGATGCATTGATTTGCAGCCCCCACGATAGAAAGTAATAGGAAAGGCTTCTCTGAGGAAATGCCATTTGAGCTGAGACCCGAAAGTTAAGGAACTAGCCATGTGTAATAGAGTAGTCCAGAGAAACAGAACCAATAGAATAATAGAATATGTATATATGTGTGTATAAATAAATATGTGTGTGTGTATATATATATATAAAGAGACAGACAGACAGACAGAGATAGAGAGAGATGGAGAGACAGAGAGTCAGAGAGAGGGAGAGATTTTATTAGATTTTATGAGATTTTATGAGATTTTTATCTCATAAAATCACCTCATGTGATTATGGAAGCTAAGAAGTCCCACAGTCTGCCATCTGCAAGCTGGAGAATCAGGAAAGCTGGTAACGTACCTCCAGTCTGAGTCCAAAGGCCTGAGAACCAGGAATGCTGATGGTGTAAGTCCCAGTCTGAGGGCAGAAGAAGATTGATGTCCCAGCTTATGCAGTCAGGTAGAGAAAGCAAATTCTCCCTTCTTCCACGTTTTTTTTCCTATTCAGGTTCTCAGAGGATTGGATGAGGCTCACCCACACAGGGAAGGGCAATCAGCTTTATTCAGTCTACCAATTCAAATGCCAGTCTCGCCCAGAAACACCCTCACAGAGACAGCCAGAAATAATGTTTAACCAAAACTGGGCACCCCATGACCCAATCAAGTTGACACATAAAATTAACCATTACAAATCAGGCTCTTCTCAACTTGGCACCCATGCACATCTCCTTAAACCATACTTAATCTCCAAATAAAGACAATAACAATGTGATAATTTTGTCTAACATGATACAACTATCTTGCATACAACTGAAAACACACTAATCCCTTTCCCAGAAGAGGAGATAAAGTTCTTGGTGATGTTTACTCTTCTCCTTGGTATCTTGTGACTTAAATACTATGATATAAAATTAACAATACTTAAATATTATAATGTAAAATCAATACATCTTATGTTACAGAATAAAGGAATAAGAGAAAGAGAAGAAAACAAAGGTATTTGAAATACATGTATTTGTGTGTATTCATAACAAAATGAGGAGGAAATACTCATGACAATAACAGTCCTTGTCCCTGTCACTGGTCACATGGTCATAGCTGGTATAACTTCTTTGTTCCACTACCCATTCTACATTACCTTTGCCTTCAGCAGGCACCTCAGCTGGTGTGGTTCTTTACCTGGTGGAGTGACTCAAACCTTCAGTTCTGAAGAGTCTGGGCCATTAGTAGTTCTGCCTGAATTGAGTTGTTGTATAATAGTTTTCCATTGACCTAATCACAGGGCATGGTAATATTAAGAAATGTCCTAAGGCATCTCCTGTATTCTAGACATACTCTTCCTTATCTCCATTGTGGGGTAGTGGTCCAATTTCCCCCTAGTAGCAAGGATTGATTATCCCAGCCAACATCGCACCTGCTTTCTTGGCCTGTTGATTCAGACACATGAGGAGTCCAAAGTGCCTGGTAGCAGTCTTAACTTCCAGTTCAATGGAATCATTGTTGTGTGTCTCCTGGCAGAAGCATTCCTTCCCCTGGGACTAAGACCTCTAGGCCAGCAGAGCAGAAAGTCACAGGAACAGGGTGCAAAAATTTTGTTAGTGGGTCATTAAGGGTAATGGTGAGTGATGCCACTCCATTTCCACCATCTTGATTCCTGGACCTGTGAGTCCTGACTATCAGAGAAACAGCATCATATTAGGTCATTAAATATGAAATGTCTGATTTCAAATCAAAAGTGTAGTTTATTATATCTCAAACAAGAAGCAGTACAGTTAATCAAAGTATGCGCCTAAACTATTGACACAGTTTTGACATCTTAACGGTAGCTTGTTTATGCCAGCACTGAAGAAGCCTGGAGAGCTAGTGGTGATGAAATTGCAAACGGCATTTTCCACAGCTTGTTGAGAATGGAGTATTTTTCCTTACAAGAAGTGGTCCAAAGCCTGGAAGAAGTGGTTAATCAGTTGGTGCAAGGTCTGGTGAGTACAGTGGATGACAGAGAGTTTCCAAGTCCAGCCTCTGTAGTTTGAGCAGCGTTGTTTGTGTGACACATGGTCAAGTGTTGTCTTGCAAGAGGATCGGGCTGTCTCTGTTGACCAATCTCAGCTGCTTAATCACAAGCATCCTCATCATTGCATCCAGTTGGTTGCAGTAGATACCCACTGTAATCGATTAACTGGGTTTCATGAAGCTGTAGTGGATAATACCAGCACTGGACCACCAAATAGACACCATTAGCTTTTTTTTATTAAATATTCAGTTTTGGACTATGTTTCAGCAATTCATCTATATCAGGCCATTGTGCCAAATGCTTATGATTGTTAAAAAAAATCCATTTTTCATCACACATAACAATACGGTGTAGAAAAGGTTTGCCTTTATGTCATGTTGTGATAGCAAAGAAAGGCAAGCCTCGTGACGATTTCTCTTCTGAAGCTCATTTAATTCATGTGGCACCCATCTATCCAGCTTCTTTGCCTTGCCAATTTGTTTTAAATGGTCCAATATTCTTAGAATAGTAACGTCAAGCCTTGCTGCTAATTCACCATGTAGGTTGAAATGGATTCACTTCCACTAAAGCTTTCAGCTCATCATCATCCACCTTGGTCTCAGGTTGCCTACATGGCTCATTTTCAAGATTAAAATCACCAAAATGGAACCTCTCAAACCATTGACATACCGTACGTTCATTAGCCACATCCTTCCCAAACACTTCATTGGTATTTCAAGCTGTCTGCACTGCATTAGTTCCACAACAGAACTCATATTCGAAAATAACAAAATATTTGACTTATCTATGTTTTCATAAAAATTGCTCTAAATAAAAATTTGGCAGATAATCACAAGCCAAAACGTGTATTTGAAAGACTGAGGACATACCTTCACAATAAACATAAAACAAGAAGTGTCAAAGTGAAATGTCAGAGATATCCACTGTCAAACTTAGTACTTGAGGAAATCAGACATTTCCTACTTAATAACCTAACACATTAGATGCTGATTCAGAGCATATACATATTTCTAAAGAACCTTGCCTCGGCCCTGCAAGGTATTGCCACCTATCTGGCACTGTAACTGACCCTTCAAAAGACCATTCTACCATTCTCTCAAGCCAACTGCTTCAGGATGGTGGGGAACATGGTAAGACCAGTAAATTCCATGAGCATGGGCCTACCGCCACACTTCTCTTGCTGCGAAGTGAGTTTCTTAATCAGAAGCAATGCTGTGTGGAATATCATGACAGTGGATAGGGCAGTCTGTAAGTCCATGGGTGGTACTTTTGTCAGAAGCATTGCATACAGGGAAGACAAATCTATATCCAGAATGTCTTTTCCAGTAAAGGCTAAATGCTGCCCCTTCTATGATAAAAGTAGCCCAGTGTAATCAACCTGACATCAGGTAGATGGCTGATCACCCCAGGGAATGATGCCATGTTGAAGGCTCAGTGTTCTCTGCTGCTGGCAGATTGGGCACTCAGCAGTGGCCGTAGCCAAATCAGTCTTGGTCAGTGGAAGTCCATGTTTTTGAGCCCATATAACCTCTATCCTTGCCACCATGGCCACTTTATTCATGAGCCCATTGGGCAGTAACAGGAATGGCTGGGAAAAGAGGCTGACTGGTGTCAATAGAACAGGTCATTCTATATACTTGATTATTGAAATCATTCATTTTCTGCTGTGGTTCTTTGGTATGAATGTTTGTTTGCCCTCAAAATTCATATGTCGAGATCCTAACCACCAAGGTGATGATGGTATTAGGACATGGAGTCTTTAGGGAGGTGATTAGGTCATGAGGGTAGAGCCCTCATGAACGGGATTAGTACACTTATAAAAAGGCCCCAGGGAGCTGCCTTGCCCCTTTCACCATGTGAGGACACAGAGAGAAGGCACCATCTATGAAACAGGCCCTCACCAACACTGAGTCTTATAATACCTTGATCTTGGACCTCCTAACCTCTATAAGAAATAAATTTGGTGTTTAAAAGCTACCCAGTCTATGGCATTTTGTTATAGTAGCCCCAACAGATTAAGACATGAGCATTCACATGAGACAAAATATCTTCACACTTTTTGCCCATTCACAGAGGTCTGTTCACATACTTCTCCAAATTTCCTTATCTCCAATTTTCCAATCAACTTCCTTCCAAGTCCCTGACCATCCAGCCAAACCAGCAGCCACAGCCCATGAATTGGATATGATCACATGCCTGGCCATTTCTCCTTCCAAGCAAAGTGAACAACCAGGTACACTGTTTAAAGTTCTGCCCACTGGGAGGATTTCCCTTCACCACTGTCCTTCGGACATGTCTCAAAAAGGGGCTGTCATGCTGCAGCTGTCTATGTTTGGGTGGTGCCTGCATATCATACAGAGCTATCTGTAAAACCAGGCCCAAGTCTTCTCTTCCTCAATTAAGTAAGAAACTCCCCATAAGGCCATAAGTGTAGGCTGGGAGAGAGAAGATAGTGTAGTAGTAGTGGGAGCCATGGGCATTTGGGCCACTTCTTCATGTAACTTACTTGTGCCTTCAGGACATGCTTGGTCCTGATCACATATATACCACTTCCATTTGATGATGGAATTTTGCCATGCATGCCCGATTTTATGGTTTGGTTGGTCAAATAATATCCAGTTCATGATGGGCAGCTCAGGTCACATGGTGACATGGTTGCCCATGGTTAAACATTCAGTCTTATTAAGGCCCAACTAATAATAAAATATTCTCCTGTTTCTCAAAAGAATAGTTATCTGTGAAGAATGGCAGGGCTTTGCTCCAAAATCCTAAGGGCTTGCACTGCAGTTCACGTGTAGGGGCCTGCTTAGGTCTCCAAACAGCATTCCTATCTGACACTGACACTTCAAGCACCATCAAATCTGCTGGATCATGTGGCCCAAGCAGCAAAGTAACTTATACAGCAGCCTCTACCTTCTGCAGAACCTTCTCTTATTCTGGGCCCCACCGAAAACTAGCAGTTTTGGAGGTCACTCAGTAAATGGGCTAGAGTAACATGCCCAAATGAGGAATATGCTGCTTCCAAAATCCAAAGAGGACCACTAGACATTATGCCTCTTTTTGGGGGGGGGTTGTAGAAGGGGCGAGATGCAACAATTTATCATTTGCCTTAGAAGGTGTATCTCAACGTGTCCCCCACCACTGGACCCCTAGAAATTTCACTGAGGTGGAAGGCCCCTGAATTTTTGTTGGATTTATTTCCCATCCTCTGGCGTGCAAATGTCTTACCAATAGTTTTAGAGCAGTTGCTACTTCTTGCTTACTAGATCCAATCAGCATAATGTTATCAATATTACAGACCAGTGTGATATCTTGTGGAAGGGAAAGGCTGTTGAGGTCTCTGTGAATTAAATTATGACATAGGGCTGGAGAGTTGATATAGTACTGAGATAAGAGAGTCAAAGTAGATTGCTGGCCTTGCCAGCTGAAAGCAAACAGTTTCTGATGGGCCTTATTGACAGGGATGGAGAAGAAGGCATTTGCCAGATTAACAGATGCATACCAGGTACCAGGAAATGTGTTAATTTACTTGAGCAATGAAACCACATCTGGTACAGCAGCTACAATTATGGTCACCATCTGATTAAGTTTACGATAATACACTGTCATTCTCTAAGAGCCATTTGTCTTCTACATGGGCCAAATCGGTGAGTTGAATGGGGATGTGGTAATAATCACATCCTTCAAGTCCTTGATGGTGGCACTAATCTCTGCAATACCTGCAAGAATGCAGTATTGCTTTAGGTTTACTATTTTCCTAGGTAGAGGCAGTTCTAATGGCTTCTATTGGGCCTTTCCCACTGTAATATCCCTTACTCTACAGATCAGGGAACTAATGTGGTCATTCTGCCAGCTGCTAAATATGTCTATTCCAATTATACATTCTGAAACTTGAGAAATATCTACAGGAGGTGTTTGGGGACCCACTAGACCCACTGTGAGATGGAGCTGAGCTAAAACTCTATTGATCATCTGACCTCCATAAGCCGTGACTCTGACTAGTGTCACCACATTGATATTTTGGGTTTCTTAGAATTAGTGTCAGTTCAGAGCCAGTGTACCATACTCCCCCAAAGGACTGATTATTTCCTTTTTCCCAATGCACAGTCACCCTGGTAAAAGGTCATAGGTCCCTTTGGGGAATACTGGGGTAAAGATTAACAGTATAAATTTTTGGTAGTGTTCTGGGGTCCATCCTCAAGGGACCTGGCTTTCCTTTTATTCAAAGGATTCTAGGTCTATAAACCAGCTCAAGTCTGTGAATTGATTGAGAGGCCATGACTGTTTTTATAATTCAGGTCATACTTTTGTTCACCTTCCCTTGAACTTTTCTGCTTATACAGATCAAGTAAGAATTTAGTAGGCTTCCTATCTATTTCACTTCTAGGAACACCATGATCAACTAGCTAACACCATAGGTCTGCACAAGTCAGACTATTTTGTTTGCTGCTTTGATTCTATTGTCCGTTACGGTAACTATGCCCACCTTGCATTTAACAGTTGAGTGCCACCACTTGGCCCCTGCCACCCCAGGATCTAATTATTTCCATTGCATTTAGGTTTCCCAATTCAGTGACCGTAGTTCCCACTGTGAGATCTGGCCTACAGAGAAGAGCAGTCACAGAGCTCTCATGCATGCTGGGGCTCTATTCATGAATTTATTTCTCACAGTATTGGTAAAAAGTGTGTTTTCTGGATCCTCCCCGTGTGAGTGAGCAGGTCTTAAATGACAAATCCACCCTAACATTCTAATCTCCCTAAGCTTTTGAATCCTTCTCTCTACATTAAATGAAGACAGGTCTGGCATTTCCAGTTCACTCAGTGGGCCACCTTTTGATCATGTTTCAGCCAACCAACAAAACAAACCGTTAGAGTACTTTCTAACTCCCTTACCTGCAACATTAAATGCAGAGTCTCAGCTTAGTGAGCTCTTATCAATAAATTCAGCCACATCCTACTTTATGTTCCTTCCAACATTATCCCACATCTTTAGTATCCATTCTCACACATGTTTTGTGGGTTTCTGTCTGTGTAATTAGAAAACTCAAGTAGTTCTTTTGGAGTATAGTGCACCTCCTCAAGGGTCACACTTAGTACCTCAACTTTAAGGGGCTTGAGTCTAATTATAAGTTTAGAAGTAAAGAGGGGTGGATCCTAAGGAGAATCAACATTGTCTTGCATGGTGCCTCAGTTTCCTCAGGCAATGCAGGGTTAATTCCTTCAGACAGGAATGGAGAGGCCAATACCACTGGAAGTGGGGGTGCTGCTTCCACTGGTGGTAGGAAGGCCTCTTCTTCTAGGAAAGAAGGCACATCAGAATTCAGGGGCCCAATATAACCATATTCACGCATATCCCCATCCTAACTTAGAGGGTCCCATTCTTTCCCACTCAGTGCCCTCATTTTAACAGTAGACACCCTGTATGACTGAGAGTTCAACTGTCATTGTAATTCAAGTAGTTGCAGGATAAAATTCTCTGATTTTCAGCAATATTTCTCAGTCCTATAACTACAGGGGACATTTTTATGTCATTTATGCAGTACTTGAACTGGGAATTTGAATACCTGAGCTCATCCTTTTCTTTCACCACTTTGTCCAGTGACATTAGGAGCAACTAGCCAACCTTATTGTATTCATCAGTTTTTCAAAAATGCTCAACAGTATCATATACAGTCACCCAGCTACTTACTTCTCATAAATGGTTGATTAAGAGCATTCATTGAAAATATTTGGCATATTTGCACGTTACCAGTGCTGTCTTTATTATTGGGAATAGAGTCATTAGCATCTTTAGTCAGAATTTATGAAGAACGAATTCCAGATACTCTGGAACCAATTCAGAAAACTCATTCTCAAAATTCTGTTTCTCTAGAATCACTGTCAGTATGAAAATCTCTATTAGTTAGAGTTCTCCAGAGAAAAAGAACCAATAGATTATACATATAAACACCCCCCCACACACACATACACACATACACACACATACATAGATATATAATGCATATAATATCTATATGTGTGTGTATATACACACACATATATATAATGTATTTGGTAATGGAGTTCCAGTCTGAGTCCAAAGACCTGAGAGCCAGGAATGCTGATGGTGTCAATCTCAGTTTGAAGGCAGGAGAAGATCAATGTCCCAGCTTATGTAGTCAGGGAAAGAGCAAATTATCCCTTCCTCCACATTTTTGTTGTATTCAGGTCCTGAAAAGATTGGATGAGGCCCACCCACACTCAGGAGGACAATCTGCTGATTCAAATGCTAATCTCACCCAGAAACACTCTCATAGAGATACCCAAAAATAATGTTTAACCAAATATCTGGGCACCCTATGACCCAGTCAAGTTGAGGCATAAAATTAACCATCACACCATGCAAGGAGCAGAGGGATGATTATCTCAAGCAGAAGAAACTGCAAGTACGAAAAGTCCTGAGTAAGGAACCAGCTTAGAGTATTACAAGAGCAGATAATCAGCTAGTGTCACTGGAACATAGTAGGTGGAGAGTCGTACAAGATAAGATCGGAGAGATGGGCAGAGACCAGATGATGCAGGCCATGGTAAGGAGTTTGGATTCTATTATAAGGGAGTTGGAAATCCATTGAGAGTGTTTAGTGGGGAGTGATATGATCTGATTTACATTTTGACAGATCACCCAGCTACTCTGTATAGTAGAAATTGTAAGGGGTAAGAATGAAAGCAGACTGATCAATTATACAGCTCTTGTAGTCATCTAGGATAGAGATTATGGTGGCTTAAACTAGGACAGTGCCATTAATAATATATTTAAAAATATGCTAAAGGACCTAGATATGCATATCCCTGTCCATTTCTCCTTGACTCAATTATACCCACAACTTTAGTCACACACATGTTCATTATTACAAATGAACACAAAACTCTGCTGAATTAGCAGTTTATTGTGTTGAATCAGTTGTGTGTGCTTAATATACACTTTAGATGAAATTATTATATTAGTTTAAATTATTCATAATTTTAGGTTTCACACTTAATAACAATCACATTAAACACAGTTATACTCTATCAATGAACATGGAGAAAATAAGAAGGAAAGGAAAATGCCTTTCATCTAAGGAACAGGAAGGAAGGAAGGAGGGAGGAAGGGAGGAGAAAATTATTTTATATATCAGACTTAACAGAGTGAAGAGAATCCTAAAATAAGAAGTCAGGAAAACTATCAGGTCACAGCCCCGCAACTAACTTGCTGTGTGACCTTGGAAAAATCACTTCATATGGCCCAAGTCTTTACTTCCTTTATCTGTGAAATGGTCAGTTGAACTAATTGTTCTAAAATGTCTCTACCGTTCTCCAAATTGTTATTCTAAGAACCACTCTCTTTATCATGTTGTAGGAGTTTTATCCACCTCATACAGTCCAACCTCGGGAGACAGCAGATAAATTATGAATCCTGGCCGGGCACAATGGCTCATGCCTGTAATCCTAGCACTCTGAAAGGCCGAAGTGGGATGATGGCTTGAGCTCAGTAATTCGAGACCAACCTGAGCAAGCGCAAGACTGTATCTCTACAAAAAAATAGAAAAATTAGCCAGGCGTGGTGGCGCATGCCTATAGTCCCAGCTACTTGGGAAGCTGAGGCAGGAGGGTCACTTGAGCCCAGGAGCTTGAGGTTGCAGTGAGCTAAGATGACACCACTGCACTGTAGCCAGGGTGACAGAGAGAGACCCTGTCTCAAATCCTTATTTTCAGATAGGAAAATTGGGATAAAAAGAGACTAACTGATTTCTCAAGATCCCTCAAGCAGTTGATAATATAGTTTGTTTTATAATACAAAATGTTATGACAGATTTCCAGATATAAAACTTTTCCTCTTCCTTGCCTCCTCCAAAAGGCACTCTCAAAATTGATCATAAGGAAAAATATATGTACCACAGTTCTCCTATGTGATTGATCTACCTTTTGCTTGGCCATTTGAAATGACCATCTATAATCAGTAGTATATAATAAGCCATCCAGATAGCCTAGTAAGGTAGGCTCTCTTGTTGAGCCCTAACAAGTGCTAACCACCTTATTTTTCCTATAGCCGTACGATTCTGTGACCGGTGCCATCTGATCAAGCCAGACCGCTGTCACCACTGCTCTGTCTGTGCCATGTAAGTGACAGCCATATTTCTCCCAGGCTGAGCTTGGCCACTGATAGTTGCCTAGACAACAAAATGACTGATCCTAACATGTAACCATGCCTAGATAAAAACATTTCCTTTCAATCATAATGAGCACATGCCAGACCCCTCACAGGGATTATGATGGTTCAAGCTGTTCTAAAGATAGGAAAGAGAAATAAAACCATATTTTAAAAATAAATTTTTAAATTTTAAAACAGTTTTAGACCTACAGATTTATTGCGAAGACAGTTCTTATATGCCCCACACCCAGTTTCCCTCATTAGTAACATCTTATATTTGGACGGTACATTTGTTCCAATTAATGAACTAATACTGATACATTATTTTTAACCGAAGTTCACACTTTATTTAGATTTTCCTCAGTTTTTCCATTATGTCCTTTATCTCTCCAGGATACCATCCAGGATGCCACATTGCAGTTGGTAGTCATGTCTCCTTAGCTCCTCTTAGCTGTGACAGTTTCTCAGACTTTACTTGCTTTTGATGACCTTGACAGTTTTCAGGATTAATGGTCAGGTATTTCGTAGAATGTCCCTCGATTGAGATTTGTTTGATGCTTTTCGCGTTATTATTAGACTAAGGTAATGCGATTTGGGGAGGAAAACCGTAAAGGTGAAGTACCATTCTTATTACATCATACCAAGGGTACATATAAACATTACTTATCACTGCAGTGTTAATCTTGATCATCTGGCTTACATGGTGTTTGTCAGGTTGCTCCACTGTAGAGTTTATTCACCCCCCCCCATACTGCACTCTTTGAAAGGAAGTCACTGTGCGTAGCCCACACTGAAGGAATGGGAAGTATGCCTTCTCTCCTTGAAGGTGAAGTATCTACATAAATTATTTGGAATTCTTTTGCTTAGAAGATTTTTCTCTTCTCTGCATTTATTTATTTATTCAATCATTTATTTATATCAGTATGGAGGCATGGCTATTCATTTTATATTTTGTGTTATAATGCAATACTACTTTATTTTATTGCTCAAATTGTTCCAGCTTTGTAAAATCCCATTTTTATGTTGATACATATAATCTTCATATCTTTCTTCTTGAGTGCTTATCCCACCCATATTTCTCTTACCTTTGATTCAAACAGAGCCTATAGCCATATATTTTCTTCTGTTATTTATTAAACTGGGTATTGAACAAAATGGGAAGAGACATCTTAGACCTTTTTATTTGTATTAATATCCTGGAATTCCCAATCCCTTTTAAAGGTTGGACTTCTAGGCATGTAACTTTCTGCCAGCATGATCCTATGAAGTGTTGTTGTGATTGCCTCATCCTGGGAATAACTGAAGACAGAATAGTTTTGGAGTCACTATGGATGTACTGGAACCATGTAAAAGTACTGGTGAAAACTTGAGTCTAGTTAAGAGGTGTTGCGTCATTTCCATAGCCTTACTTATCACACTGTATTTTGTCCCCTTTGTAGGTGTGTATTAAAAATGGATCATCACTGCCCTTGGTATGTCCCTTTGATTCATTTCTCTCCTGTAAAAGGGTCAAAGCTGCTGAATATGCCCCCTTTCCTAAGCATGGTTATAACACGCCTGTTTCTGCCACCATAATTCACTGGGTTTTTTATTTGTGTATGGGACAGGGAGGGGTAACATTTTAAAGCAAGAATAAATATATCTCCAAAGGTATGGTAGTGAATTCCTGGGGTCACAAAGCTAGTGGTCTCCTGTCCATTAACTTTAGCAATTGAGCATAGTAATGACACACAGCACAAATATTTCTCCTCTTCAACATTACACAATTCAGTTCTGTTGCTAGCTGGCTCTATGTTTGAAATAGTCTAGATTGTTGAATTCAACAATTCTCCAAATGTATGTCAGACTTAGAGAACCAGTCTGAAATCACCTAATCACAAAGAGAACATGCCACCACTATACCAAGAGTAGCTGCTAAAACTGTAATAGATTTTTAGCAGCCAGGATCCAGGTTTGCTTGGGTATATCAGGAACCAGTCCAGAACTATTAGATAGGCCAAGTGTCTCTGTGCCTATTAAATGAAAGGAGAAACAAGTGAGACGTGAACTTGTTTTTCCAGTCTTTTCTTATTAAGGGACTTCTACCTGTGTTGGGTTTCTACACGACACATAACAAAGCAGCAGGAATAGCATGCTTCCATTACTTAGTCCACTTACGTATCAATGTGTTCTCAATCAATGGGTCCTGATTTCAAATTAGTTTTTCTTTTTCTTTTTTTAGGGTTAATAACTGCATTGGATTTTCCAACTACAAATTCTTCCTTCAGTTCTTAGCTTATTCTGTTCTCTACTGCCTGTACATTGCTACAACAGTCTTCAGCTATTTCATCAAATACTGGAGAGTAAGTTAAAAACATCTTGAAGGGTTCCCACCCAAGAACAAATGTATAACCATTCCAATTTGACATTGTTCACCCTATATCTTTTTACATTTTGAAGTAGATAATACTGAGGTAACCAGAAGGGAAGGCACTAAAACCAAGTTTTACATGTTGAATACTCTGAGATATAGAAGGCTATTATTTAAAGATTCCAGTTAAACAAGTTTCTGTAATACTTGAGAATTTTGCTAAGGCCTTCAGGAACCTAACCTCTTGACTCCTACTGATTCTTTATGATGAACTTCTCCAGTTGAGTTGTAAAGATCCACTTAACAGTTACAGATTTGAAAAACGTTGAAACTAATTCTAAATCCCTAGTTTCCTAAGAAAAAGGCTAACAAAGCAATCCTCTGTTGTTAGAAAATACTTCCTAATTCCCTGTTCAAAGGAGAGTTGCAAAATTCCTACTGGACAGAAACCTATACTGACTCATCGTTACATATGACCAAAATGAAATGGGAAGTTTGTTTTTTTAACTTTGTATGACAAACACTGGGTTGGCAATTAGGAGAATAGGGATCTGATGCTGGCTCTGTTACCTGCTTCACTGGCTCATTGCCAAGATCAAATGAAACATGTTGAAAGTGCTTTACCTTTCAAAATGTGATTCCAATACTTATAATGAAATCTGAAAAAAATCTTTTCATCTTTCCTCTGCTTGAAGATATCAATCATATCCATTTATTTAGAAAAGACAAACTTAAAGCAGATTTTCCAGTTACAAATGTGTATAGGGTCTGGCAGAAATATAGCAAAATATATTCGTTTTTTATTTTATGCTAGTGGACTCTAGAAGATATCCCTTCCCCACAACTCTAGTACAATTACTAAGATATCTGTGATGAGGGCTGTTCAAACCGAACCTGAATAGCAAGAGAAAGATGTGAGCAGAGCTACTAGTTAATACTTTAGGAATTGCACAAGAGCCTGTATAACAGGAATGTCTCACCTCAAATGGAGAGGTAAAGCTGTAGGGAAAGAACATGAATCCTGTGACCAGAATGCAAATTATAATAAACTGGAGAAAAAGGAGAAAGGGCAGGCAGTAAGAACCTAAATAGCTAAGAATATTTAAATTATCAAGTAGTATTTCAGTCCCTACTAGTGTAAAAAATATAGTGTAGAAAATTATAGCAATGTGTGCTTTTCATTTTCCCTTCAACTTGCCTAATCAGTTCAGATATTTAATAACTTTAAGAATAAGGAATTATATAGTGGATAAAAAAATCACCAACTCAGAGACACCAACAAAAGTATAAGCAGAAATGAAGTTTTTCATACATTTTCTTCAAATATGAAATGCTTCACCATGCTACTCATCTTGCCGTCTCTTCCTTGGCCCCTTTCCACAGCACAGGATCTATTTTCTATTGCTCAGGTTTCCACGACCCTGCCTTTGGCATTGTATCTGCACGCCAAGCTACTCCCTGAAATGTGAAGAAAATCTGTTGCAGCCAATCGGCTGTGAAAGTATCAGCCTTGGTCCTCACTACAGACCTTTCTTGGTCCCTAACAGTAGTCAACTGTTCAAGAACCACCTTTTACCCTCATAATAGAGTAAACAATATTGCATTTCCCACATTTTGCCTTTAGCCATCCTAGCCAGTAATCAAATACCACAATGCCAGCCAGGTGCTGTATGCTTTTTTTCTCTCTTGAAAGATGATATTCGGATATGATTTAATCTCCAGAAATGTGCCAGTATTCACAAGCAATACCAGGGGTAAACATAGCCTTGTCCTTTTCTTATTCCCCCACTTTTTTTCCCACAATAGACTAGCTCATGCCCAACAGATGAGAGACGAGGAAACCTGTCTTGGCTTGCCCTCATAAGGAAAAGGGCATCGGCAGTTCAGGTAAATGTTTCTTTGTAGTCTCTCCAGCCAGAGAGCCCTTTAGTGTGGTTTAGGGTTGGCTTTCTCAGTTTAATTTTAAACTCCCCTTACAATAAAACATAAACACTGCCATGTATTTTAAAAGCCATGTATCGAGGTGACATGCTGTGTCCCTAAGAACAGCAACTTCCATTTGTATGGCACTTCACAGTTTTTAAAGCACTTTCATATCCATTAACTCATCTGATCCTCATAACAGCCCTATGAAGTAGGCAAGGCAGGAATTACTAGTCTCGTTCAAAGATAATAAAACTGAGGCTCTTAGTAGTTAAGCAACTTGCCCAGGATCACCCAGCTTGTAAATTTCAAAGTCAGGACTTTTATCTAAGTCTGATCCTAAGCCCAGCGATCTTACACACTATTCTACTGCCCATTGTTCTGCTATGAAGAAACTCTAGTTCCTTTGGAATAAAGAATTCAGAAGACCATCAGATTATTTCTCTCCTCTCAATATTAATTTAAAAAATAGCTACTTTAATAAGAGATTGATCTTTGCCTCATGCAAAAAGTAGTAATACACACCTTTCGCACTGGGCCATGAATCTCTTCACGGAGACTATGAATTATTTTAGAAACAAGATAATAGCGTTATTCTACCAGTATTCCTCTGAACTGTCTCTGGGAGTTATTGCTTTGAGCGATTTAGCTTGGTTATCTTCTGAGAAGGTATTTTTGAACATAGGGCTGTCACCCCCTCTTCTAACAAAAAAAGTTTAATATTAAGAATTCTATAAAGGAACAACACAGCAGATATGCTTTGGAAAGCAGAAGAAAGTTCTACAAGAGTAATTGGGGTTGGGGGAGACTTCCAGCTCAGCTACACAGGGTGTGGACTGACTTTATTTCAGTCCCTCATGCCCAGCCATTTCCTACTGCCCATTTAAATGTGAGAAATAAGAAGTAAAATAAATGTGAGCTTTAAGCTTTAAAATTTTTCTCAGAAAGTAGAGATTATGAAAGCAAAATCCCAGTCAAGGCAAAAACTACTACAAAGCAATACATGGAATCTTTTCTATAAATTCAAAATAAACAAAAATCAATCTAATTCAATTGGGGTGCTTAGAGCAAGATTTTGCAGAGGGATAATTTCAAAAAGGAGAGTTTCACGGTTGATCGGTACACCAAAAGACCAGAGTCCACCACTATACAATGTAGACATGTAACAGAATTCAACTTATACCGTCTAAATCTATTAAAATATTTTAGAAAGGAAAAAGATAAAGTAATAGAAGTAATAAACACACTTAGCAAGGTAGTGGAAAAAAATTTATAACTTAAATTATGTTAAACTTAAAGCTGTGGCATATTAATATTTTCAGTAGGTCAACTTACTTTTGTCTCCTGTGTCCCTTACATTGACTTTCTCACTTCAGGTATGTTATGAATAAATAATAAACGTAATACTGATATTTTAAAATTTTTTAAAAGGAGAGTTTCAGATAAAGGTTCCCGAAGGTTGAAGTCCTTGAGGTAGCTATTTTCTGGGCTACTCTGCCCCCATGCAATTTTCACTGAGACCTCCCCTCAGCTAAAAGCATCTGACTGGCTTACTTCCACTTCTCTGCATCCTTCAAACATATACATCCTGGAAGATTCCCAATATTTCCTTACATAAAAATGAATAAAAATATTCTCTGAGAGAAGAAAAAATCTGTACTATCTGAACTTTCCAAGTGTTGCCAAACCTTAACTTTCTCCTTCCAAACTGGAGTAGATGGTTCTACTCCCCGCCCCCCAATTACTCTTGCATTTGGAAGTTAAGGTCCACTTCACTTAGACTCACTTTTAACTTTATTACTAGAGAGCATTTGGAAAAATTTCAAAGTGATTCATCACACCAAAACAATAATCATCATGGGAAAAGAGGAAATAAATAATAGTCATTTCTCCAACTGCTCACTCCAAAATTGAAAATGTTTTCTTAGGTTCCCTTCAGAAGACAAAATGTTATATGCTCTGCATGCTACAGACCTTTAGAACATTCATTCTAGTCTAGGCTGCATGTAAAAAAAAAAAAAGCTGGTGCCACATGGAAAATAAGTTGTCCCAGATAACTATAAAAGTATTTAACCACCTACTTTTACAATTGCCTGTAAAATCTTGCTTGATTTTTACTGTCTAAACAGCTGTTCCACAGGATGTAATATACCAGCACATTCCACTTCAGCTAGCAAAAACAACCACACAAAATTTGCAACAGCTTTAAAATCAGGTCATGACTTACAGGTTGAACATTTTAAAATTCTATTTATTTTTAACTTCCTACATACATTGCAGTGACATTTTCAATACACATATGTCCAAGGAAACATGACATGTAAGGAATTCCAGAATAGCCCACCTTGAGACAAGAGGATGACCATATGGCTTCAAGATCTCAAAATAAATGGAATACAAGCTTTAAGAGGTTGTGTGCCAATCACGGCCTGAGTATACCCTTTTCACATTATCCTTTTCTAATTGGTACATTATATACTCTATTTTATACTGAACTGCACTTAAGCAAGGATCCATTTTAGGCTTGTAGGCTGAGATCATATCCACAATGAGTTATGGTCGTCAGCAAAAAGAACCATTTTGTAAGAATTTTACAAAATCTATTTCTTTTTACAAAATCTATTTTTTAAATTACAGCTAGACATTTTATACATGTGAAAAACTATTAATACTAACCTATATAGGAAAACTAGCCAAGCTTTACCACCTTAATCTTTTGTTTTGTTTGTTTATTATTTCTTTTCTAGGGGGAATTGCCCAGTGTTCGCTCTAAGTTCCATGTCCTTTTTCTCCTCTTTGTGGCCTGCATGTTTTTTGTCAGCCTTGTGATTCTCTTTGGTTACCATTGTTGGCTTGTCAGCAGAAACAAAACCACCTTAGGTAAGACTGAATATTAAGACTAGGAAAAAACATATTACTGTGTATCAGAGTGGCCTGTGGATTGTTTTCCAGGAAGAGAAAAACTTCCAATGAAGCAATTTAGCTGCAGGGTCACCCCTTAGCCCCTAAACTGAGACAAATGGAAATACATTTTACCAAACTAGAGAGCCATAGTGAATAAAGCTTACAGACTAATAAGAGCATTAGTGAATGAAACCCCACACAAAACCAAAAATGACCATTGCTCTTTGTAGTGCATATTGGATAATAGCTCCCCAGATTTATAGCTCAGAAGTTTTCTAAAAGATGTTCACATGAGGAAATGAAGGAAAGAATCAGTACGAAGGGCGTGTCAGAATGAAGAGGTCAATAAAGATAGAAGAATCTAATTTATTAAGCACATCCAAAAGTAAGAGTCCTGAGAAAAAAATCCAAACCAAAAACAAGAATCCAAAAGGCTTGAGAAAAAACAATCAAATCGATGAATATCTATAATCATCAAGAAGCTGTGTAGGGACTGTGGACATGAGGTAAACACATCGAACAAATGAGTCTCTAGAAAATGAGTACAAGAGATGAACATATTTTCTGTCAGTTACTCTATTCACTAGGCTGCTATTTGGAGAACTATATTTCTCATGGATTCCAGTACAACATTTTTTTTCATCTATGGTGAAACAAATATTTACATGATATACAAATCAGTACACAAGGAGTGAGGAGAAAGTGTCCAAATGTTGAATGTTTAGCTAGGATAGATTTGAGGAAAGTTAGTGCAAAAGCCACTAAACTCTGGAAATTTATTTGCTAATAATGCTAACAGCTAAGGAAGTATTTGCACCCATTTTCTTAATCAAATATATAGATAGCACTTGCTAGGGTGGTAGATTAACACGTTTCTTTTAGAGGTCAGCTGGAAAGTAGAAAAGTACTAAAAGCTTCATGATAACAGTCTGAAAATGAAGAACGAATGGGAAGTAGTCAGATTCAGCCAAAGTCCAACAGTGAAAGTGTTTGCCTAATGGGATAAATGTGTGTCTAAAAATAATGTGCACTAACATGGTCCAATTCCTCATAGTCTTTGAAGTGATTATAGTTCACTCATTGACATTTTATCTGGAGTAAAACTCAGTTTCTTACACTGTAAGCTTCAGCATGAACATCTTCATTTCTGAAATGTTTCACAACAAAATCAATATCATTACCATCTCTCTATGTGTCAGTACTTTGGTCCCAGCTCTAAAGATGGCAACTATTTAGCTGTCGTTGCCACTTAGAATCAAGTAAAGTGCTGTTAAATCTGTTCCTTTACTCCTTAAATCCAGCAGTACAAAATACATACTACCCCCACGGCTGCTTAATTATCTCTACCATCGTGTGTTTCCCCTGCCTTTTTATTAAGAGATTCTATTAAAATAATTCTTTATATTGAATAACAAGCTTAGCTTGTACTACGTGATTAAACTGGTATTTACTAAGTACTTTAGCAATAACTAAGAACTAGGGGCCTATGCTACCACAGCAAAAAGATATCATAGTTCCATTGCCGATGATGACACTAAAAATAAATTTAAAAAAGATATCATAGAATGAAATCATATTCATAGAGAAGTGTAAAATCATGACTGTGCTGAAATTTTTTCCTTTATTGCTTTCTTCCTCTTTTCTTCAACTCCCCTACCCTGCCCCAGAGGCCTTCTGCACTCCAGTGTTTACAAGTGGCCCAGAGAAAAATGGGTTCAACCTTGGCTTCATCAAGAATATCCAGCAGGTGTTTGGAGATAACAAGAAGTTCTGGTTAATACCTATTGGGTCCAGGTAGGTAAATATTACCATTGTAAGAAGTTGATGCTGGACCATGCCTTGAAGCAGCAAATTCAATTTTGATTGTAGTATACAGCAAATATCAGTCCAATGTGAAACTCTATTCCCCAAGTTTTCATTTCTAGGTTAGTAAAGACAAATAAGGAGGCAAGGGTATGATAAAATAGACATTCTCATGCTAGTTTGTGGCAGCATAAACTGGAACCAATCTTTTAGAACTGAATTTGGTAATATCTATCCAAAAACCATAAGCATCTACATGTCCATCATCCCAGTAATTCCATATCTGGGAATCTACCCTAAGGACAGAGATAAACTATGCACAAAAATGTTCATCACAGCATTATTTACAGTTGATAATTAGGAAACAACCTAAATATCCAACAATATAGGGATGGAGAAATATGTATATATGTACATATCTATCTATCTATCTCTACTGGATGGAATATTATGTTGCAAAAAGTAATGGTTATAAAGACTATGTCACAGTGAAGGGAAATGCTTACTATATTTTTGAGTGAGAAATGTAAAATCCACAATGGTATGTACACTGTGATTATAAATGTAAATAAATATTTATAGAAGGAAAGTAACAGAAGAGAAATATACAAAAATGCTAAAAGTGGTAAGGGCAATAGTTTTAGAAATTATTTTTGTTTTCTCTATTTTTCATATTTTGGGGTAAAATGCTAATATTATTTTTATGAAGGACAAAATTAAAATAAAAACCAGGAACAAACAAAGATTGATTTAGAGACTGTAGGTAATTCTTAGAACTGCAACAAAAAATGCAGGGAAAGCAGTGAACGAGAAATGAACAGAGCTGAGCTTGTGTCCTCCAAGTGACTTCATGAATCAGATTGAACCACCATCAACTAAAATAGCTCTGGAGTAGAGCTTGTTTACAGCCCTCCTGCAGCCTCCTTTAGAGCTCCTCCTCCAACAGAGATACATTCCATTTCACTTATTTGAGGAAACTTTGTTGGGGTAGGATGATAATTAAGGAAAAATTTCTCCCCCCACCCCCCAGCACTCATTGCCCTGATGTTTTCTTTGCACGAGTCAATATTTGACAGGCTCACTTATTTAAGAGATGTAGTATATCCTACTGTCTGGTCTATGAATCACAAGACAAAACTATGTCAGTGGGTAATATTGATTAATAACTGTTACCAGCATTATTTATACCCCAGTCACACATATACACACACAAATATGCAACACACCATCACCACATCAAAGGAAGATCTATTATAAAAGGAGCCTTCTCTGGAATAAAGAACAAAAACAAAAATAATCAAAGCCCATTTACTTACATTCTCTGTAGAGTACTGTCAATAAAAATCTGTCAACTTTCAATTAAGTACATTCATGAACAGGAGAAAAGAAATAGGTAATATCGAATGAATTATCCAAAAGTAACTCAGATTTAAATTTGGAATGCATTCAGATATATAGACTCAAATGTTCAAACTATAACCCACTCTAGCCAGAGCCAGCTCAGTTCCTTCCAATGTATCCCATCCCTTAATGGCCAGAGATTAACCAGGGAGGTGACCCTAGCTTACCATAGATATCCACAAAGTGGGATCCCCATATGTGGATAACTGCCCCCAAAATCTACACTCCAGAGATGCCTCACTCTTGCTCTTTCCCCTAGTTCCTTAATAACCTTTCTGCCATGCAAGCCAAATAAATAACAGGGCACTCAACCATTATCTCTCACCAATTCACAGCAGCTTATCTCCACTGTATTCAATGATTCTGAGTCTGCTCATCTTTCTTGAAAATTTAGAATCAAAGCAATAAGATAATGGGATATAAATTGGGGTCATCATCATTAAATGATATTTATAAAGCTTGCTTTGTGTGCATATTGCCATACTGGGCATTGTGGGAAGCAAGTTAAAGAGTTGCTTACAAACAACAACACTCAACAGCGATGCAGACAAACAAACGAGATATGGAAATTGAGAGCAGTGCTATTGTAAGAGCATATTCCACCATGGCTTTAGACAATAAGCTTAAATATTCCTAAGAAATGCCCCCATCCTATTTCTAAGAGGATTATGGCCTTCATAGAAAGTCTATGTCAGCTGCAGCAGCTCACAGCCATTCTTTCTCCATCAGCCCTGGTGATGGACACTCCTTCCCTATGAGATCTATGAATGAGTCACAGAACCCACTACTAGCAAATGAAGAACCCTGGGAAGACAATGAGGATGACAACCAAGGTAAGTAGGATCGGAAGCAAGTCTTGCGCCAGCAGACCAAGCACTATAAAGTCCATGTTAATATAGCCAGTGTAACATGGTGAGTAAATAGTGTCCAGAAAGATTTTTATAAGCGTATCAACTTCATACATGCCCTCTGGTTGGAAGAGGGGAAGTATGGCCAGATTTGTTTAGCAAACATGGTAGCTTCAGTAGTATTACATGGCAGCTTGGCAGGTTGCTTACTAGCTTTGTGATACCATGATTTATATAACCAGTCAGATAAATCAGGAAACATAATAAACAGTGCTGTGCCTGCTTGTAAATAATCCTGCCAGGTGATCACTCGTGCTTTGCTTGAATGTGAAGCTGTAATTCAATCAATGGGCAACAGTTCACCTTTCTCTACCCTACTTCATTCACATTGGTTGAATTTTGTTTAAATCTTATTCTCTTTTAGAATGGTTTAAACACATTAAAAAATAAAAGACAGTAATGGGGGCAAGCCTACACCTGCTTGTAGTCTACTTTTCTAAAAGGCAGAAGGGCAAAGGAAAAATAAGGAAACAGAACTTTACCCTTCCAACTTTCTCCCACCAGGTCATTGGGTCATCTTGAGACTTCTTGTGAAGAATTAAAAGTTAAGTTTTCATGCTATATATCCCCATTGCCATCCCTATTCTTTGTCTCCACCTATTGCTATACCTACTTCTGTGCCTCCAACATTTGCATATGTTGCTAATACCAGCCAGCAGAGAGTAGTTTTTAGCTACTGGTCCCAATAATGCAGTACCTGGCAGCAATTTTGAGTAGGAACTTGCAATTATCACACACTGTACCTGAGGCGAAAGAGGCTGAATGAGGACATGGAAAAGCATTGGGGTGGGAGCAGAGATAGAGAGCAAGCCTTTCTAAATTTTCGCCCAGTTAGATTATCCAGGCCCAGTTTCTCTACTCAGAAGTCCAGTTTTATAGAAAAGCATATTACTAGGACTAAAGAAGAGACAAAACAGCCCTAAATTTATAGTTAAAAAAGAAAACAGGTCTCGCCCACAGAACTAACAACACAAGCAACTCCCTTACCTCCTCCTGCTGACTATTGAAAAATTGACTGTATTTTGACCTACCTTCCTTCAGCCTTCAGTCTTTCTAAATAGACTTTTACTTACAGCAGTCACAAGTGATAAGAACTCTTGTGTTGGTATTAAAAACCCAAACTCTAATAGACATCAGAGACTTGTCAGGTCTTAACCTAGTTTGAAACAACTCTACTATGGAAAAAACTATTCATATCTGAGCCTTGTGTTGGCAAGTGGAACACTTTAAGTGTAGATGTAGCATCATATCATGAAAAGGGGTCTTTAAATTTTTTTATTTCAGAATATCACAGTAGTACAAACACTTTGGTTACATATATTGCCTTTGCGCCACCCGAGTCAGAGCTACAAGTGTGCCCATCCCCCAGAAAGTACACACTACACCCATTAGATGTGTATATACCCATCCCCTCCTCCCCCGCCAGCTGCCTGACACCTGATGAATGTTACTACTAAATGTGCATGTAAGTGTTGATCAGTTAATACGAATTTGATGGTGAGTACATGTAATGCTTGTTTTTCAATTCTTATGATACTTCACTTCGAAGAATGGGCTCTAGCTCCATCCAGGATAATATAGGAGGTATTAGTTCACCCTTTTTTGTGCCTCTGTATTACTCCATGGTAAAGCAGTCTCCAATTCCAAACTTTTTCGAAAAATATTCAATCATAAAAATTAGTATATAATTATATAGTTTACAATGTACTTTCATATACTTTTTCCTCATATCCTTTGACCCTCACAACTGTCAGGTTAGGTAAGCATTGTTATTAATACCATCCCCATTTTATAATTGAAGAAACCAAGATTCAGAGATATTAAGTAACTTATCGAAGATCACATAGCAAGAAAGAGGTAGAGCTTGGACTTAAAGTGAGGTATCTTGATTCCAAATCCTGTGTTTTTTCTGGTACAATGCCATGTCTTTCTTTTGGACAAGCATATATGAGACACAGTGCTATGATTGCGTGTTACCTGAAGCATTCAACTGCTGCTTACATAAATCATAAAATCATACTATAAGCCACCCTTAACTTCAGTAAGACCACTATGCCATCTCAAATAGCTGATGTTTTTTTCCACTGAAGGAGACTCCACAACTCTCCTTTATAACCCATCTCAGTGTCTAACAGCTTTGACTATTAGAAAACTATACTGTTCTCTAATGCAAGTTCTCATGCTGTATTATTTGTCCAGTTGATTCTGTATTATCCTTAGTTGCTCCCATTTTCTATGTATAACTGGTCATATACAAATATACAGATCCATAGAGTCTTCTGAGAAAATTTAACAGGCACCTTTTTAAAAACTTTGGAGGGACTTGGGGCTACATTTAAGCTTTTTGAGGAAATGATCCATAGACGTCTGTTCTATTACTGCTTGTCCTCGTTATAAATTTTCCTCTAGCTTACATAATAAAAATTAGAGATTATAATATAACTCTGCTCTATTCAAATTGGGATCCATTTCCTCCAAATGGTGGCATCTACGGCCCTGCCTGTCATAAGTGGCATGAATAATAAATTGGGTATGCTTGTCAGGATGATTCTTAAATGCATACTGCTGTGAATCAGAGCCTACTTGTATGTGAAACCCACAAAGAACCCCCTCAGCTTTCTCCAGGGGAGGAGAGAGTAATCCTAGTTCCTTAATATTTTCCTATAGGGCTCATTTCTCAATATTTTTTTATCTTTATGGCTCTGGTGCCTTTCTGAATGTTCTATGTCATTTTACTGTTTCAGCAGGTAATAAAGCCTGTGCCATTTTCCAATCATTACTTTTTTCAAAATTAGTTGCTGAACTCTTTGATCATGAACATTTATTATATTTGAGATGCAGCATCCCTAAAAATCCAAAGGAGGTAGCCACAGTCAATATTCTGTAGGCAGTAAACTTAACAGAGACATTGACAAAGACTCCAGCAGCAGAGCTATGGCTATTTCCATTTGAAAGGGAGTAACTCTGTTTTTTCTAAATGTATATTTATTTATTTGTTTGTTTTTCATTGTAAAAATTTAAGGTGTACAACAAGATGTTTTGAAATACAAATACCTAGTGCAATGATTGCTACAGGTAAGCAATTTAACATGTACATCATCTCACATAGTTACCTTTTTTTTGTGATAAGAGCACCTAAAATCTACTCCATTAGAAAATTTCCAGTATACAGTATTATTAACTATAGTCCCCATGCCGTACTTTAAATATCTAGATTTATTCACCCTACATAACTGTTTACTTTGTGCACTTTGGCCTACATTTCTCCATCCCCCTGTCCTGCCTGCCTCTGGTAATCACCATTCTATTCTGTTTCTCTATATTCAACTCTTTTTTTTCTTTTTTTAGATTGCATACATAAAGAAATCACGCAATATTTTTCTTTCTATATGTGGCTTATATCACTTAATATAATGTCCTTTGGGTTCATCCACGGTGTTGCAGATGGCAGGATTGCCTTCTTTTTTAATGCTTAATAATAATCCCTTGTGTGTGTGCGTATCACAATTTTCTTACCCATTCATCCTTCCACGGACACTCCAGTTGTTTCCATATCTTGGCTATTGTGAATAACACTGCAGTGAACATTGGAGTGCAGATGTCTCTATGAGATACTGATTTCATTTCCTTTGGGTATATACCCAGAAGAGAGATTGCTGGATTATATGGTAGTTCTATTTTTAATTATTTGAGGAACCTCCATACTGTTTTCCATAATGGCTGTACTAGTTTATATTCCCATCAACAATGGATAATTGTTCCCTTTTCTCCACATCCTCACCAATATTTATCTTTTGACTCAAGAATAACCATCCTAACAAGTGGGAAGTGATATCTCATGTAGTTTTGATTTGCATTTCCCTGATGATTAGTGATGTTGAGCACCTTTTCACATACCTGTTGGCCATTTGTATGTCTTCTATAGAAGAATGTCTATTCAGATCCTTTGCTCAATTTTTAATCAGTTTTTTGCCCTTGAATTTTGCAAGTTCCTATGTATTTTGGATATTAATCCCTTATGAAATACATGGTTCACAAATATTTCCTCCCATTCTGTAAGTTGCACTTTCATTTTATTAAGATTTCAAAATTCTAGTTTATTCATTCGTTTTTTGATATATCACTATGAGGAAACCATTCTTATTTTACTTAACATTATTAATCTAAGGAATCTAGTAATTTGAAATTACACTGAGGTTTTTAAATTTTTTTATTGATATATAATAAATGTACATATTTTGGGGATACATGTGATATTTTAATACATTCATATAATATGAAAAGACCAAATCAGGATATTAGGCTGTCCATCATCTTAAATATTTGTCTTTATGCTAGGAACATTCAAATTATTCTCTTCTAACTATTTTGAAATATAAATTATTGTTAACTATAGTCACCCTATTGATGTATCCAACATAGGGTCTTATTTCTTCTATCTGTATATTTGTACCCATTAATCAACCTCTCTTCATCCCTCTCCACCCCTCTACCCTTTCCAGCCTCTCATAACCACTGATATACTATCTTCATGAGATCCACTGTTTTAGCTCCAACATATGAATGAGAATCTGCAGTATTCCTCTTTCTGTGCTTGGTTTATTTCACTTAACACAATGACCTCCATTTCCATCCATCCTGCTGCAAAAGACAGAATTTCAATCTTTTTATGACTGAATAATATTCCACTATGTATATATACCACATTTTCTTTATCCATTCATCCATTTATAGCACTTAGTTTGATTTCATATTTTGCTTGTAAACAGTGCTGTGATAAACATGTAAGTGTAGATATCTCTTTGATATATTGATTTCCTTTCTTTTGGATATATACCCAGTAGTGGAATTGCTGCATCATTTGATGGTTCTATTTTTAGTTTATGAGGAACTTCCACAGAGTTTTGCATAGTGGCTGTACTAATTTACATTCCCACCAACAGTGTATGAGGGTTCCCCTTTCTCTTTTTATTTTTTATTTCTTTATTTTTTTTTGAGACAGAGTCTCACTTTGTCACCCGGACTAGAGTGCCGTGATGTCAGCCTAGCTCACAGCAGCCTCAAACTCCTGGGCTCAAGCGATCCTCCTGCCTCAGCCTCCCGAGTAGCTGGGACGACAGGTGTGAGCCACCATGCCCGGCTAATTTTTTCTATTTTTAGTAGAGACAGGGTCTCGCTCTTGCTCAGGCTAGTCTCGAACTCCTGAGCCCAAGCAATCCTCCCACCTCGGCCTCCCAGAGTGCTAGGATTACAGGCATGAGCCACCGCACCTAGCCTAGGGGGTTCCCCTTTCTCTATATCCTCACCATCATACACTATTCCCTGTCTTTTTAACAAAAGCAATTTGAAGTGCGGTGAGATGATATCTCATTGTGGTTTTGATTTGTATTTCCCTGAGGATTAGTGATATTGAGCATTGTGTCATCTACCTGTTGGCCATTTGTATGTCTCCTTTGGAGAGATGTCTATTCATATCTTTTGTCCCTTTTAAAATCAGATTATTTGGTTCTTTGCTATTGAATTTGTTCGAGCTCCTTATATATTCTGATTGTTAATCCCTTGTCAGATGGAGAGTTTGCAAATATTTTCTCCCATTCTGTGGACTGTCTGTTCACTTTGTTGATTGCTTCCTTTGCTGTGCAGAAGCTTTTTTAGCTTGATTTAATCCCATTTATCTATTTTTGCTTTGGTTGCCTGTGCTTTTGAGGTCTTACACAGAAAAACTGTGCTAAGACCAATGTCCTGGAGCATTTCTTCAATGTTTTCTTCTAGTCATTTCATAGTTCCCAGGTCTTAAATTTAAGTCTTTAATCCATTTTGTTTTTATTTTTGTATATAATAAGAGATGGGGTCTAGTTTCATTCTTATGCATATGGTTATCCAGTTTTCCAAAAGCTATTTGTTGAAGAGACTATCTTTTCCCCATTGTATGTTCTTGGTGCTTTTGTCAAAAATGAGTGGTGTGTAAATAGGTGAGTTTATATCTGGTTTCCCTATTGTGTTCCATTGGTCTGTGTGTCATTTTTTATGCCAATACCATGCTGATTTAGTTGCTATAGCTTTGTAGTATATTTGAAGTTAGGTAGTATGATGCCTTCAGTTTTGTTTTTTGCTCAGGATTCTTTTAATTATTCAGGCTCTTTTGTAGTTCCATATAAATTTTAGGATTGTTTTTCTATTTCTGTGAACAATGTGATTAATATTTTGATTGGGATTTCATTGGCCTATATGTTGCTTTGGGTAGTATTGACATTTAAACAATATTAATTCTTCCAATCCATGAGCATGGAATATCTTTCCATTTTTGGTGTCCTCTTCAATTTCTTCAATCAGTGTTTTATAGTTTTCCTTGTATAGATCTTCCACTTCTCTGGTTAAATTAATTCCTAGGTATTTTATATTATTTGTAGCTATTATAAGTGGGATTGCTTTCTTGATCTCTTTTTCAGATTGTTCACTGTTGGTATATATAAATTCTACTGATTTTTGTATATTGATTTTATACCTTGCAACTTTACCACATTTATTAGTTCTAACAGTTTTATACTAGAGTCTTTAGGGTTTTCTAAATATAAGATCATATTATCTGTGAACAAGGATAATTTGACTTCTTTTCCAGTTTGGATACATTTTATTTCATTGTCTTGTCTGATTGCTCTGGCCAGGACTTCCAGTATTATGTTGAATAAAAATGGTGAAAGTGGGCATTCTAATCTTGTTCCAGATCTTAGAGGAAAGGTTTTCAATTTTTCCCCATTCATTATAATGTTAACTGTGGGTTTGTCATATATGCCCTTTAGTATTTTGAGGTATGTTCTTTCTATACACAGTTTGATGAGGCATCTTATAATAAAGGGATGTTGAATTTTATCAAATGGTTTTTCAGCATTTATTAAAATGATTATATGGTTTTTGTGCTTGGTTCTGTTAATGTGATGTATCACATTTACTGAATTGCCTATGTTGACCCATTCTTGCATCCCTAGGATGAATCTCACTTGATCGTGGGAATGATCTTTTTAATGTGTTGTTGAATTTGGTTTGCTAGTAATTTTTTTAGGAATTTTACATCTGTATTTATCAGTGATGTTGGCCTGTAGTTTTCTTTTTATAGTGATATCCTGTAGTATCAGGATAATTCTGGCCTCATAGAATGAGTTTGGAAGTATTCCCTTCTCTTCAATTTTTTGAAGAGTTTGAGTAGAATTGATATTAGTTCTTCTTTATAATGATTGGTACAAATCAGTAGTGAAGCCATCAGGTCCTGGGCTTTTCTTTCATGGGAGACTTTTTATTATGGCTTCAATCTCATTACTCATTACTGATTTGTTCAGGTTTTCTATTTCTTCATAGTTCAATCTTGATAAATTGTATGTTTCCAGGAATTTATCCCTTTCTGGTAGGTTTTCCAATTTGTCAGTGAATAGTTGTTCATAATCGTCTCTAATGGTTCTTTGTATTACTGTGGTCTCAGTTGTTATGTCTCCTTTTTCATTTCTGATTCATTTATTTGGGACTTCTCCCTTTTTTTATTAGTCTAGCTAAAGGTTTGTCAGGTTTTTTGTTTTTTTTTTTTTTTTATTTCAGCAAATTATGGGTGTACATACATTTAGGTTACGTGTGTTGCCCTTGGTTCCCCACCCCCCACC
>NW_012154840.1:4638333-4657549 GCF_000956105.1 Propithecus coquereli
CACAGAGGCTGCACTAACTTACAGTCCCACCAGCAGTGTAGAAGTGTTCCTGTCTCTCCACATCCTCGCCAACATTTGTTGTTTTGTGTTTTTTTGATAGGGGCCAATCTCACTGGGGTTAGGTGATACCTCATTGTGGTTTTGATTTGCATTTCTCTAATGATTAGAGATTTGTCAGTTTTGTTTATCTTTTAAAAAACCCAGTTTTTCATTTCATTGATATTCTGTATTGTTTCATTAGTCTCAATTTCATTTATTTCTGCTCTGATGTTTATTATTTCTTTCCTTCTACTAATTTTGGGTTTGGTTTGTTCTTGCTTTTCTAGTTCTTTGAGGTATATCATTAGGTTGATTACTTGAAGGCTTTACTTTTTTGATGTAGGTGTTTATTACTATATGTTTCCCTCTTAGTAGTGCTTTTGCTGTACCCCATAGATTTTGGTATGTTGTATCTCCATTTTCATTTGTTCCAAGACATTTTAAATTTTCCGTTTAATTTCTTCATTGACTCATTGGTTGTCCATAAGCATGTTGTTTAATTGCCATGTGTTTGTGTAGTTTCAGAAGTTTCTCTTGTTATGGATTTCTATTTTTATTCCATTGTGGTCAGAAAAGACACTTGATATGATTTCTTCCTTTTTGAATTTGTTCAGACTTGTTTTGTGGTCTGTGCTGGAGAATATTCAATATGCTGATGAAAAAGAATGTGTATTCTGCAGCAATTGTGTGAAATGTCCTGTAAATGTCAGTTAGCCTATTAAGTCTAATGTGTAGTTTAAGTCCAATGTTTCTTTGTTGATTTTCTGTCTAGATGATGTGTCCATTACTGAGAGTGCGGTGTTTAAGTCCCCTAGTATTATTGTATTGCAGTCTACTTCCCCATTAGATCTATTAATGTTTTCTTTATACACTTGGAAGCTCCAGTGTTGGATATTTATAATTGTTACATCTTCTTGCACAATTGACCCTATTATTGTATAGTGACCTTCTTTGTCTCTTTTTACAGTCTTTGATTTGTAGTCCATTTTATCTGATATAAATATAGTTACTCCTGCTCTTTTTTGGCATCTAGTTGCATGGAATATCTTTTTACACCCCTTCACTTTCAGACTGAAGAACTCCCTTTAGCATTTTTTGTAAGATGGTTGTGGTGGTGGTAAATGTTCTCAGCTTTTGTTTGTCTGGGAAAGACTTTATCTCTCCTTCATATTTGGAGGATAACTTTGCTGGATATAGTATTCTTGATTGGCGGTATTTTTCTTTCAGCAGCTTGAAAATGTTATCGCACTCCCTCCTGGCTTGTATGGTTTCTGTTGAGAAGTCTGTTGCCAGATGAATTGGAGCTCATTTATATGTTATTTGCTTCTTTTCCCTTGTTCCTTTTAGGATCTTTTCTTTGTCCTTGACCTTTGAGAGTTTGATTATTGTATGCTTTGGGTTAGTCTTATTTAGGTCAAGTCTGTTTGGTTTTCTCTGACTTTCCTATACCTGGATATTTATCTCTTTCTCAAGTTTTGGAAGGTTTTCTGTTATTATTTCTTTGAATAAGTTTTCTCCCTCTTGCTCAACTTCCTCTTGAACACAAATAATTTTTAGATTTAGAAAATTGAGGTAATTTTCTATATCTTGTAGGCATCTTTGTTCCTTTTTATTCTTTTTTCTTTTTTCTCCTATGTGTATTTTTAAATAGCTTATCTTCAAGCTCACTAATTCTTTCCTCTACTTGATCCATTCTGCTGTCGAGAGGGTCAAATGAATTTTTCAGTTCAGCAAATGTATTTCTCAGTTTCATGATTTCTGGATTTTGTGTTATTTTAATCTCTTTGTTAAATTCCTCTGATAAATTTCTGAATTCTTTTCTGTGTTATCTTGGAGATCACTAAGGTTTCTTCAAACTGCTATTTTGAATTCTTGGTCAGAGAAGTCACTTATTGCCATATTGTTAGGGTCAGTCACTGGTTCCTTGCTTTGTCCATTTATTTGGGCAGGTCATGGTTCCCCGTTTGCTCTTGTTTCTTAAGTATGTATGTCTATGTCTTTGCATTGAAGGATGAATTATTTATTCCAGTATTCTCTAACTTGTTTTGGTTTTTATTGGATATGTTTGCTTAGAGATTATTTGTAATTTACCTGTTGAGTTTTTTCCCAGCTGGGTCCCTGTGTCTTTTTTGGCACTAGATGTCACCTTAAGTCCAGATTTGGCTCAGCTCTAGTAAACAATGGTAGTGCTGCCTGTCCCAAATGGGGGAGGTTCCAAAGGTAATATCCTGGCAGTGTGGGAAGGCTGATAACGGGTTAATTCTCAGAGGTCCTATGAAACATACCTCCTACAACATAGTGCTGCTGAACAGCCACTCTGTGTTTGTATCTTCTTTGGCCAAGTGAAGGAACAGGGTTTCCAGAGCTTAGGATGGTAGTCCCACCTCCCCCCTTTGTTTCTGGCTGTCCTTATGAATATTTCTCTCTTTAGACACTCCCATTGCTTTCTTTGGGTTGAAGCAGGGACAGTCTCCTACTGGTGAACCGAAGATGATGGGGAAGCTGGCCGTCTACTTCACTCTCACTTTTTCTAGTCTAGAAACCCTGGGTCTAGGGGACGTTTTGCTGCATGCTTGGTGCCAGACAGATTGGGAGGAGGGGGTGCCAGGGATATGGAAGTCCAATTCTCTTCCTGTCTACTTGGAGATTTTTCACTTCTCTGTGGCTCCAGTAACTGATTCATCCTCGTACTTGAGTTCTGTGATATTGCTGGTGATAATGTCAGCACTGTATATTTGTTTTTGGTTTTCTGTGGGGGAGAGTGAAGCCAGCTTTTTTATACACCACCATTTTGGAACTGAAAGTGTCTAGTTTATTCTGCATTTTCATTGTGTTGATTATTTCTTTTGCTATGCACAAGCTTTTAGTTTGATGTAGCCCCACTTATTTATTTTTGTGGGTTTTTTGCCTGTGCTTTATGATGTCCTATTCAGAAAATCATTGCCAAGACATACGTCAAGGAGCTTTTTGCGTATGGTTTCTTCTAGAAGTTTTAGGGTTTCAGGTCTTAGATATAGGTCTTATATCCATTTTTGAGTTGATTTTTTGTGTGTGTGTATGGTGTGAGATAAGGGTCCAGTTTCATTCTCTTGCATCCCAGCACCGTTTGTTAAGAGACTATTCTTTCCGCGTTGTGTGTTAATGACATCCTTGTCAAAGATTAGTTGATCATACATGCTGGGCTTTATTTCTGGGTTCTCTATTTTGTTCCATTGGCCTATGTATCTGGTTTTATGCCAGTACCATACTGTTTTAATTACTATAGCTTTATAATATAATTTTAAATCAGAAAGTGTGATGTCTCCAACTTTGTTTTTATTTTTCAGGATTACTTTGGCTATTCAGGATCTTTTGTGATTCCTTACAAATTTTATAATTGTTTGCTCTATTTCTATGAAAAATGCCATTAGACTTTTGATAGGGATTGCATTAAATCTGTAGATTGCTTTGGGTAGTATGGACATTTTAACAATATTGATTCCTCCAATCCATGAATATGCAGTATCTTTCCATTTATTTGTGGTATCTTCGGTTTCTTTTGTCATCATTTCCTAGTTTTCAGTGTAGAGATCTTTGACTTCCTTGGTTAAATTTACACCCTCTCCCTGCTTAGCAGTGCCAGCTTAGGGGATGGGATGATGTAGGCAAAATAAAAATGTCCTTACTGCCCTTTTTGTGTGGTTATTCTTGGATGTTTTCTTCCATTGTATGGCTGTACCTTAAGTGGATTCTTGAACTCTTCCAGAGTTACTTTTGCTCGTAGATAGCTGCCAAATTGTTGCCTTTTCCAGGGAAAAGGAAGGCCAGGATATCCTGCTCTGACATGTTGCTAACATCACCTAGAAGTAACTCTTTTATCAACACCATTGACTGAATAATGATATTAGCTGGCTTGAGAGGTATTCTCATCCAAAAATACTTTAGGATAAATAGAAATATAGTCCAGTTGTTAGGAAAATTTACTCTGAAGAGCTTATCAAGAAGGTATAAGAGGTTTATTTTCACATTGATTTAAATAAGCAACTTGTAGTGATCTGCAGTTCTTATGTTGAGATCCTCCCAAAGAGAAGCCCAAGTTGAACTATGTAAAAATATATAGTATGATTGGTGAGATAACATCTTTCTTAATATTATCCCATGAGGTTGCTATCATGGGTATGTATTTGCCCAAGCTATAAGGGAAGCAAATCACCTGAGCCCTGGATGGTAGCTATGAAATTTCTTAACAGTCTAGGCTTAACCCTGATAGAGAAGATCAGAACTTTCCAGAGTAAAGCTGTCCCAGAGTTTATGAGGAACTTCCCAGTGCCCCCTAATTTCTAGATAAACCTAAACTCATAGTAATCTGCCTTTCAATAATTCCCCTGCCTGGACCCACAAATTAGAGTCTTCAAAAAAATGATTGCCAAGAACATCTATTTTGTGATTATGTAACAGGAGCTGAACTCAGTTTTGGCTTTGATATAAGTACCAAGGTTAGCATCTGTCAATTGTAATGACATGACCTCTATTAATTAGACTTAGTTCCTTTATTTCCTAGTAAAGAAATTAAGGTCAGTTTCTTTCCTCCTTCTCACCCAGCTCTTCCATCATCCTGGTTTGACACATCAGTAGGGAGCACCAGGTCATGATTAAGCCCAAGGGTACGTGATAATTATGCACAGCCTATTCCAGTTATTCTCTACCAGCGTACTATGACAAGAAAAACATTTTAAAAGAATTTAGTGGGGAAAGAACTGAACTTTCCTTAACTAGCCAAACTGCTTTTAGCTCCAGTAATGAGACTGAAAATGAACTCTTTAATTTATTTTGATAATATTTAGAGTATATACCAGGAGGGCTATTTTTATCAAGTAAAAAAACTTAATAATACAAAAACAAAAATTTGCTTTAGTTTGCTAATACATTGTAATGTTGTTAATGATAACCAGGGCTTGGAGGAATTAATCTCCTTCACATCAAATGCCAGATACTTATCCAGAAAAATATTGACTTCAGATGCTAGTATATTAAGTGTTTTATATATAGCCTAAATTCTTATTCCTTTATTTGGATAAAACTTTCTTTGTATGGCACCCATTAATACTGCTTGAGGTAGAAGATCTTTCGTATTTATTTTCAGTTTGATACTTTCTGCTATCATGACAAATAGCCCATTAGAAAGAATAATAGAAGAAACAAACTAGTGTTTATTGAGAGCATATTAGGGGAATGCAGTTGGACCTATAAGGTGTGTTATACAGTATAGTCTCTGAATTCAAAAGTCTTGCATTTATTTGGGTAGACTAGATGCATATATAAAACGTTGCCTAACAAAACACAATACAGGATATGTTATTTGCCAAATGAGTAGAACCATAAAGTTTGTACTATTGGAATTCAAAGGAAAGGGTGATTTCCTGTGGGCTGGGCTGATCAGAAAAGGCTTCATAGAGGAGGTACAATTTGGGCTTTAAAAATTAGATAGCATCTGGATTGGTAGCAAGTAATGAAGAGGCAGAAGGTACAAGGAAAGTCACAGGTTGTAATGTACAAGACCTCAAGCTAAGTGAGGGAACACAAAGAAAGTATCCTGGTTCTAGTTAATAGTTGGGCAGTAGAGGACTAGATGGAAACTCATTGCAGTCAGAGACCTCATCACCTTCATTTCAGTATTCTATGCAACCCTAGCAAAATAGAGTTGTGTATAGAAAATGATTGTTAGATTAATTCAACAGATAAATTAGTATCAATTTGGGTGGGGCCTTACACACAAATTTCTTTAGAAGAAATTTATTCTATGGGCGATAGAGACAGGGATGTGATGAGAAGAAAATGTTGTTTAAGGAAGATGATGAAGTGATACCTCTGTCTTAGCACACTTCCATCGTATGCCAGAGATTGCTGTAACCCCTAGACTTTCTGAGAGGATTTGTGAGAGCCCTTCTCCTCATCACAACTCAGACTCTCTAAGTATATCCTGTATACAAGAGCTCTGGTTCAGAGATGAGAGAGCTTTCACATCAAGAGCTTTGTTGTTTAGAGGCCTCTCTGGGTAATATTCTGTGCAATCACCTCCCAGTCAGAGACAGCCATTGAATCTTGCTTGAAGAAAAAATTCCTTTATCACTTAGTTCTTCAGGCCTAACCAGACCTGTATTATTATGCCTGAGGAACTTTAAAACACTGCCACAGGACTTAGACAGGGTCCTAAGTTAAATTGATGCTTTCTACCTCAAAGAATATACTTCTTGTGGGGTACCAAATTGCCCTTATTGATTTTCATGCATGGTGGCGATAGGTAGGGCCAACTATGGAAGAGTACTTAGTCTCAGTCAATTCTTTACCAGCTCTCTACATAGGAATTTAAGATACCTTTGCCTACACTGATATCTTACCAAACAAACCTTTTCATGAGTCATATAATTATGATTGCATATTTAGGATGATTAAATAAGCGAATCTTTTTCAAAAAACCTTTTTGTCTCTTATTCCTACATATGACAGGCAGGATCATTCTGGGGTAGGATGTCTGGCTGGCTGATCAAGAATATAATAGGCAAAGGAGGGGGAAGAGAGAGAAACTAATATTTGTTAAATTTATTTGGGGAGATAGGACACTTACGTGAATATTGCCTAATAAAACACAATACAGGAGGCCGGGTGTGGTGGCTCACGCCTATAATCCTAGCACTCTAGGAGGCCAAGGAGGGAAGATCACTTGAACTCAGGAGTTCAAGATCAGCCTGAGCAAGAGCGAGACCCTGTCTCTACTAAAAATAGAAAAAATTAGCTGAACGCAGTGGCACATGCCTGTAATCCCAGCTACTTGGGAGGCTGGGGCCAGAGGATTGCTTTAGCCCAAGAGTTGGAGGTTGCTGTGAGCTAGGCTGATGCCACAGCACTCTAGCATAGGCGACAGAACAAGACTCTGTGTCAAAAAATAAAAAACCCACAATAAGGATATGTTATTGGTCAAAGGAATAGAACCATAAAGTTTGTGCTATGGAAATTCAAAGGAAAGAGTGATTTCCTATGGGCTGGGCTGGTCAGAAAAGACTTCACAGAGGAGGTAGAATTTGGGCCTTAAAAATTAGATAGCATCTGGATTGGTGGCAAGAAATGAAGAGGCAGAAGGTACGGCAAAGTCATAGGTTGTAATGCACAAGACCACACGCTAAGTAAGGGGGGCATGAAGAAAGTAGCCTGGCTCCAGTAACGACTCTGGGTAGTAGGTGACTAGATGGAAACTCATTGAAATCAAAGACCTCATTACCTTCATTTCAGTTTTCTCTGCAACCCTAGCAAAATAAGGCTGCATATAGAAAATGATTGTTAGATTGATTCAAAGGGTGCAACTAACATTTGTTGGATGCCTATTATGCATGAGGTGATTTACAGGCTTTGTAACATTTAATAGTCATAAGCACTTTGTGGGTCATAAATATTAAATAATCCCATTTTATAGCTGAGGAAACTAAGCCCAGAGAAACCCAAAGTTGCACGGCTGGTAAGTGACAGATCCTAACTCCAAAGTCCAAACCATTAGCCACTATACCACCCAGTATCTCTCCTTTGCTCCTGTTTACTTTTCAATTTATAGACCTTTTTAAGGTCCATTTGAAAGCAAATTATCTCAGCTCCTGTGCCTCTATCACCAAAAATAGAAGGATGGGGAAATGGGTAGAGCTCTGGCATGGGAAACATTTCCCAGTTCTGCCACTAGGTTCCATGTGTGAGTTTTGGAAAGTCCCTTTTCTCTGGACCTCAGTTTCAATTCCATGATCTCCAAGCTATCTTCATCTCTAAGGTGTGATATTTTATAATACCGTCTGACACTTAGGGGTCAGATGTCAAGCTGAATAACCACAACCTGATATCTTTTTCCAAATGTTCCTTTCTTTTTTCAGAAGTAATGCTATTACAAACTAGAGACCAATGTAAACTTACATTATTAATATACCTTCCACATTCCAGAACTGAATTTCTTTCTTGATGTGTTCTCCCTGTATATACCCAGTTGCTCCCTCTTACCACTTCTACCTAGTATTTTGGTCACTGGCCTATAAACAACCTATTCTCATACTTGTCATTTGCCTTTGCTTCAGAGTAGGAATCCTAGGTTTCATCCCTGAAAGCATCAAACACAGTGCACTGGGCTAGGGAAAGGCTACTCCTTTGGGTAGCTTGGAGTTTTCCAAATGACTTCTCCCCTGTGTTTCTATTTATTTCTTTTTTAATGGGAATTCCCTCATCATCTAATCCCCCATGTTTCTAGATAAGAAGGGAGGGAGTGTCCATATGCTCAGCTCCTGGAAAACTGACCTCATTCAGTAATACCATGAATGTTTATTTTACTGCTTTACCTACATTGTCCAACCCTAAGCTCTAAATCGGTATGTGTTCCTGAAATAATGCAAGTCTCTAATCATTCGGTTCAATTCGGAAAGCATTTCCTAAGGGTACACTTCAAACAAGGTACTGTGGAGGGATATAAAGTTAAATACAAGGTGACCTCTGCCCTCAAGGAATTTGCAATTTCAGGAAAAGATAAGAAAAGCACATAAGTCTAACATGATACTTGATATGCTCATTGCCATAAAATGATGCTAGTGATTACATACCTAATGTAGGCTTAGCCCTGTGCTAGGCACTATGTGGTACATGTGTTAGGTATGTGATTGTTAGTGATGCTTAAATACTGAGTATATCAATAAAGGGGGAAAGTGTATGGGCTATACTGGTGAGAGTTTTGAGGGAGAGGCAGGACTTAAGCTAGATGTTATTAGGATGGATAACACCAAGAGAGATGCTAGGAAAAAGGAAATAGCATTCCAGGCAAGAGGTTCAACATGAATGTGGTAAGAACACTGAGGAAGCCATCCATTTTGAAGTGCCAGGTAGGCATTGTGGGTTGTGGGCCATAGTCTTAGACAAGTAAAATATAACCAGATGGTACAGGGCTTTGTAAACTTGGTATAATAGAAAATAACTATTAATTTTATGATCCTGAGTGATATATTAACATAATGCAAGGTAAATTTTAGAAAGACTATTCATGTACTGGTATGCAGGATGGATTGGAATTTGGAGAGACAAGAACTGGAAAGAGTAGCAAAAAGCTGGGCATGTGTCACAATGGCTTCATGAGTGGTGGTAACGCTAGAAGTGGAGAGGAAGGATAAAAAACAAAAGACATTTTAAATAACTGGAAATAATTCCACTGTCTAGAGAGAACTAGAAGTCATTTGTATAGAGATGGCAGTTAAATCCATAGAGGTGAAGGAAATAATCAAGGAAAGAATAAAACTAAGGAAAGGAGATAAAATGTAATCACCTAAGCAGTGTTGACATACATCCATGTGGACAAGGGAATGAATGGTGAAATAGAAACTCAGAGGGTCAAGGATAGAACATTAGAGAATACTCATAGTTTGGAGGAGAGAATCCCAGAAATACTGTGAATGAGAGAGTATTGCTCCTATTTTACAGATGAAAAAGCCGAGGCTGGGGAGGCAATGTGACTTATGTAAGGTCATAAAGCAGTCACAACTCAACCTAAGTTCTTCCAGACTTCACTGTGTCCTTTTCCTATTCTTCCCAATCTCTGAGAACCAATGGCTAGAAAGAAGTATACATATACTGCCACAGTCACTTCACATAGTATCAAGGGTTTATGTGGGAACCTAGAACTTTAAAGGAAAGGAGAAGATCTAGGACAAGACAGGAAGAGAACAAGAGCGTCACCAGCATACACTAAAACTAAAATGACATTATTCTTGGTTCAAGTAGACATCTGTTGAATAATGGTGAAATTACTACTGCATAGGCAGCAGGAACAGGAAGGGTTGCGGGAAGCAACATAGGGGCAGATGGTAGAAGGAGAAGGTGAAGTGACTTCCTGAATTCTGTGTTTGTCTTCTATTATGCGTAGTCTGATTTCTTGAGGTATCTGCATTTTTCAGTTTAGTCCTCACGAGGTGAGCTATCTAGCTTAATCTAACGCTAGGAGTGCAACCCTGAAGGGAGTTGATAATCAGGTTTTTCAGCTCAGGCCCCAATGTCTGCAAGTACATGATTTTAATTCAAATAATTTCTTGGAATAAGTGTTCTGTGCCAAATAAGAGTGCAAGTTGCAGTAGAAAAAAGTAAAAGAAACCCACCTAGCAGAATACTAAAAGCCAACTTCTGGAAAGACTCATTGCCAAACCACACCTACAAAATTCTGAGACAGCCCATGATCAGCAAGGAGTGGATACTGAGCAAATTAGCATCACTTCTCTCTAGCAGCAAGGCAAGGAAGTTCATTGCACTTCCAGAATTGTCTTTTACTCTTTGTCAATTGCCTTCTTGGTAGAAATGGTTGGATAGGTGGTTTGAGATGTATGCTTAAGCACTTGCTGTCTCTTTTTCTCTTTGTTAGACAAACACAAGACAGAATTCTCAGAGCCACATTTTTTTTTTTTGAGACAGAGTCTCACTCTGTTGCCCAGGCTAGAGTGCCATGGCATCAGCCTAGCTCACAGCAACCTCAAACTCCTGGGCTCAAGCGATCCTCCCGCCTCAGCCTCCCGAGTCGCTGGGACTATAGGCATGCGCCACCATGCCCGGCTAATTTTTTCTATATATATTTTTAGTTGTCTAGCTAATTTCTTTCTATTTTTAGTAGAGACGGGGTCTCGCTCTTGTTCAGGCTGGTCTCAAACTCCTGACCTTGAGTGATCCTCCCGCCTCGGCCTCCGAGAGTGCTAGGATTATAGGCATGAGCCACCGCGCCTGGCCTAGAGCCACTTTTACTTTTCCACCTTTCCTGGAAGAAAGTCTTTACTTTTCCACTTTTCCTGGAAGAAAGTCTTGTGTCTGGAATCTGCCTGGTTAACTCAGTGGCACGAGAGTTTGCCAGCCTGCTATGGCAAGGGTAATCCACCCTGGCTGCCTAGCCTCTGTCTTCAGGAATCTAGAGCTCACACTTATTGAAGCCCCCTGAATGGCACATTAATTTCATAAAAGAAAATGTACTAAGCAGACACTGTAGGGGATGACCACTGTCAACTTTTTTATCTCAAAGTGCCAAGTAGATTATTATGTTATTATGCTGTGAGTATGAAAAAAATGATTATCTGTACATTAAGCAAGCTGATTCAGCGTGTACTTTGTTCTCCCAAAAGGCTGGAGGTCAGAAACAAAAACATTTGTACCATAAATAATATTGCTTGTTGGCCAGGCGCAGTGGCTCACGCCTGTAATCCTAGCTCTCTGGGAGGCCGAGGTGGGCGGATTGTCTGAGCTCAGGAGTTCGAGACCAGCCTGAGCAAGAGCAAGACCCCGCCTCTACTAAAATTAGAAAGAAATTAATCGGCCAACTAAAAATATATAGAAAAAATTAGCCAGGCATGGTGGCGCATGCCTGTAGTCCCAGCTGCTGGGGAGGCTGAGGCAGAAGGATCACTTGAGCCCAGGAGTTTGAGGTTGCTGTGAGCTAGGCTGACACCATGGCACTCACTCTAGCCAGGGCAACAGAGTGAGACTCTGTCTCAAAAAAATAAATAAATAAAATAATGTCACTTGTTAATCCTAAAGCCTCTTATTTTCTGGATAACTCATTCCTTCTTAGAAACACACAAACACCTAAAGTACTGTAATAGCTATCTCAATTATGTCCAGTGGAATCAGGAAGACAGGGTAATTTTGCAAGTAGCAAGACCCAAAACATTCCATTAAAGTCAGATAGTCTCAAGCTATTAATATTATCACAGCTATTTAAGTCACATACCAGCCGGTATTATAGATCAGATAGTGCTGATAAATAAAATAATCATAATTCATAGTGCATCAGGCTGACTACTCTTGGAATGTGAATGTCTGGACTGGCTACAAATGCTTCTGTGTAACACACCAGTCTTCAGAGATTTGCAGATGTCTGCTGCTTCCAGTGATCGGACAGAAAGGAAAAATACCAATGAATGAACACCTACCCATATAAAGCACCGGGGCATTTGATCATCTTCACTTTTTAACCTTACAGATTATCCAGAAGGCTCATCATCTCTTGCTGTGGAAACGGAAACATAGCAGTTTTCACATTTCCTGCATCTCTCAGACAGGTTAGTATTCTGAGGGAGACACATACGGTGCCACCTGAACTGCCAAGAAGCAGCCTTGGGAGCAGAACTAGAAAAGGAGTAAGTTCTCATCCTGGTGAACAAGATATTAAACTCTTCTCTCTTATATTGCACACATAAGCAGAAATTCTATACATAATTTCCCTGTGCAGTGTACTGAAAAAGACACCCTATTCCCTGCAAACTCACATTTATGTCACTCATGCTAAAAGACCCCAGGGGATCCAGAAACAGCCAAACATCACATTCAGGTTATTTACTTTCATACTGTGAATTATAACCCTTGACCTGGTGTATTCCAGTTCTCTGAAATGGTATAGATTACAAATAGGTTCTTTTTGCCTGACTCCATTATGTCAGTTAATAACCTACTGTTACCCACTAACAGGCAAAAAGCACCATCCCTACATTCCAACCCTCCGAAAATGGTACTAATTTGTTAATCAGTGGCAGACAGCTTTACAGATGGGATTCTCTTTGGCCTAGCAAAAAGCTAAACAACCTTCTCTTTGCAAAACTCAAAGGTAAATAAACCCAGTGTCATTCAGTATTACAAGGAGGATTTTAGTAACAGAAATACCATGGAACTCAAAGCTCTGCTCTGATAAGACTTTCCATTCTATTCCCACGAAAAAGCTAGCAGTTATTTAGAAGCCTATCAGTCTGTGGTTCTCAGGTCTTCAGTTATTTCCCTTACAGAATTTCTACTGTGTACAAGTATAGATACTGTATAAGACCTTGTATATGCCAGCCACTTCGCTTGACATAGGTTATCTTATTTAATCCTCACATCAACTTTGTGAGATGAATGTTATTATTCCCATTTTACTTATGAGAAAACTGAAGTGCAGAGAGGTTTAACTAGTAAGTGGCTAACCTAAGATTGTAACCCAGGTCTGTCTGACCTCAAAGCGTGCTATTTCCATTATGGCAGTACATTTAAAAACCTACACTTATAATCAACGATTAAAAAGAAGGAAGAATTAAGTCTGTTTTCTTATCCAAAGCCCTGATGAAATAATTGCTGGATGTTTAGGTAAGACAACCTGTATGGTAGTAGTAACTAGATTTCAGTTAGCCATGGTGCTCATCTCTCTAATCTTCTTATTTTAGCATTTTATTAAGGGTATTCTTATAGAACACTAGTACTTTTGACATGTCAAATGTTTAAGGGAAAAAAAGTTCTCTGGCAAATAAATTTATAAAACCCTATATAAGCAAAATTACAGAGTTGTCTTTAGTGTGGGAATTCTCAGGGCCTTTACTATGCTATTAAGTTTTGTAACTCATCAAAAGGAAACTGTAGGCCAGGCACAGTGGCTCACGCCTGTAATCCTAGCACTCAGGGAGGCCGAGGCAGGAGGATCACTTGAGCTCAGGAGTTTGAGACCAGCCTGAACAAGAGCAAGACCGCGTCTCTACTAAAAATAGAAAAAATTAGCTGAGCATGGTGGCTTGCACCTGTAGTCCCAGCTACTTGGGAGGCTAAGGCAGGAGAATCACTTGAGCCCAGGAGTTTGAGGTTGCAGTGAGCTATGATGACACCACTATACTCTAGCCTGGGCAGCAGAGAGAGAACCTATCTCACAAAAAAAAAAAGGAGTCTGTAGTAGCCCCCTAAACTTATTTGACTATTGGATTCTTTCTTTTGTGCATATCATGGAACTTTGTCTTTAGTGCAGTACTTATCAGGACTTTTAGTATGCTAAGGAACTTTGTGAATCCCCAAAAGTGGAAAAAGTTATTTCCCAAATTTATATGACCATGTTACTATTTTTTAGGGCATCATGAGTGATTATTAGAACTATGAAATACACTTTTATATGCTTTCTGAGGTAAGCAAAATTGACTTTAAGCAATGCCTTTTCCAGGGCACTCTGTCCACATAAATTAATAAACTGATGAGTTTTGTGGGAGCAACAAAGTCATGTTTAAATAATAACAGAAAAGTGTTTGGAAACACAGAAGGTAAGAGTGGGAGAAGCTTTTCTTTTTGGTAAAATGGATATTTTATTCATTTGTACTAAAACCAGCCATACTGGTACTGATATCACCATGATGCAGCCAAATATGAAACATCTGTCTACAAATATTAGAGTAATGAACAAATTAGAGGTTGTAGTAAAACACAGAACCAAAAGAGGTAGAGGAAATCAATGAAGTGCATTATAGCTTAACACTTCACCTGAACAATTGAGGTTTTTAAGAAATGAAGCCTCCCAATCCCAGAAAATGGGAATAATCTTTCATGACATATCTTTGTACTTTTAACTTCCTATTCTTGTGGTTAGATTCTAAATATTAAAGATAATCCAAACCAGTATTATATCTACTTATCTATATCCAGAGACATCACGTTGTCCGTAGCAGCCTAAGATTACTGGAACTTCTTTGATTAGACTCCAGTTAGATTTCTTGTTCTGGTTCTGCAGCCAGGTCTTAACCTGTTCGTAGCTAAGGTTCAGAATATTGGCAAGTTCTTGTATCTTCTGGAGGCTGAGATATTTTTGTCTCTGAAATCTATCATCGTGTACACACAACTGGGTCAGAGAGAACACAGTTCCGCTCTTCTGTTTCTTGACCTGGACCTTATCTTTCTTCTTCACTACACTCTTCTCTACAGAAGTGGGTAGTTTTACTTCGGGACTGGTGGAAGGATCGGGGCTCTCCAGTCTTTGTGTGGGGCAACTCAGCAGAAGACATTTGCAAGGGTGGATAATTTTCTTCAGGCCCATAAATCACAGGCATTGATGAAGAGTCCCTAGAATCAGATGCTTCAGAGCAAGGCAGGCTTTGAGGACATGCTGAATCCATGCTCATGTTATTGAGAAGGAGGGGAAAAAATTAAAGAGCTGAACTGTAAAAAAAGGCCAAGGCTTTAAGACTTAAGTATCTAGGTGGAAGATCTTAGAGAAATATGATCTACACATGTGAAAAGATCAAAAGCCAGGATGAAGTGAGTCCTCTCCACAATAAGAGGAAGCAGCCAGCTCAATCCAGCAAAAAAGGGAGAAGCATTTTAAAACTTATCAAGATATGAAGAATTTTTAAAAATATATGTAGATAATTACTACAGTGATATTTGTAAAAGCTCCAAACTGAAAACAACCTGAATGTCTAGCAGTAGAATGGATGAATGTGATGTATGTCCAAATTATTAGATATTTTATCCTTATTTTCCTTTATTTTCTTTTGAAAAGTTTTTTAAATTAAAAAAAGGAAATAGGATAAAGTGAATACCATGTATTTACAACTTAGAATTAATAAATGCTAACATTTTTTCATTTTGTCTCAAATTTTTGCACACAAAAATGTATTGCCATAACTTTTACCCAAAACAATGCACTGATTCTAGATGATATTTTCTTCAAAATAAAAAGACAAACTTGGCAAATAAATATACAACATGCAAAATTTAATATCCTTAATTTACAAAGCTCTTGCAAATCAGTAAACAAAAGAAAAACACAACAGTTAGAAAATGGGCAGAGGATGTGAACAATCAACCAGATAAAAATTAAAATGAAAAATAAAGATAAAAATTTTTCAACTTCACTGTAAAGAAATACAAATTAAAATAACGTAAAATATTTAATGCTAATTTTTTTTCTATTAAATCAGCCAATTTTTACAATTTAAAGTACCTAGTGTTGGCAAGAACATGTTGAAACAGATGTTCTCATACACTGCTAATGTGAGATAATTTTTTGAGTGCAATTTGGGAACATGTATAAAAACCATAAAATACAATTTTATCTGGTAACTACTCCATTTTAGGAATATATTTAGTGAAATAATTAGAAATCTGTACAACTATTTATCATCAATTTATTTTAAGAGCAGAAAATTTGAAATAAAACTAAATAGCAATAGAAAAGTGGTGAAATTAATTGCCACATCATTATGATGAACTATTGTACAATCATTAAAAATAATTATTTTGTAGAATAATTAATAGAGTTATGTGAAAAGGTGTATGAGTGCAGTTTATTTTTTTAATTTTTAATTTTTTTATTTTAGCATATTATGGGGGTACAAATGTTTAGGTTACATATATTGCCTTTGCCCCACCCAAGTCAGAGCTTCAAGCGTGTCCATCCCCCAGACGGTGCGCACTGCACCCATTAGGTGTGGATATACCCATCCCCACCTCCCCCTCCCATCTGCCCAACACCAGATGAATGTTATTACTATATGTGCACTTAAGTGTTGATCAGCTAATACCAATTTGATGGTGAGTACATGTGGTGCTTGTTTTTCCATTCTTAGGATACTTCACTTAGTAGGATGGGCTCCGGCTCTATCCAGGATAATACAAGAGGCGCTAGATCACCATTGTTTCTTGTAGCTGAGTAGTACTCCATGGTATACATATACCACATTTTATTAATCCACTTATGTATTGATGGGCACTTGGGTTGTTTCCACATCTTTGCAATTGTGAATTGTGCTGCTATAAATATTCGAGTGCAGATGTCTTTTTCATAGAATGTCTTTTGTTCCTTTGGGTAGATGTCCAGTGCAGTTTAAATTTAAATGTATATTTATAAGCTTTATTGAGATACAGTTCACATACCATGTAATTCGACCACGTAAACCATAGAATTCAGTGGTTTTTAGTATATTCACAGAGTTGTGTAACCATCACCACAATCAATTTTAGAACATTTTCATTACTCCAAAAAGAAACCCCATAGCAGTCACCCCCCCATTCCTCCTAGTCCCATTCCTAGGCAATCACAATTTTATCCCTATCGATTTGCTTATTCTGGAAATTTCATATAAATGGAATCTTACAATATGTGGTCTTTGGAGTGAAAATATTTGCAAATAAAATATCTGATAAGATACTTGTATGCAGAATATATAAAGAACGCTTACAATTCAATAATTTTAAAAAACCAACTTTTTAAATGGGCAAAGGATCTGAATAGACATTTATCCAAAGAAGATACATAAATGACCAATAAACACATAAAAATGCTTGACATCATTAGCCATCAGGGAAGTTAATCAAAATCACAATGAAGTACTGCTTAGCATCCATTAGGATGGCTATAATCCAAAAGACAGAAATAACAAATATTGGCAAGGTTATAGAGAAATCAGAACCCTCATACATTGTTGGTGGGAATATGAAATGGTACAGTCACTTTGGAAAATAGTTTGGCAATTCCTCAAAATGTAAAACACGGAATTATCATATGACCCAGCAATTCTACTCCTAGGTATATAAGCAAGAGAAATGAAAATATATGGCAACACAAAAACTTCTACATGAATATATTCATAGCATTATTCATAATAGCCCAAAGTGGAAACAACACAAATGTCCATCTGCTGATGAATAGATAAATAAAATGTGGTAAGTCCATATAATGGAATACTATTTGGCAACAAAAAGATACACGTTACAACATGGATGAGCCTTGAAAATATTATAAAATTACATTTTTAATTTTAAACTTTTAGATATTAAAGTATATCTACATATAGAGAAAAACACTAAAAAGAAGTATACCAAAAATATAAGTAAAGACAAGATTTTTACATGGTTAACCTCCTTCTCTAGCCAGCCTAGACACTTCAACCTCTCTTTTGCCAATGTTCTTCTTATCTCACTAACTCTATTGCTGCCCTATCCAGCAAAATCTCAAATTCCAAATTCAATCCAAATGTCTGCCTTCTGTATTCCTGTACCCAGGCTGCTGAGAACTACTACAAAAATAATGCAATTGATTACAAATACTGATTACAACTGATTACAAATTTGTGATCTCCTGCCTCAACTGACCTGATATGTCTCCACTACTTACCTACTTACTTACTGGTGGTTCTTTTTTCCATTAACCACAGCTTTATACATTCTTTTATATCACTCCTATCCCATATTATAATGAAAGTCCTAACATATGCAATAAGGCTAGAAAAAGAAATAAAAGGCACTCCAATTGGAAAAAGATGAAATAAAACTATCCTTATTTGCAGATGACATGATTACATATATAGATAACCCAAAGAATCTACAAAAACTCCTAGAACTAATAAGGGAGTTTAGAAAGTTGACAGCACACAAGGTCAACACACAAACATCTATTGTGTTTCTACACACTATCAATGCACATTTGGGAATCCAAAATTAAAAACACAATACCATTTATAACTGCAAAAAAATTAAATAGCTAGGTATAAATCTAACAAATCATATACAGGGTCTGAATGCTGAAACCTACAAAACACTGATGAAAGAGACCAAAGAAGACCTAAATAAATGGAGAGACATACCATGTTCATGGGTCAGAAGACTCAATGTAGTTAAGATATCAGTTCTCTTCAAGTTGATGTACAGATTTAATGCAATCCCAATTAAAATTTCAGCAGGGTTTTTTGTAGAGATAGACAAGATGATTCTAAGATTTATATAGAAAAGTAAAGGAACTAGAATAGCCAAAACAATTCTGAAAAAATAAAACAAAGTTGAAGGATTCAAACTATCCAATTTTTAAGACATAGTATACAGCTATAGTAGCCAAGACAGTGTGGTATTGGCAGGAAGATGGTCATAAACCATAAACCAATGGCAGAATATAAAATATAAAATACAGAAAATAAAATTCAGAAATAGACCCACATAAAGATTATCAAGTGATTTTTCCACAAAAATGTAATGGCAATTCAATGAAGCAAATAGTCTTTTTAACAAATGGTACTGGTACACCTTACAACATATACAAAAATTAACTCAAAATGGATCATAGACCTAAATTTAAAATGTAAAACTATAAAACTCTTAGAAGAAAACACAAGAGAAGATCTTCATCACCTAGAGTTAGGAAAAGAGTTCTTAGATATGACATTAAAAGTAAGATACATAAAAGAAGGCCGGGCGCAGTGACTCATGCCTGTAATCCTAGCACTCTGGGTGGCCGAGGCTTGAAGATTGCCTGAGCTCAGTAGTTTGAGACCAGCCTGAGCAAGAGTGAGACCCCGTCTCTACTAAAAATAGTAAAAATAAGCCGGGGGTGGTGGCGCATGCCTGTAGTCCCAGCTACTCGGGAGGCTGAGGCAGGAGGATC
>NW_012154840.1:4657864-4669385 GCF_000956105.1 Propithecus coquereli
AAGCACAAGAAAAGATGCTTAACATCACTAGCCATTAGGAAAATGCAAATTAAAACCACAAGAGATTCTGTTACACCAATACTGGAATGGATAAAATTTTTTAAAAATATTGTGACGATACTAAGTGCTGACAAGAATGTGGAACATTCGAAACTCTCATACATTTCTGTTGGGAATGCAAAATAGTAAAGCCACCCTGAAAAACAGTTTGGCAGTTCCTTATAAAGTTTCTTATGAAGTTAAACAAACACTTACCATTTGACCCAATAATCCCATTACTGAATATTTCCCTTAGAGAAATGAAAACGTGTGTTCACACAAAAATTTGTATATGAATGTTTATGGCAGCTTTATTTGGAATAGCCTCAAACTGGAAAACAAAACAAATATCCTTCAATATGCAAATGGATAAACGAACTATACTATTCAGCAATAAAAAAGAATGAACTATTGATACTTGCAACAACATAGATTAATCTTGAATGCATTACGGTAAGTGAAAAAACCCAGTCTCAAAAAGCTACATACTGTATGATTCCATTTGTATGACATTTTGGAAAAGGCAAAATTATGGGGAGCAAAACACATCAGTGGTTGCCAGAGTTAGGAGTGAGGGGAGGTTCCACATTCTGTCCGTGATGATGGTTACAAGATTCTATGCATTTACAAAAGCTCACAGAACTGCATACCAAGCAAAAGTTAATTTTACTGTATTAAAATTTTAAAAATTAAAGCAAAAAGGAAAACCTTCTCTTACTTTCTCTCAAACTTCTTACACCCTCCTTCCCTCCCCTCTACCACTGGAAGCCTCCTTAGAATAGTGTCTTCTCAAACTTCACTAGGTTTTCTTCTGACCGTCGCCTACTTATTTTTTAGGGAATTTGTCCGTTCTTTGGCTAAAGAACGTATATAGGCTGATAACTACTGAATATATGTCTCCAGCCCAGCACTCTTTCCTGAGCTCCAGACCTGAGGAACCAAGTGCTTTTCAACTCCACCCCAACCAAAAAAAAAAAAAAAGATCCATTTCCTGTTTTGCTCTCTCTCCTTTTCCCTCACCCCCACCTAATTAATCACCAAGGCATGTTGGTTATAATTCTTTTCTAGGTCTGGAAGCTGTGCACTTTTCTCTATTCTAATTACTATGACCTCTAGATCACGTGTCATCTTTATCGCTGAAATAGCCTCTCAACTGGTCTCCCTGCCTTCAATATTGTACCCCTTCCAGTCCATTCTCCATATTACAACTAGAATGATGAAAATTTCGAATTTGTTCATGGCTCTTCCATTGGCCTCAGCATAGTCTGAACTCCTTAACATGATTTACAAACCCTTTCATGATCTGGCCCCTACCCATCTCTCCAGGCTCATCTCACAATTCTCAACTCTGAAGCTTCCCCTCCACTGGTCCTATCCCCACACTCTATGCTTGAACCGCACTCTGCTTCATTCAGTCCCTCAAACATGCCCCTGACTGGGATGCTTCCTCAGCAACCTCCCACCTCCTCCACCCCAGCCCCCTTTAGCTGGCTAGATAATATTTATCCTCCAGGTTTCAGCTTCCACGTCACTTATTCAGGGTATCACTGACTGACCCCACAGCTGAGCTATATGTCTCTTCTCGGTGCTACCATAATACTGTTACAAGAGACTTTTGTTCTGTGCTGTAATATTTACTTGTCTGCTTCCCACACAAGATTGTAAGCTCCTTGAGGGTAGTGACTATGTCTTGTTCACATTTTAGTACCAGCCCCTAGCACAGTGCCTGGCACATGGTAAGTATTCGATAAATATTTCTTGAATGAATGAATGAATGAGAAGGAGGGAGGATGGAAAACAGTCTCTGAAAACAGACCTCTGATTATAGGTTATTATTTTTCTTTATTCTTTTCTATATTTTCCAAGTAGTCTATGATGAACATGGATTGCTCTTATAATCAGAAAATAATAATACATATTAGAATTAATTTTAAAAGTATATTACCTGGGTGTGGTGGCATGTGCCTATAGTCCCAGCTACTCAGGAAGCTGAGGCAGAAGGATCGTGTGAGCCCAGGAATTCAAGGCCAGACTGGGCAACATAGTGAGACCCCATCTCTAAACAAAAGTATATTAAGCATAGTCAGAATAGAAAAGAGAAAAATCTATGAATAAAATTAAAATCACTCATAATCATACCACCTAAAGATTACTCTTGCTAACATTTTATTATATCCTTTCCAATATTTTCTGTGAATATATTTTTTAAACATTAAGATCTTACTATGTTCTGTTTTGAATTCTGCTTTTTTCACTAACACCAAAAATAATTTCTCATTATTTCAAGGTACTGTTTATTTAACCATTCTCTGCTACCCAACATTAAGATTTTGTCCAGTTTTCCACTATTATGAATAATGTGAATAATATCATTGAATCTAAGTTTTTCTGCTCATTTATAATCATTTCCATAGAAAAGAATCCTTAGAAGCAAAATTACTGGCATGAATTTTTGAAAGGCCCAATGTATATGGCCAAATTATTTTCCAGAAAGCTTATGCTAATAAAAGCTACTTGAAGGCCTACTATATGCCAGATATTGCTTTAGGTAGATTTTATTATGCCTGTTTTGCAGATATGAAAACTAAGGTCCATTGACATTATTTGCCCAAGAGGCAAAGCTATAATAGAATTCAAATTGAGAATTGCCCAATTTCAAAGCTCATGTAATTTCTGTGTGGATTTTAAAAATAAATTATTTTTAAGTTATCAAATTATACATTAACTAAAGAAAATATGGAAAATACAAGTAGAAAGTAGAGAAAATGAAAACAAGTTACCCATGAATCCACCACTTTCAACAGTTCAGTGCATTTCCTCAGTCTTTTGTTCCAGGTAACAATTTTTGGGTTAAAAATAACAATAGCATTTTGCATCCTGCGTTTTTCACTTAACATTTTTCAGTGCTAATCTGTACTTTTCATAGTGGTTGCCTATTATTGTCAAATGGGTGTTAACGTGTGAATAATTGAATATTTACGGTTGTTCAGCTCACCTGTGAATTTCTTCTCTTCATTCCCAGGATCCACCATCTCCCACGAGGCTTACAGAGTTCAGTGTTGGGAACCATTCTAATCTTCAAAATAAGTCACCATGTTGGATTGAAAGCTTCACAATTTGAAAGCATTCCATCAAATACTTGCTGTGCAAATGTTTCAGGACTTTACACTATTTAATTTACTGACTGAACTCCAATTTGGTAGCAGTTAATTCAAGCCAGTTTTCCTTTCTTTCTTCATTCCCCCCCCCGCAATCCGTGAAAGCCTAAATGTAAAATATATATTTTTTCATTCATTTTATCAGGTAAAAGGGAATTCAGAAGACTTCCCTGGAGTCTTTAATTCCCATAGAAAGACTATTCATTATATCTATAGGGTCTTTTTGGCGTCGAAGGGAATCAGACTGCATTTGCTGCTTGCGTGCATGTGCATTTATAAACGTGTATGTGCAGCATATCTATACAAAACTCTGCTATTGTGTTGTGAAAATTAAGATTAAAAAATCTGAGGCATTTATTTAATCATGCCTTTTCTCTAAATAGCCATTTAAATATTTGCCGAGCTTTGAACCATCCCTACATCAGGTATCTAAAATTCAAGAGGGTGATTCAATACACTGTGACCAAGGTCTTCAAATTGGGGATCGAACAACAACGTAAAACCCGTCCTCTGTCACAGAGGTTCCTGAAAGTACCACAGCTAATTGAGAAGATCAAATCAGATCAGGTCAGGACTTCCACTTTATTAAACATAACAATTAGTGTTTTAAAGACCTTTAATGCCAGGCTGTGGTAAAATTCTCCAATTACTTTTATTCATTTATCTGCTACCTACCTTTATTTTAGCCTTTATGAATTACTTTTATGATAAGAGAAAAACTACAAGCCTAAATTATGGACCATAGGTTTTGTTAAGGGTTTTTCAGGGTCATTTTCAGGTTTAATGACAATACTATTCATAAGGGTAAAGTTTCACAGCTGACATTAGCCTGAGGATTAGCACTAAAAATCTGTTTTCACAGCAAGGGTTAATGTACAGATAGTGATAACCAAATATGCCAGTCCTTCCTTTGGTCTGTCCGTCCTTCCTTCCTTCCTTCCTTTCTTGCTTTCTTTTTTCTAGCTTCAGTGGTAGTTTGGCCATTAAAATAGTTTACATCCATTTCCCCATTTATTTATAATCAACCTTTCTTTCAGTCCTAGTGCCTGAATCAATGAGTATGAACACTAATGCTGCTTCTTTACAATAATAATACCTAAGAGTATTGATGTTTTTCATTTTTCAACCAGCACTCCAGTGCCCACCTGCTGACAATAAAAGCTCACAACTCTTACAGAGATCAGTGGGAGTTAGAGGCATTTTACAGATATCAAGGAATTGAGCTTCTAGAAGGATTGTTAGGTTTACTAAATTATCCCCCCCAAAAAATCTTCTTGAGTAAAAGAGAGTTGCCTGCCACAAACAATTCAGTGTTGGGGCTCCAGTGGAGCTGAGAAGGTGGGCAGTCCAGCTTTTTAAAGCAACAACAAAACCTGTTCATTTGGACCCCCAGGTAATTTTCACTAAAGTGAGTTTTTTGTTTTGTTTTGTTTTGAGACAGGGTCTCACTCTGTTGCCCGGGCTAGAGTGCCGTGGCGTCATCCTAGCTCACAGCAACCTCCAACTCCTGGGCTCAGGCGATCCTCCTGCCTCAGCCTCCTGAGTAGCTGGGACTACAGGCACGCGCCACCATGCCGGCTAATTTTTCTATTTTTTGTAGAGACAGGGGGTCTCACTCTTCCTCAGGCTGGTCTTGAACTCCTGACCTCAAGCAATCCTCCTGCCTCAGCCTCCCAGACCAAGGTGAGATTTTAGCATAAATCAAACGGATGGTGGTCAGCATTTCATTTGAGAGAATAGAAGACATGAGTAAATCTATTAGGGCCTGTTTCTCAAACTCAGAAGCCAAGAAGCAGTCTAGAAGACTATGCACACTGAGTTTCATGACGAAATCTTATATGTGCAGATGGAAAAAAGTTATCCTGCTTCTGCTCTTTCTCTAAAACATTCTCTTGTTTAGGTTTCTCTTGAAAGGTTATTTGGTCATCCACATGGTCTTCTGACGGACAAGCCTTGCCTACTATTCATATAGAAATGTACCGTTCTCTAAATGCAGGGCCATTACTTACTACACAGACAGTAGGCCTCAAAGCAATCTTCCCCTTTCCCATCTATCATCTTCTGCCAAGAGTTTAGGCAGAGCAGCTGCTAACTATGATTCAAAGTCAGAAAGGCATCAAGAACTTCTTTGATGCATAGAGTGTATCAGCACTCAGTTCGCACAGAAATCGGGTCATAAAGGAAACTACAGGGAAGCACTGGGAGGGTAAAACTCAGGAGACCTATAATGCAAAGCTGATTGTCTAATGTCTTGCAGATTTACACTATCTTCAAAAAGCCAAAAAGATCAGGGTTTGGGGGGAAATGCAAAGATGATTGTCAAATGTCTTACAGATTTACACTATCTTCAAAAAGCCAAATAGATCAGGGTTTTGAGGTTTTTTTTGTTTTGTTTTGTTTTGTTTTTTTGTAGAGACACGGTCTTAACTGGACTGGCCTCGAACTCCTGGCCTAAAGCAATCCTCCCGCTTCAGCCTCCCAAAGTGCTGGGATTACAGGTGTGAGCCACTGTGCCCACCCTAAATCAGGGTTTTACCTGGGGCTTGGAGAAAATAGAAACCCTATTCTTATCTTAGCACCTTGATCCCATTAGTTTATAGACTCTGATGATATCCCTATCCATGGATCATTTGAGTATTGACCAATGTACATAGGCATCCAACTGGTTGATTACTGATCAAGAAGACAGAGAGGTTTGTTTAATAGTTAGCACACCCTGATCTGGCTCCTTTGCTTGCATTTCCTTGGAGCCCTATCCAGTAACCCCGTGGGATCTAATTCCCCAATCTTTGGTACTCATCTTCCCCATTTGCGAAATGAAGATATTTGTTGTTAGAATCCTACAGCTGAAAGGTGCTATGTTAACTCCCTAGTGCTCTTATGTGTCTTTAATTTCAGGACTAGAATAAAAAGTTTAATCATAATAGTATTTCTAAGCAAAACAGTATCCTTCATCCTTTCTTCCCTGCTCATTGCTGATTTGTTCTTACAGAGCTTAGAGCACTTTGTTAATGTTTTCCCGTTTGTTCCAACAATGTCCTTGGAAAGAGAATTAAAATTATTTTCCCCATGATAGAGCTGGAAAGATTAAGGGGAAAAAAGATGAAGTGCCCTCTAAAAGCACATAGCTGTCTTGGGCTGAGCCCACAGTTACCATGTCCAGTATACTGTTGACTTGGCTTCCTAGTACTGGAATTACCATGGAACAGCTTAGAACATTAAGAGCAATTAGGACAGGATCACATTCCAAAAGAGTCCCACTTTGTCAAAAATCTCAAAGTATGCAATTTATACAACTCTTATTTTCTGTGTGATAGAAATGCAATATGTGCCTGTTTCCCCCACTTGCCCTGTGTGACACATAACTTTCACCAGCGCCATTATCTCCTGTGGCACCCAAGAGCCCAATCTCAGGCTGTCTTTGCCAGAAAGAAGAATGTGCTTCCCCATGTTTATGCCAAATTGCACAACGTGTAGACATTGAGGTTAATGGAGATTTAAGCACAATCTTAGCAGGTATGTTTTAAGAGTATTAAATACACATTATTGTAACATGCACCTAAAATTTAACAAGGCCCAAATTCACAAGAATATAAGTCATTCAAAGCCTATCCTTTTTTCCTCTTGTCACACATATCTACATACACATGTGCCCATACACGAGCGCACGTGTGCACACATACACACACACACACTTTCCCCAAAGCAGGCTGCCTGGTTATCAAGAGCAAATATTTTAAAAGAATGATTCTCTGTCCTCTCCTTTTAGAAAAAAGTCTAACAATCAAACCAGGTGAAGAACATTCCATTTATACATTCCAGAACCTCTGCTCTCAGAGTGGCTGAGAGACTGAGTTGGTACAAAAGACATGTTCTATGCAGTGGCATCTAACAAGATCATCAGGCTCTTCCACAAGTCTCATGTTCTTAGAAAACTCATGAGCTCCATCCAGTTAGTAGGAAATGGTAGGAAATGGTTGATTAGGTATGGTACATCTGCATTTCTTCAACCATAGCTGTAATGTACCATATTAAATTGTAACCTTTTGCATGTGGGATGTAATATAATAACGAATGGGTGGCTCCTAACAGCATGCAACCCATGAGTGTTTACTTCCCCGAAAGGGCTAGGGCTGTGTCCTGCACAGTGTCCAAAACCATTAAATGTGTTATTTGGAGCAGCCTGTACACGGCCATCAGCAGAACGAACTAAAATAGACAATTCAATATATCAGGAAATAGATTCTTAACAGGGAATGGTGTTGAAGGAAAAAAACAATAAGATACATTCAAGGAATAATTGCTTTCACCCTGCTGGCTAAATCTGCAAAGGAACATAGCAGGAAAGCTGGGACTGGGTCTTGGTAATAATACATGAACTGTATTGGAGAACCAGAAAAAGAAAGGCACTGGGGACCTCAGCAGCTAAGCTCAAGTTGCCAATTTGCCACAAATCCTTTTTTTCGCCAATCTGCTAAAAGTGATTGTATATAGTATTCTTAAAACCATGTGTCTTGCTGCAGAAATACTGACAATGCTGGCCAGCTTTATCTTCCTATGTCCTTTATTAAAAGTATATGCATAAAATTGTTGTTTCTTTTCTATATTATGGTTTTGTTAAACAATGTCAGCAAAGCCTAAAGTTTCAGACCACGCTAATGGAAATTTCTGTACATCTCATTTCATGGGGGTATAGTGGAGTTTATTCGCTCCTACATTGATTGGTATGTGTTGTATGTAGACTCCTCCGTAACATGTCATTTTCTGAATATCCCCCCATCTTATGTGTTCAGTATTTCTTTCTTATGTTCCTACATGAATATGAGTTAGGAAATGAGTAACAATGGCTTTGAGATAGAAAGCTGACCAGTCTAATGGCACTTAATCATGTTCAGCCTTACTCAGCCTCACACACTTCTGCCTTTCACTCTACCATTGTGATAAGTAAAAGAAAAAAGAAAGAACTTGTCATGTGTGCCTAAGGGAGATGTGAACTGCAGTTTGCTTTTTCTTACATTTTAGACTATGTTTATTATTCTCCAAATGCATGTCACCTGTAAAAAAGAATACAATGGTCCTGAGAAAAGAACACAGTAGCCCACTTGCTCCTAAATCATACATTACCCTCAGAAAAGTATTTGAAGAGACCCTCATTAAGTAAGCCCCAAATAAAGTTTCCCTCAGTCAATGCACCATTTGCACAAAAAGTTCTTTTCATACAGAATGGAGAAAGCCCCCCAATTAGCCAACCAAGAAGGCAGAAGTCATTGAAAATGCAGAGCATTGAAAGCTGGAGTTTGGAACAGTCATTGCTGAGTGTCTGACTAAATAATGGAGAACTTGAATCACTTAGGAGAGGCCCAATCCATAGAGGTCAGACTTAACACAAAACTAGAAAGAAGTCTTTTATTCCAGCTAAGTTTATAAAAAAGTACTTACTTTGTCCTAGGTAAAGACCTCAAATATCTCTGCTGAAAATCCCATTTCATTATTTCAATGCATCAGCTACAAACAGCTTGAATTTGCATCACAAACACAATGTAAAAGAATTCATATCATATTAGAAACAAAAGACAACTAATTTCTTTCTAGATTAAAAAAAGGCATAAAAAGGAAACCTCTATACAAGAATTTTGAGTAAATGTTACCAAGGAAATTTAAGGCATAGACGTTTAAAAGGAAACTTTAATCCATAGATATAAACATATATGTATAATGCTTTATACGGGAACATGTAAACATATTGACATGTTATAAACAATAAAATTTTTTAAATCAAATTTTGTCACTATATACAAGGATATCGACAAACTAGTCAGTTTCTCTTTGAATATTAAAATATTCTCACATAGTAGCATAATGTTTCAATGTTTAGACTTCCAACTCTAGAGGGGTAGGAAATTTATGAGAGCAAAAAGTACATTTTAAGCAAATGTTTTTTTGAAAAAGTATTTGAATATGTTTATGGCTTTGAAAGAAATTTTCCTTATAAACCTTAACTGAAGCATTCAAATCAATTTTGCAAAATAGCGCAGTCTCAGACCCAGATCCTGACAATGTTGGCAAACTCTAAAATAAATCTGGCTATAGCATATAAAAATCTCAATGAAAATAAAACAATTCACTGTACAGGGGAAGCAAAAGTTTTACTACTGGAACATTAAAGAATGTAGGTTACCAATTAGTCAAGAATTCTCATTAAGTTATACTTCACAATCCACTGTCATACCATACATAAATTATCCTAGATGATTAGAAAACACTTATTAGAGGAACGTGGTTCAGAGGGACCCAATACAAATGCAAATCTGAAGTTGCTTCTGAATCACAAAGAGTCTGTGTGAGGCAGGGCTACCGGGTTCTGAGAGTTGAGGGTCCTGTGAGATGTAAAAAATCAAGGGGAATACTGGGGAACTAAGCCAAGACGAGACAGGAAACATTAAAATTTTTAACCCTTTCTCCACTTGATTGTCATTTCCCCTAAATTCTGAGGCTTTCTATTTTCTACCTACATATTTTCTTTTTTTTTTTTTTTGAGACAGAGTCTCACTCTTTTTGCCTGGGCTAGAGTGCCGTGGCGTCATCCTAGCTCACAGCAACCTCAAATTCCTGGGCTCAAGGGATCCTTCTGCGTCAGCCTCCCGAGTAGCTGGGACTACAGGCATGCACCACCATGCCCGGCTAATTTTTTCTATATATTTTTAGTTGTCCGATTAATTTCTTTTTTTTGAGACAGAGTCTCACTCTTTTTGCCTGGGCTAGAGTGCCGTGGCGTCATCCTAGCTCACAGCAACCTCAAACTCCTGGGCTCAAGGGATCCTTCTGCGTCAGCCTCCCGAGTAGCTGGGACTACACGCATGCACCACCATGCCCAGCTAATTTTTTCTATATATTTTTAGTTGTCCGATTAATTTCTTTCTATTTTTAGTAGAGACGGGGTCTCGCTCTTGCTCAGGCTGGTCACGAACTCCTGAGCTCAAACAATCCGCCCGCCTCGGCCTCCCAGAGTGCTAGGATTACAGGCGTGAGCCACCGCGCCCGGCCTCTACCTACATATTTTCAATCTATAAAAACAAGTTTTCTTGAGAGTAAAATTAATTTGACTCTTCTATGTCTATCTGATTAGCTGAATGATCCAGAGATAACTTCAGACTTGCATTTCTAGCATTGCCTTGGTCTGATTATCTTAACAGAATCACCTGAAGCACCTAATTCTTCTTGTTTTTCAAAATGCTTTTATATCAGTTCTTACAGATGTGCCTTATTCTCCTAATGCTACTTACTCTCTTGTGGTATGAATATACCATAATTCACTATTTCCCCTATAAGCTGTCCTCATGTTTTTCTTTTATTAATGGTATAAAGAATATCTTCGTACATGTGTATTTAGGATTTGCATGAGTATTTCTTTCTTTCTTTTTTTTTTGCATGAGTATTTCTGTAAGACAGAGTCCTAGAAGTGAAATGTTGGATCATATGAGATGTGCATTTTTAAGTGATCATTGGTTTGTCAGGTCCAGTTGCCCTAAACCAAATTCTTGAGCCGGAAGAAGAATTAGAGGGCTTGTGACCCAGTGCGCTTTATAACAAGAGAGGAAAATTTGGAACAATGCTCCGGCGGCAACTGGAGATCAAAACGGAGCTAGAACAAGAGGATGGGACTGAAGATGCTGACCTGGAAACTCCCTCAGAGGTGCTGGCGTGGGTCGGAATCTTCTAAGAACACGCAGATCTAGAGGAAGAGCCACCCTCAAGGATTGGGAAGGGGAAGAGGAGCACTTGACGGAATGAAAAGAACCAGGACAGAGAGAGTGTCCAGCACAGCATGGTGCCATCAGCAAAGCCAGGGGCTGGAAAAATGAAGGAGAATTTGGAGCACCTATTTCTAAACTTTATTTTTAAATACTTTAATTAGTCATAAACTTACGAAGTTTTCTACTCTTTCTTCACTGAAAGTTTTGAACAACCTCAGCTCAGCCAAAGTCATCAGAAACAACTTTGCATTCATATGACTGTTTTCAAAGGGTGTAGACACCACAGTCCTTGTTGATAAACTTAAAAATGTATATACTATATGGAGTTTTTCTGGTGCTGCCCAATCTAGCTTTTAAATCTACTTCTTCATGATAATAATTCTCACTGCCATAAGCTATTTGTAAGGGCTAAGGGAAAGCCTTTCCTTCACCCTCGGAAGGCTCACTGAAAAACCAACTGACAAAATGTAGATTAATTGGAGAAAAGGCATACATTTATTAACGTGCACACGGGGAGGACCACAGAGTGACTACCCCAACCTTCCCAATGAGGTTCAGAAGGTTATATAC
>NW_012154840.1:4676405-4677748 GCF_000956105.1 Propithecus coquereli
TCAACATGATAAAGGGCATTTATGGGAAAACCACAATATCATACTCAAAGGTGAAAGAGTAAAAGTTTTCCACCTAGGATCAGGCACAAAATGAGTATCCTCACTTTCACTACTGCTATCCAACATTATACTAGTGTAGGGAGCAAAGGCTCTTGCCCTCCTAAGGTTTGCTGAAAAATCACTGACAGGAGGCGGATTGATTAATAGGAGGAAGAAGATGCAAATTTATTGTAATGTGTATGCAAGGAAACTGTGAACTAAACTAAAATTTTAAGGCTCACCCCCCCACCGGCTGACTAAACGGACCCCCTCGTGGCCAAAGGAATACCCTAAAACTAAATTGCCTGCCAGGAGGAGGGAGGTCAGACATGCCTTATCATGCCCCGCTCCCTTCTTGGTGACATACTTTATAATCCATTAACAGGCCTAAGGGTATGCAAGACAAACCTGCAGGTCCTCAATTTACACAACAAATCTATGTCCTGTGGCTTATCTCTGATAAAGAGCTCCTTATGCTGAAACATGCCAAGCCTCTAGACAAAGCTTCATGTCTTTAACCAATTACAAACCAAAGAAACTTTGAACCCACCTATAACCTGTAAGCCCCCGCTTCGAGATGGCCCACCTTTTCGGGCCAAACCAATGTATGCCTCCCACGTATTGATTTATGACTTCACCTGTAACCCCTGTCTCCATAAAATGTATAAAACCAAACTGTAACCCAACCTCTGCGAGTCCACTTGCTCAAGGCCTCTTGGGCATGGCTCCGGGTCATGGTCCTCAAATTTGGCTCAGAGTAAATCTCTTTAAAATTACTTCACAGAGTTTGGTCTTTTTTCCATTGACAAAACCCTCAGAATGAAGATTCAACACCTCAATAAGGTACAGAGGTTTTTAAAGAATGGGGGCTTGAAAGCAGAAAAACAGGTTTGGGAGGGAGGGAGGAAGAGTCTTAACTAGCTAGCAAATCTGGTCTTGATATGTAAATGAAACCTTACAGGTAACAGCCCCCAGAAAGAATAAATGGTAAAAGTTTTCTTTTTTCAGACATTTAAAGGTGTCAGACTCTGAGTCAATTTTTTCTAGATCAGGAAAGGATAGACCTGGCTGCATTCTCTACGGATGTAAATTTGCCCCCACAAAAGACAACTTTGCAGTGTCTACCTGTGAGACACGTGACAGCCATCTCAAAATATATCAGAGAAATATATTGTGCAGTAAAATATTTCTAATTTCCTTCACTGGAAATTCTAACCACAGCAATTAGACAAAAAAAAGAAAGAAAGAAAGGGCAACAAAATTGGAAAGGAAGAAGTTAAACTATCCCTGTTCATGGATGATAT
>NW_012154840.1:4677798-4679879 GCF_000956105.1 Propithecus coquereli
GGGCAACACAGTGAGACTCTGTCTCAAAAAAAAAAAAAAAAGAATTCCTACCTTAGCCTCTAACCCTCGCTTGGGTGAGGCAAAGACATAAAATGTAACCATAATGTTTGTACCCTCATAATACCCTGAAAAAAAAAATTCCTACCTTAAATTGTGTCCTGTCTTTATAGAATCATCAAATCAAATAAGTGCATTTGTATGCGACCCTGTGCTACATTATCAAACGGGGCTACAAGTTACCAATTAATGCAGTCTATTACTGAGTTTATTATATTTTCAGAATTTGCTATTTCCATAATCCTCCACCCCATTACCTGAGGCTTTGGAGCAGTTGGATGAGCAGCAATATGGTCGTTGCTAAGGATATCAGAGAGATGGGCTGTGTACACAGCAGGTACTATATAAAGTCTTCTCTTCAGACAACAGGGGACCAAATGTTTCTCATCAAATTAAAGGAGGCTTAAGATGACAGCTGTTGGAATATTTAGCTCATGTCAGTGTTATTTTTAGTGACACTGACATTGGTTTTTAAATGTCAGAAATGGGTTTTTAAGGAGAATTTTCTATTATAAACATTATTCTCATTTTTACTCTCAAACCCTCTGTCACTTATTGGATCTTAGAAATTGTATGCCTAAAGTTTTAATAGCTCTCTTAATTGTGTATGAATTAACACTACATAGAAGTTATTCTGAGAGTGGGGACCCTAAAGAACCACCCAAAAGAAGCAGGGAAAACAAAATCTCTAGATCTCATACATGGCCAGAAACAGTTCACTTTACCTTCAGTCAGTGTGGAAAAAAATCTGGTACTACGTGGACGATAGGCTAGAATACTCACAAGAGTTTTATGTAGTGCATAGTAGGGAAACATGACTAAAGGGTGCTCTGGACCTGCCCAGAAAAGCTTAAAAACAAGCCTTATAAGGATCAAATTGTTCACAATTAACTTCACTGCGTCCTAGAACAAAACTCAAGAATATTAATGGCAACAAAAATATCTAGCACCCAACATGGTGAAATTCACAATATCTGGTGTCAACGGAAAAAAAAGCCAAACTTTGTAAAATAATTTTAAGGAGATTTACTCTAAGCCAAATTTGAGCACCATGACCCTGAGCCACGCCCAAGCAGCCTTGAGCAAGTGGACTCGCTGTGGCTGGGTTACAGTTTGGTTTTATACATTTCAGGGAGACGAGGTTACAGGTAAAGTCATAAATCAATACATGGGAGGCATACATTGGTTTGGCCTGAAAAGGTAGGCCCCATCTGGAAGTGGGGGCTTACAGGTTATAGGTGGGTTCAAAGATTCTTTGACTTATAATTAGTTAAAGACATGAAGCTTTGTCTAAGGGCTTGGAATGTTGTAAGACAAGGAGCTGTTTATCAGAGACAAGCCACTGGACATATATTTGTTGTGTAAATTGGGGACCTGCAGGTTTGTCTTGCATACCCTTAGGCCTGTTAATGGGTTACAAAGGATGTCCCCAAGAAGGGAGGGGGCATGATGAGGCAAGTCTGACCTCCCTCCTCCTGGCAGGCAATTTAGTTTTAGGGTATTCCTTTGGCCAAGTGGGGGTCCATTCAGTCAGCCGGTGGGGGGTGAGCCTTAGATTTTATTTTAGTTCACACTGGCATCCAATAAAAAATTACCATGCATTCAAAGGAGCAGTAAAATTCAACCAATCAAGAAAAAAAAATGAATCAGTAAAATCAGACCCAGAAGTGACAGAGATAATAGAATTTGAAGAAAAGAATTAAAACAGTTATTATATCTACATTCCATATATTCAGAAAGGTAGAAGAAAATATAAACATATTAAGGAGAAACATGAAAAATAAAAAATGAACTTCTAGAGTTAAAAAATGACAAAGATGAAAAAATATGCTATTTGGTATTACCAGATAATTAGACACTGCAGAAAAATGGTGAACTTGATCACAGAGCAAGTTTAGATAGTTTAGAAACTACCTAAAATTAAGTAGAAAAAAAACAAATCAAAAAAACAGACAATCAGTGAGTTTTGAGACATCCTCAAGCTGCTTTATATAAGTGTAACTGTAGCCCTCAAGGGGAGGGAG
>NW_012154840.1:4682489-4683982 GCF_000956105.1 Propithecus coquereli
CTCAGGCTGGTCTCGAACTCCTGACCTTGAGCGATCCACCCACCTCGGCCTCCCAGAGTGCTAGGATTACAGGCGTGAGCCACTGCGCCCGGCCAAGAATATGATTTCTACACCCCTATAATTTTGCCTCAAACCTAACCAATTGGCAAATTGCCTAATCCTTTGCCCACTAAACTATCTTTAAAAACCTGGTCTCCCAAATTCTCAGGGACGTGGATTTGAGGAATTCCTCCCATCTCCCCACCTAGCACTCTATGGAATTAAACCCTTTCTCCATGGCAACCCTGACTGCCGCAGTGTGTTAGCTCTTCTCTGTGCCGTGGGCAATACAACCTGGTTGGAAGGCAACAAACTGGGAGCTCGTCTGGGATTGCCCATGTGGACGTTTGCCTGCAGTTCGGTGACTTCCTACCGGTGGCATGGATTTAGAGGTGCACCCTAGCAGCCACTCAGTTCTCTTGAACTGAGGGCCATCCCTGGCACTGTCCCTACCAATGGGATGTTGTCATCCCACAGTGCTTGGATCTGTTTGGGGTGGAGAAATGGTTTCTGGAACTAGAAGATGTCCAGGTGAGTATTTGAAGTGCACACAGCATCCCCACTTCCTTCTCCGGATTGTATGGCCTCTCTGGAGGCATTGTGACTCTTCTGTGGGTCTTGGTTGGCTTTCCCTATGTTATAGGAAGAGTCAAGTCTTGGGGAAGTCTTAGTCTTCTCCCTAATTGGACAGAGAATAGGGAGTCTGTCTAGAAGAATATTCTTGAATTTTTGCTTTGACTTGTTTTGGAAGGATTTTTGCTTTGATATTCTGGTTTGGTATTTGTGTTGCATTGAAGTAAGTACATCATTAAAAAGTAATGGCCAGAGATGGATGCTTTAAATTAAAGGCTCCTCAATTTAAAAAAAATGGATTTTTAGAAATCTCTTATTCTAAACAGCTACCTTATTTGTATTTATGAAAAGATCAGAATTAAAAGAACATGTAACAGTTTCATGGTTAGCCTTAAAAATTCTCTCAACAAAATTGAAGAGCAAATATCTGATCTAAAACAAAGATAAAAATCCTTTGAACACCACCCATGCGGGAATAATGGCAGAGGCCAATTTACCTCATAGCCTAATGATTACAGTTCTGTGCTTTTGCCTCGGCAGTCTGGGTTCAATTCTTGGGCAGGGAATGGTATTTGTGTAACTTGTGTCATTTGTTGATTCTTTCCCCTTCAGTGCATAGCTTTTGATTTCCTGTACTCTGTAGGGACATGTGAGGCTTTTAGACATTTCTGTATACATGTTCAGCTGAGAGGCTGAGACCCTAGAAAATAAGCCCAGACAGAAATGTGGTGCACATCTGTTTTATGGCTAGTGAAAATTTCCATTCTTTGAGCCACTTTTGTGACCTTTTTTTGATCTCATAAAAACTGTTTTCCACCTCTTTGGAGACACCTCTTGCTTCCTTGATTCAGTTATAACCTGGGTTAAGATTTATTGGTTTC
>NW_012154840.1:4684195-4685032 GCF_000956105.1 Propithecus coquereli
AAAAAAAAAAAAAAAAAGATGTATTGGTTTCACTTAGAAGGGTACTTTTAGTTAAAATGTTCGAAAGCAAAATTTCAGCTGTTTGTCTTGCCTAGAGTTGGCTCCATTTACTTTCACTCCTCCCTACTCCTTCCTCTTTGCTGATCACCAAGTCTTGGCCAAGTGAAGGCAGCCAATTGTTCAAGCTGTTTAAGGCAAATGCTGAACTGTACTGTCTGTGACTCTTCCTTAACCACATGGCGGTACTGGAGTCTCTCTGAACTTCTGGTTTGGCTGCCTAATTCGTGAATTGTTCTTTGCTCAATTAAACTCTGTTAAATTTAATTTTTCAGAAGTGGGTTCTGAAATAGACCTCCCAGAGACCCCCTGCCAGGAGCACCAAGTGGACAAGCAGGGTACCCACCCAGTCATGCCCATTACTCTCTCAACACAACTGGGGCTCATGGATAAGTTCTTTCTTGGACCCTGAAGCTCCGCAGATTTGTGTTTTGAGCTCTCTGAGTATGTTTGAGCAAATTTTTGATCCTAACTGGTTTGAAAGTTGCAAGGGAAAGTGTACTGGGTCTGGGATCAGATTGGATCTGATTATTAACTCGCTTAGCGATCCTCCTTCCTCAGCCTCCCAGGTGGCTGGGACTACAGGTGTGCACCACCATGCCCAGCTGATTTGTCTATGTTTTTGTGGAGACAGGGGTCTCACTTTGTTCCTCTGATTGATCTCGAAGGCTTGGCGTCAGACGGCGCTCTCACCTTGGCCTCCCAAAATGCTGGGATTGCAGGTGTGAGCTACTGTTCTTGGCCCTTAATCAGATATCTTGAAACCTTTTCATTAAAACA
>NW_012154840.1:4685082-4685708 GCF_000956105.1 Propithecus coquereli
GGACATGTCCTCAGTACCTAGACCAGCAGCTACATGGCACAGTCTAGCCCAATATGGCCCCTTCTTCCCTGCCCCATCTTTGCCTCTTGGCTATTCTGGAAGGATTTGGATCCTCCAGGCATCATGTTTTCTCTTTTGAACTCTGCACTTGGTATATAAATTGAGGACACAGATAGGCCCTGTCCTTCGTAGCCACCTTTGATGTCACATGGCTACATGAGACCTAGGAAGACCAGGAAAGACATTAGGGATGGTACTTATGTTGTGGTTTTAAAATTCTCTTCAGTAACTTAAACTCTTAAAGTTTATGTTATGTTAATTTTTTATGTTAAGTTAAAGAGGATAATCATAAAATATCTAAGTCATTTATTAATATAAGATAAAATACTAAAACATTAATTATTAACCATAAGTTTAAGTTTATATACCTTGACATCTTATTTTTATATGATATAGAAAACTAATATATTTAGGTGTGCTAATAAAAATTGGGGACTGATAACCAAGTTACTTTAACTTCCTAGGTTTTTCTAAGAGTTGGGATTATGATTAATATATGTAATTAAAACTACTAGATAGAAGAGAAATAACTATATGAAAGATATTTTTATAAAAAAGGTTATAAG
>NW_012154840.1:4688268-4692545 GCF_000956105.1 Propithecus coquereli
ATGGCAATATTGTTATTTGCATAAGTTCAATAGGAATCTGTTTTCTTCTATAATAGGACACAATGAAAGACACTGGTTATTTTATCAAGGCTTTGACTGGATGGCTTATTTCAGAGGTGCCCAGACTGCTTAAGGAATTAAGGTTGACTTTATAAGGCCGATAAAAAGCTCTTTGGAAAAACTGGCCAGGTAACTCATCAATAACATTTCCTGATCTGTGGTGAGTAAAGAATGTCACTTTCTGGCAGGTCAGGAACCCCAAGTTACTTTGGGACCTCAAGAAAAGAGGAATTTACCCAATTCATACAGGTACCTAATGGCACAGATAAATCCTTGGCTTGATTTGAGAGGCTTTTAAGTCTAACCTGAGATTCCTATGAAAAAGTTCCAGCAAAGCCAATTTAAAAAAAAAAATGAAAAGCCTATGTGGCTAATAATTATTCTTACTGCACTTTATGCAAATAATCAGGCCGAGTATAATGAGAGTAAAGTTTATTTTTGCAAGTATATTGATCCTACTCTGATTCATCTTTAATAAAAATAGGATACTATAGAGAGAAAAAATATGGTTCAAAAATAAGAAACTATAGTCCACCTGTTATTAGATTCTAGTCTTGTCCACTGTTTTTGAGTTTTGGATATTTGCCTATAATTTGGACTGAATCTTTAATTCTTTCCTGGCTACAAGTCTCCAGATAACGTTCCCCATAGACCTCTTAAGAGAAGGTTTCCAGAAAGATACCAGGACACCTGGCAGCAAAGCTTGCTGGGAATACTAGTTCCTATCTACAGAGTATGTGCCAACAGAGACATGATTAGAAATATGTGACTCTAGGACTGATTACAGAAGAAACTGCAAAAAGCCGTAGGGCTCAACAAAGCTCCCTCAGCTCACTAGCCCAGGTAGTCCTAGATAATCAGGCAGTGCTAGATTTCCTACTGTCTAAACAAGGAGTCTGTGCAGTATTAAACACTAGCTGCTGTACCTCAGGAGAAGATGAAACCCAAATAGAAAAAAATTTCCCAACAAGCTGTGTGGCTACAACAGGGGTCTACTAGTGATCCCACACCTGACTGGTTTTCTGGATTATTCACTTGGATTCCCCAGAACTTCAGAGCAGTTCTACAAGGACTCTTAAATAGGACTCTCACTCCTTAATCTAGGGCTCATTATCTTATAGTCCACTATTAAGTACTGTGCTAAGACTGTAAATAACAGTACTAATGTTCTCATCATGCAAACCTTAGGTCCGAAACCCAGCACCTATGAATATTTACAGACGACTGCAAAAGGGTTTCATTCCTCTTATCCTGGGCTCAACCCCAACTATGCCCCTCGTCAGCGAGAAGCCAGATCGGTCATCTGCCCTTTACCTTCTCATTTACCCACACCTCATGAATGAGGTTGGATAAAAGCCCAGGGGGGGCATTGAAACTGCCCTTTAGAAATCAATAAAGGGGTATAAGGTGAGAACTATTGTAAGGGCCTAAAACTCTGCAAAGGTACAGGCCTAGCTAAAAATATTGGTAATAATCAGCCACTGTCCCCTTGTTTGCTTCTCTGTAATTGCTACTCTGGAGTCACATGGCTGGTGGTCATAAAGATTCTTAACTTTCTCCATAGATGACATCACCGTTTCAAAACCTACAGGTAGTTTCCGAGATATTTCCAGGTCCCACATTCCAGTGTATTGGCTGACCCACCCAGAATGGTGGCCCAAACCAAGAAACTGCCTCAGCTGGAATTGTGACCCCAACAAATGAATTGACTCAACACAAGAATATGATTTCTACACCCCTATAATTTTGCCTCAAACCTAACCAATTGGCAAATTGCCTAATCCTTTGCCCACTAAACTATCTTTAAAAACCTGGTCTCCCAAATTCTCAGGGACGTGGATTTGAGGAATTCCTCCCATCTCCCCACGTAGCACTCTGTGGAATTAAACCCTTTCTCCATGGCAACCCTGACTGCTGCAGTGTATTAGCTCTTCCCTCTGTAGCAGGCAATACAACCCACTTGGGCGGCAACATCAACACTACCGAAAATGATCTATAGATTCAACACGATTTCTATCAATATTCCAACACCCTTTTTTTTTCTGTCTATAGTAAAGCTGATCCTTAAGTTCATATGGAATTGCAAGGGACCTCAAATTGCCAAAATAATCTTGAAAAAGCAGAACAAATTAAGAAGATTCACATTTCTCAATATCAAGCCTTGCTACTAAGCTACAGTCATCAAAACTTTGTGCTATTGGCATAAGGATAAACATATAGACAATGCAATAAAAATGAGAGTCCTGAAATAAACATGTACATCTATGGACAACTGATTTTTCCCAGGGGTACCAGGTTCATTCAATGGGAAAAGAATAGTCTCTTCAACAGATGGTACTGCTACAACTGGATATCCTCATGTAATTGAGTGCAGGCTAGGCTACTCACTGCTTGTAAGAGGCAATAACAAGGACAAGGTGTAGTGAAAGGAAAGGGACTTTATTCCAGAGCTAGCATTGGGGAAATGGCCAAGGCCTCAAAGAAACCATTTCAAAGTCTTGGGCTGAGGGTAGGGGTTTAAAAAGGGAATTTGGTATGAAGAGCACATAGGAGTAGTAAGGAAGTGCTGGTCAGCATGACTTGTCCCGATCACTGTCTTGAATTATTGTTCTGCCTGGTGAACAGGCTGGGCCATCTCAAAGGCTGTATATCTATAAATTAACTGAAGCCTTCAAGTAATCTCCTGGTGGGGGTCTGGATTGTTTCAAGACTCAGTCTCTGGAATTTCTAAATGAGCACATAATTAGACAGGGGAAACTTGTGCAAGGGAGTACCTGGTGGAAAGAAGGAGGATAAAGGTCAGTATTTCCTCATTAAGAGCATAACAAGAAATAGGCAAGAAAATTTGAAAATGGGGTACTGAAAAACAGGGCACTGTTTACACACATACAAAAGAATGAAGTTGGACCCCTACCTTACATGTACAAAGTTAACTAAAAATATACCAAAGACCTAAATATAAAGGTACAACCATAAAACTCTTAGAAGAAAACAGGGCAAAATATTTATGACCTTGGATTTAGCAATGGATTCTTGGATATACCAAAAGTACAAGCAACAACAACAAAAAAAAACATAAATTGGACTTCAAATTTAAAAGCTTTGTGCATCAAAAGACATTAACAAGAAAGTAAAAAATAATCTACAGGATGGAATATTTGCAAATCATACAACTGATAAGGGTGTAATATTCAGAATACATAAAGAACTCCTACGACTACAAACAACCCAATTTAAAAATGGGCAGGGGACTAGAATAAACATTTCTTCAAAGAAGATATACCAATGGACAATAAGTACATGAAAAATGCTTAAAATCATTTGTCATTAGGGAAATGTAAATCAAAACCACCATGAGATACTACTTTTCACCCACCAGAAAGGTTATAATATACATATAAAATTAAAAACCTAGGAAATTACAAGTGTAAGGGGTGTGGAGGAATTGAAACCCTTGCACGTGGCTGCTGGGAATGTAAAATGGTGCAGCCACTGTGGAAAACAGTTTGGCAATTCCTCAAAAAGATAAATATAGAATTGTAATATTTCCCAGCAATTCTACTCCTACATATATACCCAAAAGAATTGAAAACAAGGACTTAGATACTTGTTTGTCAATGTATATTGCAGCCTTATTCACAATACCCAAAGGGTGGAAAGAACCCAACTGTCCATCAGTAGATGAATGGATAAACAAAATATGGCATATACATACAATGGAATATCATTTAATCATAGAGGACTGAAGTTCTGATATATGCTACAACATGGATGAGCCTTGAAAACATTATGTTAAGTTAAATAAGCCAGACACAAAGGACATATATTGCATGATTCCACTTCTATGAAATATCCAGACTAGGTAAATTCATAGAGACAGAAAGTAGATAAGAAGTTACCAGGGCCTGAGGGGAGGGAAGAATGGGGAATTATTGCTTAATGGTTACAGGGTTTCAGTTTGGGGTGGAAAAAGTTTTGGCAATAGATATAGTGATGGCTGCACAACACTGTAAATGTAATTAATGCCACTGACCTGTACAAGTGAAAATGGCTAAAAATCACAAAACTGTATGTATATATATTTTATCACAATAATAAACCAGAAATAAAGACTTTCCTAGATAAATAAAAATGAGAGAATATGTTGATAGTATACCTACCTAATAAGAAATATGAAAGGAAGTTCTTTGATATGAAAAAAGTGACCCCAGACAGTA
>NW_012154840.1:4692819-4693733 GCF_000956105.1 Propithecus coquereli
GGGCCTATAATATATAGAAATATAATATATTTGGCAATAACAGCACAAAGGAGGTGGGAGGGAGCAAAGCTGTATCAGTCAATAAGGAAATGATGTAGAAACTACATAAAACAGTGAAGAAAAACCAGAAATGTTAAATAAGAAGGTTAATATAACAAATTCTATGAATATATACTTGTTCTGTTTTTTCATCTCTTAGATCTTTAAAAGATATAAAAGTATATAAAGTAATAATAACAGTATATTGCTGGGCATTTAACATATATAGATGTAATATGCATAATAATGTACAAATAGGAGGAAGAGGAAATAGAGCTATAAAGGAGTAATGTTTCTATGTCATTGGAAATAAGTATGAATCTGTGATATTGTGATATATTGTACCTTGCTCTATGCATCTCTTTCATCTGGCTGTTCATCTGTATCCTTTATAATAAACCAGTAACCATAAGTATCTCCCTGAGTTCTGTGAGCCATCTAACAAATTAATTGAACCTGACAAGGGGGTCTTGGGAACCCCCAACTTATAGCTGGTTGATCAGAAACAAAGGCAAAACCAGTTGGTGCTTGTGACTAGTACTTGAAGTGGGAGGCCATCTTGTAGGACTGATCGCTTAACCTGTGGGATCTGATATTACCTCCAGGTAGATACTGTCATAACTGAATTACATCAGGGGACACTCAGTTGGTGTCCACTGGAGACTGATTGCTTGGTGTGTGGGGAGAAATCCCCATACATCTGGTATCAGAAGTGTTGTGTTGAGTGTATGATAGTAGGAAAAATACTTTGGCTTTTCCTATCTCTAACAGAATCTAAAGTATATTCTGGTAAGTTGAGATGTATATGGCAAGCCGTAGCATCTAGAATAACCAATAAGAAAATAACTCAAAACATATAGTAAAAAATAAAATAA
>NW_012154840.1:4695088-4725323 GCF_000956105.1 Propithecus coquereli
TGTCCAATTAATTTCTTTCTATTTTTGGTGGAGACGGGGTCTCGCTCTTGCTCAGGCTGGTCTCAAACTCCTGAGCTCAAACAATCCGCCTTCCTCGGCCTCCCAGAGTGCTAGGATTACAGGCATGAGCCACCGCGCCCGGCCCCGGTCAATTGATTCTTGACAAGGGCGTCAAGACAATTCAATGGGGAATGAATGGTCTTTTCAACAAAACATCCACATACAGAAGAATAAAATCAAATTCCTTTCTTACACCATATGTGAAAATTAACTGAAATGGATCAAGTATTGTATGATATCATTTATATCAAATGTTCAGAATAGGCAAATCCATAGAGACAGAAAGTAGATTAGTGGTTGCCAGGGACTAGGGTAGAAGGAATGAAAAATGAGTATGGAGTTTCTTGTTGGGTTGATGAAAATGTTCTGGCATTAGATTGTGGTGGTTGCTCAACTTCGTGAATATACTAAAAATCATTGAGCACTTTAAAAGGATTATTTTCATGGTATGTGCATTATATCTTAATAAAAAAAATTGGCAGGAGACAAAGGCATGAAAGCTTATATATGTTCATGAGAGTGTGCTCACACTTGACATGAGGGGGACCAAAGAAAGGTGCCCAATAGACAGATTCCTCCACTTTTGTGGGGGATTTGGGGTAGCAGAGGTGGGGATGGTACTGTTACAACTATACAATTATTTCCCACATCACCTCAACTTTCTTTTTTCCTACTTGATGCGTGGTTTTGGAACCAGGGCTACAATTGTGTCTGCCAGAAGCAGTGATATTCCCTAAGCAAGAAACTATAATCACACCTTTAAACCTTTACGCCAGAATTTCTAAGGGCCTTTTGGTATGAATTATGCTTTCACCCAATCTTGCAAAATTTGGATTACCAATGACTTCAGCTGTATTGCCTAGTGGCCAAGATAGCCTACTATATAGTAGGCTATATGTGTATCTGTGTAACTCTACACAAGTAGAAATGAACTGAAGGGGAAGCACTTCCTAGACTTATATTGCTGCTGCCAGCAATCTGGGCCAGCACTGTGACTGAATCTTCCTTCTAAAGGTGAAAAGGTTTAGGTTAAAGTCAATGACAAATACAAAGAAAGAAAAATAGTAGCTGAAGGTAAAAGATTGAATAAATGGATTACACAATGAGGGAAATCCAACATTACATTGGTTCCTCAAGAGAGGCTCGGAGAAAAAGGATAATATTCTCTCTTAGCACAATCATGCCAGAAAGCCCAAAAGGGTGAAGCTACACATTTACCCAGAACACCCCTACTTTTGGACCTTGACAAGGTCAAATGGAAGCCTGCAAACCTGAGTGGTATTATGCTGGGAGACATTCTGGTCATGTGCTATGATGTTAGACAGGATCAACTGTGATAACTGAATGGAACCCTAGTAATTCACCAGTATCTTTTGATTCTTAAATTTCAGGTTACATCTACTATGAAGGGTATCATTTGGGAAGAAACTTCCAAGAATTAGTCCCTGCTGAATCATCAGATCATGCAGTACACAACTGGCAAACTGGTCACTGGGTAGTGGTAAACTTTGATCACCAAATACTTAGAAAGGTTCTTGGCTATTAATGAACAGAATGTAGCAGCTGCATGCCTGTGATGCCAAGTGTGCTGTGTATAAATACAAACCACTCTTGTTTCTGTGGGTATAAAGCTATTAAATAAAATAGAGACAATGCGTTTCTGATGGGCATAAGGCAGTAGGCATCATGTCGTGGGCTCAAATATCATGGGAAATGACTCCACCTTGAGACAAGGAAGGCTAGGGGAGACCTTTACTCTGTATGACTCAGTAAATTACATCTAAGTTTGACTATTACCTGTAAAGTCTCAGTATGGGTACCGAACGTTTTTAAGTACAAAACACCTATCCTAATTGCACTCAAGCAATTAGTACATGATGGCAGCAACATGCTTGGTGGATTAAACATTGGCCCACAAAACAAAAGAGAGCTGTAGAAGAGATAGGTGCCAATTTGAGCATCAAAGGACAAACTGAATTCTCTTTTAATAAGTGGCATTCAGAGGAAAAATATATGTTTGGTAGAACAGACTAATTAGAAGAGACTCTTCCAAAAAAAAAGGAAAGGATGGGAACCAGCCTGGAAAGACTGTGAGCCTTTAGTGAACTGGGTCAGGCAGATTCAATGAACAATGCTGGAAAATTCTAGGACTTGGTGTGGGAAAGGGCTTATACCCCGACGCAACACAGTCTCTTGACTATTTTAAAACAGATGGAGCCTTACGTAGCAATGGAGCAATGACCCTTCAACACTTCCGGAAACCTTATGGACCTCCAAACTTATGTGCTCTCTGGGGGCAAGAGTAATTTATATGGATGCCCTCTGCCTGTCCTCACCCCAAGAATGGATCAAAATAAGTTGTACCCTGTAGTGAAGTCAGCAGGAATAGGAACCATTCTGATTTACACCCTTATACTTGCCGTAAGAAAGAGGCCCTGCTACATAACACCACACAATGGAAACAGTTTCAGTAAAACCATGTGAATTGACAACATGACTAGCTTTTTCTGCATGTTATGGGCTGAATTGTATCCCCCCAAAATTCGTATCTTGAAGCCCTAACTCCCGGTACCTCAGAATATGACTGTATTTGGAGAAAAGTCCTTTAAAGGATGACTTAGTTAAAATGAGGCCTTTAGGGTGGGCCCCAATCCAATCTGACTGGTGTCCTTATAAGAGACATATAAAGAGACACCAGGTGCAGAGGAAAGACCATGCCCACACAGCTAGAGAGTGGACATCTGCAAGCCAAAGAGAGAGGTCTCAAAAGAAATCAAGCCTGCCAACATCTTGATCTTGGACTTCTAGACTCCAGAACTGAGAAAAAACAAATTTCTGCTGTTAGTCTGTGGTACTTCATTATGACAGCCCTAGCAAACTAATACACCATCTGACTTGGAACCTGGAAAAATATAACCAAATCCTAGTCACTTGTGACAATACCTGTCCATAAGAACATCTAGTTTATGGTCAAGAGCCAATTATGTTGGGAAGGTATAATAAACAGCTAATTTTTACGGACTTGTGGAATGAAACTGAACTGTTCTATAACCATTGTATGATATCGTATAATGTTAGCATTGCTGGTAAAATTCAAATACTTTATGTAAATAAGTCATATAATACAGATACTGGTAATTATATGTATTGGGAAATATAATTAAAGCCTCCTCAGGATGTGATATCAATGAAAATATGAATGGCTTGAAGAGGAACTAGATCTAGTTAACCATCAGCTAATTAATATGCTAAATAGTTCTATATAAGTTTATCATAAAGTATAAATAACAGTAGACCAAGGGAAGAAACAATCAAATTAATACAAAAATACAGAGATGTATATAGGATGGATTAAGTTATTTCTTCAAGTCTATCTCTTTCACTGGCTCCTCCAAATGTTAGACATACTCATGCTAACATTATTACTATATCTATCATAAAATACAATAGCTTTCTTCTAAGAGAACCTGAGCCTAGGGCCAGGAAGGTAGACTGTGCAGGAAAGAGTTTTTTTTGTTTTTTTTTTTTTTGAGACAGAGTCTCACTCTGTTGCCCTGGCTAGAGTGAGTGCCGTGGCGTCAGCCTAGCTCACAGCAACCTCAAACTCCTGGGCTCAAGTGATCCTACTGCCCCAGCCTCCCGAGTAGCTGGGACTACAGGCATGCGCCACCATGCCCGGCTAATTTTTTCTGTATATTTTTAGTTGGCCGATTAATCTCTTTCTAATTTTAGTAGAGGCGGGGTCTCGCTCTTGCTCAGGCTGGTCTCGAACTCCTGAGCTCAAACAATCCACCCGCCTCGGCCTCCCAGAGAGCTAGGATTACAGGCGTGAGCCACCGCACCCGGCCTGCAGGAAAGAGTTGATGCACCAGGTCTGAGTTGCTCAGATCTTGTCCATTCCCAGAAGGGCCTGTTTTCATGAATAGCCTTTATCCAACTACTGGGAATTGAGGTTTTAGAATGTTCTGGTAAGATTATTTTGCATACTTGGAGCTTTTAACCACACTGTACCAATTTGTCTAGACAGTATGTGTAAACAATGTGATTTATGGGGAACATCTGCTTTTCTTCTGGTGGTCTATTTTGGTAACTGCAATCAACTATGCAGTTGCTATGTGCCTATGTGACCAAATGCCATTAAAAAGTTGAGAATCTTAGGCTCAAGTGAGTTCTCGGGTAGACCACACTTCACACATGTTGCTGCAATTTGTAGATAGAGGAATTAAGTGAATCCTGTGTAGTTCCACTGGAAAAGGACTCTTGCAAGCTTGCACCTGTCTGGTTTCCTCCAGACTTTCCCACAAGTGCCTATTCCCTTTGCTGATTTTGCCTTGTATCTTTTTGCTGCAATATACTATACCCATGAATATAATGACTTTTGGGTCCTATGAGTCCTGGAGGTGGTCTTGGGCATCCCCAACACAGGCACACTACAAAATATCTAATTAACATAAAAGGCAGTAATGGTAATAAAAGGCATTAAAAACAAATACCAAAATGGCAGATGTAAAATCTTATCAGTAATTATATTAAATGTAAATGGAAGAATAACAGCAGACTTCTCATCAAAGAAATGCAAGAAAGACAGTGAAGCAGTATTTTTAAAGTACTGAAAGAAAAAAAAGCTGCCAACCTAGAATTCTGTAACAGTGAAAGGTCTTTCAAAAGAGTAAGTGAAATAAAGACTTTTTTAGATACATTAAGTTGAAATAAATTCATTACTGGGAGACTTACGCTACAAGAAATAGGAAGTCCTTCAAGTAGAAGGAAAATAATACCTGATTGGGAATCTGGATCTACACAAAGAAATGGAAAATACCAAAGATGGTAAATATATGGGTAAATAAAAACAACATTTTTTTCTTAATGCTTTTTACATCTCTTTAAAAGATAAGTGTTGAAAGCAAAAAAAATTAATAAGGATGTATTATGAGGTTTAATGTGTAGAAGTAAAATGTATAATACTAGCGCAAAGGCTTGGTGGGGTGGGAAGGAAGTACATTAAGTTCTTACCTTACGCTTGGACTGTGATAAGTTAAAACTGTATACTATAACATAAACCCTAAAAGAGCAAAGCATTGTATCTAATGTTATCGAAAGAGATAAAATGGAATCACAAATAATATTCAATCCAAAAGAAGGTAGAAAAAGAGGAAAGAGTAAATAAAGAACAAATAGAAGGCAAGCAGCAAGGTGGTAGATTTAAAACCAATCATATCAATAACTGCATTAAGTAAAATTGGTCTAAACATCCCAATTAAAAGGCAGAGACTGTCAAATTGGATAAAAAACAAGACTCAACTCTAGGCTGTCTATAATAAACCTAGATTAAATATAAAAACACAAATAGGTTAAAAGCCAAAGATATGCCATATTAATACTATTCAAAAGAAAGCTGGAATATTTATATTAACATCAGCCAAAGTAGATCTCAGAACAAAGACTAATAACAGGGATAGAAGGGGATATTTCTTAATGATAAAGGGTCAATCTATCAAGAGAATGTAACAATCCTAAAAGTTTACACACCTAACAACAGAGTATCAAGATACATAAAGCAAAAATTGGTAGAGCTGAAAAGGAGAAATACACAAATCTAAAATTTTAGTCTGAGATTTCAACACTGTTCTCCCTATAACTGATAGAACAAGTAGAAAGAAAATCAGTAAAGAAATAGAAGACGTGAACAATACTATAATATCAACCAACTTAACCTAAGTGACATTTATAGAACACCCAATCCAACAACAGCAGGATACACATACTTTCCTAGCACACGTGGAAGATTTACCATGATAGATTATATTATGGTCCATAAAACAAATCTCAATAAATTTAAAAGGATTCAAATAATACAAAGTATATTCTCTGATCAACAATGGAATTAAATTAGGAAGCAATAGCAGAAAGAAATCTGAAAAATTCTATAAAATTTGGAAATTAAATGACATACTCTCTAAATCAGGGGTCCCCAACCTATGGCGAGTTGTATAATTATTTCATTACATATTACAATGTAATAATAATCATAATAGAAATAAAGTGTACAATAAATGTAATGCACTTGAATCATCCCAAAACTACCCTCCCCTACCCCATCTCTGGTCCATGGAAAAATTGCCTTCCATGAAAACAGTCCCTAGTGCCAAAAAGGTTGGGGACCACTGCTCTAAATAACACTGGGTCAAAGAGGAAATGAAAAGGGAAATGAGAAAGTATTTTGAAGTGAATGAAAATGAAAATACAGTATATCAAAATTTGTGAAGGACAGCTAAATCAGTATTTAAAGGAGAATTTATATCATTAAATGCTTCTATTATAAAAGAAATGTCTAAAATCAAAATGTGGTCCCCAGAACAGCAACATTAGCATCACCTGAGAACTTGTTACAAATGCAAATTCTTGGTCCCTAACCCAGACCTACTGAATCAGACACTCTAAAGGTGGGGCCCAGCAATCTGTGGCCCTGCAGGTGATTCTGATGCACATTCAGGTTTTGAGAACCACTGCTATGTACTGTTTGAGTGTCTTTTTTTTATTGTGCTAGGGTTTTTCCTTCAATAGGGAATCTACATAGTTTATACGGCTCTGAAGTTCATGTCATTAAAAATAATCTTGCTTTGAATAGTCTGTTCATCCTGTGTCAAATTTAGAAAATTTAGGAAATGTCCTTCACCCAAAGAGTCCTGCAAGTGATTAACCCTACAAATAATGCTTCATTTGCTAAAAATACCCAAATTACAAAAGATATAGGTACAATTTTTCTTGAGATCTGCAGAAAGGTAGAGGACAAACATGAGTGGGGAATCTGACTCCACTGAATAATTTCCTTCTGTTTATGCTAGGCCCTCCCTGTGAGAACCGATCATGTTCACTGATGAAAAGGAACGGAGACATGTTAAATCTAATTGGCTGATATAAAGATAATTTGCTGGAAATACAGTTTTATACCTACACTTGAATATGAATTTGTCTGATGTTCTGGAAAGTCACTTCAAACAAAATAGTGAAGACCTAACATAAGCACTAATTCAGAAGCACTAACTCCTATAGTGGTAGGCATCATCTTTCCGACTAATTCAATGCATCAATCTCAAGCAGATCTGGTCTCTATTGAAATTTGCTGGCTCACATCTTTCCTGCTAATCAGGATTAAACAAATTCCACACTGCATCAAAATAGTTAACTGACAAGTTATAGATGAGAATTTCAATAAGAACCTAAAAGCAACATTTGCCATGGAAGAATTATAATATGGGTCATCTATCCCGTTTACTATATGACAGTCTCCAAAAATAAAAGGAAAAATATAGTGAAGTTCTTCCAGTATTCTAGGCTCCGGAGGAAAAATATAATCCATTCTACACCAGGTTTCCTTCCTCTCCTCCAATCTTTGCTGACTTTCATCAGCTTTGGTTCTTTTTCTAAGATACTGCCTTCTGCTCTTTTCTGTGCTTTTGAACAGAGGCCCACAACAGCTGCCTATGGGGCTATGAGAGTATAATTAATCAAGTAATCAGCCAGCCACCACTGTTAAAATGTTTTAATATCAATGTAAAATGAGATCAGGGTTTTACAAGCAGATTTCAGAATGCAAATATTGATTCCTAAAATGGTTTCTCTCCCTTTCAGAAGCCTAAAGATGAACACGTACAAATCTCCAGGATGTTTTTTAAAGCATGGTATGTATTTTTTTCCATTTTAATATATCTACAGTTAACAAACATGCAAAATAACTAATTTCCAAATCAAAGCCTCTAGTAGAAACATCCAAATTAAAAGGAAGCATTTTAATTTACTTATTGGACATGAAATCCAGTGAGAAATCTCCCTTTCCCCCACATCTCAGAAAAACCGCCACCCATTCCCTTCTAGAGGACTGATGGCATTAACAGTACGTGGCTCTCCCTTGTCAGCATCCAGACATCCCTGGTTCGGGCTATGTAAATTAATATTACAGTTTCAGTTACTGAAAATGCCCTGCCATCTTCTTCATTGCATTTCAGCTTGGCAAGGCACCTACAACAATGTACAGTTTGGAAAAGGAGCCATGAAGAACATAACAGCGTGACTGAAGAATTAACCATACATCCTGGGTCTGCCAATTGAGTGAGGATATTAATGGAAATGTAAAATTCCATTCTTTTTTCCTCCTCTCCAAGTTACTAGCATGTAAATACCAGGAAGTAAAAAGTATAAGAAGGTGACAAGAACTACAAACATGAAACTTCCCTAGTGCTAAAAGCAAACTAAACAAAATGCATACTATAGTGGGACAAAGAACTGACTCTCATTTGTGTTTTATTTGTGGGTGCAAGCAACCTCCAAACTAAGAGTCTCATGAATTAGGGGACAATTTTAACGCACTGAGGGTTCAGCAATTTGCATTAGGATATTATCAAAATTTCCATCTTTTCCCAAGAGTTGTATGTGCTTCGTTTTGAATTTGGTGCCAACAGTCAAGAAATAATCAAATCAGATAAACCTCAAATATACTCATTTCCAAAATTGAAAAGCATCTTTAATGTATTTTCTTTGCTATTCCTCAAGCAAATTAGTAAAATAAGTAGAAACTCAAAACATAACTATAATATTACACAAGATAATTCATTTTCCTTCAATAACTTAGTCTGTTCCAAAGTATTTCTGTCCAAAATGTGTAGGTGCAACAGGATGAACTTCAGTAGTTAAAATTGTGATCTCTGGAAACTCTTGAATGATTGATTTGGCACCTTCAAAAAATAAAGGAAAAATTATTTTGATGGCAGGATATTTTTGTAACACCAGTCAGAATTCAGGAATTTTATAGTCATTGATCACTAGGTCTAACATTGACCAAGGGCAGCGAGCAATGACCTTTAGATATCTAGTTATACTTGGTTAATACCTTCGTTCATATAATGTTTATATAATGCCTGATGTCTGAAAGGCTTTGATAGTAGTCAGACTATGCCCCCACCCTCTAATACGTTCTTAAAATCAAATTGTTTTATATCCGAGATTTGAAAAATATAGTTATTCAGTTATAACAACTTTACCCCTGAAAAGTCTTTTTTGTTTTATTTTAAAGGTGGCTGAAATAAAATGAATACAGTCCTTTTTAAAATGAGGATCACACACGAGATGATGGTTTTCCAACAAGAGCACTGTGAAACAAGCACAGACTTCTTTGGTGTGTGAAAGCATGCTAGCTTTTTAGAAGTTAGGACTCTCTGGAGGAGGGAAACGGGCAGGGAAACAGAATTAAAACTAGCTGGGACCCCAGTCAAGCTAAAAAGCCATAGCAAAGCTGCCACAAGATAAGATTTTTTCAGCTATAATGTCAAAGAATAGTATACTATTCTAATGTATACTATTAGAACTAAAGATACTATTTTTCTATTCCCAAAAGCAAAAATCTTAGTAATTATTGGATTATCTCAATGTTTTCAGTGTCACCTGTATTATATATAAATGATGACCAAGAAATCACCATTTGTCACCACCAACATTTGAACTACAGGTAATTTTTGGTTATGAAACAGCAAAGTAATCCAACAGGCCCCAATTCCTATATAACAACCTACTGAAAGCAGCCTTCCCAACTGGATATTGTGTAGCCTCTTCAGGGTTGGCTGAGACTTAGAAACTTTGGAGATCATAAAACACCTGACTAGAAAAGCCATATATTTCTTTCCTTTCAATTATGAAGGAAATACAAATTCATTGTAGAACATTTGAAAAAAATGCCAATAAAAAACTTAAAAATCAAATGAAAAACACTTAGACCTCCACCATCCTAAGACAGCCTCTATTAATACTGTGTGCATTTTGAAACCAAAATTGAAATAGTATTGCATAACTGTCTAGCCTCTCATGGTGAAGATTTATGAGGTTCCATGTTAAATCCACGTCTGATTTTGGTAGTTAAAACAGTGGTAATTTGTATTATAGTCATTTCTAGGTTGGTGATAACATTTTACACTATTCTAACGCTATTATTTTTACACTGCTTTTCTACATTTCCCATGTACGTTTTTTGATGCCATTAACTATTTTCAAAAACATGATTTAACAGTTACACAATATTATATCCTTTGAATATATATATATTATTTATTTAACCATTTCCTTATTGGGAGTCATTTATATACATTCAATTTTTTATTATATCAAATAACTCTACAATGAACATCCTAGAAGCTAAATTTTTACATGCATCTATGATTATTTTCTTAGGCTATGTTCCCAATTGTCCTATATTATATGGCAAAGAAGCCGTGATCTTTAGTTAGGCACACCTCCCTCAGCAAATGGAAAACACAGTTTTCTCACCATGCCCTTTGAGCAGAAGTCTAACTTAAAAACCATCTGTTCTTCACTTCACACTACAAAGCTCACTTTAGTAAGACCATAGGGCTAGCTAGAATCTGAGTTTCCTGCTCTTTGGGAGTTCTCAGGCTCAGGTGGGGAACCAGGGGAAACAGGAATCTTTTAGCCATTTGTAGGTTCTACCCAAACAGGGCCACAAAGAAAATAATTGCAATTTTTTTCAATAGGTTAATTTATACTTCTCCATTTGAAATGAAACAACATTAGAATGGTGGAAAATGTTATCACTAAGCTTAGAGATGACGGACACAAGTTATGACTACCAAAATTAGATTTAGATTCAAACATGGAAGCAAATAAACTTTTCTTCAGGACGAATAGCTAGACAGGTACACAGTTATCCATCTCATGACCATCGGGAGCCTCGGTTACTCCCTAATGCTGAACTCACCATGAGGAGTGGAGAACAGACTGAGTACAATGATAACATTGGGTTGAACTCCATGTTCTATAAGAACCTTGACAGCTTCAATTACAGTATTTCCAGTGCCTGAAATCGAAAGACAACCAAATATATTGGCATTGTTAACATGTATTTCAAAATGTCTTTTAAGCGTCTTTGAAGTAGGGTCAACATAGTAATCTAACATAAGATACCACTAGGCAAAGCTTCATTTGAAGGTGCTTGTTCTTTCTCAATGTTATTTTCAATAATGGACATGACATATACACTTTTCACTTATCAAACCACACAACAAGCCCTAAACTCATTTAGTATTCAAGGTATTGTCTCTCCAGGAGACCATGCCATGTGTGATTTGAGTAAGCTTAGGAAAGAGAACAGAATAGCAAGAAAAAAAATATTACCGCCAGAGAGGATAAATTCTTGAGAAAATCACTGCTGTACTCCTTAGGCAAGAGAGAGGTTACGTTTTAACATATTTTCTGTGTTGTATATATTTTGCTTCATTAGATCCTTTGCTTCAATGTGTTCATTTCTGGACAGAAGCTCTTTGGAGCTAATACAGTTTGACTAATATATATTCTCCTATTACACAATAAAAATTCCCCAGTGAACTGCCCAAGGGCAACTGCAAATCCAGCTGAGAAAAACACATTTAGAAACTGGTTTTGCCGTTTATATAAGGGTACCTAGGAGGCAGTTGAATTTAAACCCTAACCAAAAGTTACAAATTAAACTCAAGCCACTCACTGAGAATTGGATACATCAGAAGGACTTTTCTCCGGTGAATGTCTGGGGGGAACTTGGCATAATATACTTTGGCTCTCTGTGTGTCCTCATCACTTTGAATCAGGATCTTTCCAATTCGTATGGATCGACAGCAGTCTCGTAAACCTCGTTCCATTGCCTCACCTTGAAGAATAAAAAAAAAAGGAAAAAGGGTTGGGAGACAGAGAGAATAGGTCCAAGAATGGAACAAAGCTGAGTTTGTGACTGTTAGTAACACGAAAAGCACACTGTCAAGAAGGAAACAATTCTTCTGAAGCTAATAGCTTTTATTTCTGATATGTTCATATTTCATACTTAGTGCAGGTCAATGAAACCAGGTTAAGGGCTGGTCAATGAAACTAGGATAAGCTAGTTTTATTGCTGGCTTACAAGTTTTAGAGCTGTCATGCTTCCATGATTACAGAAAATAAAGTGTTTTATTCAGCTGCTCCCTGAGCTTTTTCAATGTCAGGAACATTTTTATTCCAATTATTTTAAAAAAGCCTTTAAACAACCTAAATTTGTCACCTTTATCTGAAAAAATACAAAAGATTTATGGAAGAATAAAGGCTATAGACCAAAAGATCTCCTTTTAGATTGAGGTGGCATAAGGAGACATCACTTAGCTCAGCAATGACTTCGCTGGCAAAGGTTTTGCTGCAAACAGTGAAAGAGTAGTATATTGTTCCCCTTCCTTCAGAGAACCACAACCACCGCCACCACCCCTTGGTTTCTAAACACAGAGCTATTTTTGAGTCTGAATTTATTGAAGGAAATCATTCTCAGGCTATCTTCAAGATTTTAGGCCATACCAGAATTCTACTGACACTGATATTTACTTAATATTTGTCTTAATTTAACTGTTTTCATTTAAATTTATTTTTAAAAGGAAACTTTATACCACTAGTGTTAACATGAAACCAGTTTCTTTCTAATACATATGAAAATCAACAAATGTTTGTTAAGGTTAAAAACAACTCTGTGCATCGCCCCAAATCATCTGATATACAGTAGAAGTGCAAGGACCATGCTGGTACCTTTAGGGAAGGAGCTGAACTGAAACAGAAGAAACTGTGCCTTAAAAGTTCATTGTCTTCTCCAATTTTAAAAAGTTCACATTATTCTGTGAACACTATCATTGCTTAAGAGCTACCTTCCAGAAAAAAGGAACCTTAAAGCTCCTAATTTTGCTTGAGGTATTCAATTGTTCACAAACAGAACTTGATAGCCATAAAAGTAATGTTTATATGTTTAAAAAATTAATCCACATATTTCCAGTGCAAGCGAGTGGGGCTTCTACCATACATGCAAAAAAATGTAAATATTGTACAAAAAAATTAAGCTTAATGGAAACAATCATATCCATGTAACAGGCATAGGCTCTAATCATAGGCATGTGACTTTGCTGCACAAAAACTGGTTTAGAAGGGTAATCAGTTGGACTCAAACACAAATACAACATTTATAAAGAACAACATATGGAAATATCTAGAGTCAATGACAGTTAAGTGCTTTTGCCTAGATGGTCACATACTCATCAAACATAAAATTAAAAATATTGAACAAGTCATTCATCTGTATATCTCCTAGCAGGGTAGGACTTTTTCCCTACAACAGAAATAAAACAAAAATAGAACAAATATTTTTATCCATTCAGATATCCAAAGTTCTATGGGCCTGAATTGAAGCCATATTCCTTCAGTCTTCAAACTGTCATGTTCTCCCCAAGACAGCATCATCACGTCCTCCTATCCTCCCACCCTCCCCTGATTCTCCTTGAAGGCTGGCTTGCCCATGGGAGCAGGCCACTAGACTAAGGAAGATGCTGTGCAATGAAAATTAGGCGAACATAGCCGCACACAGGCCATGACTCTGAGGCACCACGAGGACAGACAACACAGGTGGTGAGATTTAAGCAAAGGCAGGCTGTAATTATGACAGACAAACCTACCTCTCTCCTGGAAAACAGCAACTGTTTCTATGCGTGCAAAGAGACAAAGTCACACACATGCGAACCTACCACTTCTCATTATGCTGACCCCACAATTTCCCTTCTCAAATTGCACTCCTTCATATTTGTACCCTGTTGGGAAATAAAACAAAAGAATTTATCTTTCATCATTGGAGCAACCTACTTATTTTATAAAGTGCCTATGGTTTAGAAGCAGATGGGTACAGAGCAACCCTTGTCCAGACACGCTGTATAACGCTGAGGTTCCCTGTGAAAGTAATGAGATGAATCATGATTTTTCCATAGTTATTTCTTAATTCTTCATAAGAAACCTGTGAGGATAACTGGGAGAGGCAGACTTCATCGAATGGGAATAGGACTTATTAAATAGGACTTATTATAGATGATATTCATATACATGTTCTTCAGATTGAATTCAAAGGAGAATCACTGTACTCCGAGAATGCTATATACCCCATCAATTCAAACTAGGACCCCACTGTGAGCCACAGCAGAAAGCCTACTCGTTCCATCCTTTTTGATGAGTCTCCATTCTCCCTTAACACATTAACTGCTATGTGAGTTGTATTTAACTCACGCTAGTTTTAAGCCCGGGGGCCTCGTGAAGCATATGTAACTCACACATCTCTTTATCTTGGGAGCTGCGTGAACTATTTTTCAAGCTGCATATAACTCACACACTGAAAACAATAAAAAATAACAAATTTTTCATTAAACTAGAAAGGATCGTTTTGTTTTCGAAGTTTTTATTCTATTTTCATAATAAAACACTACGGTCCCACAGAAAATTTTTTTTTCTAGTGCGGCAGTCAATGTGTTAAAAGTAGAAGGAAGAGGCTAAAGTAGTTATCAAGGCATGTTCGATGCTTGGTCTCATCCTGAATTTGTATCAATTATGACATGCAACAAGCTCAGGGCCCAATTTTCATAAAGCCAACCCTTTGAATAGAACAGTTTTCCATTATTTAATAAAACGAAATCAGAATTTCAAATCCCTGAAACAGAGATCTTTGGCTACTTTCTATTAAAAAGAGTAGAACAAAGCACCTTCTCCAATTCTCATCATTTTTAGTTTTCTTTTTCCTTTTTATTTCTCATCTTTTTTTTTTTTAACCTGGAGTTTCAATGCCAAAGCAGCCTCGCCCACTTGTTAACACCAGCAGCTTCCCCCCAGAGGTGAAGATAAGCTGCCAGCAATTCTTAACTCTAGTCCCAATGGGCCGTCATCAGAAGCAACACCTGCATGCTGAAGAATATTTATTAACCTTTAACTTGAATTGACAAGCAAGCCATTAACAAAAAGTCACCCACACAGATTTCTTTCCTAAATGTCTCAGAGTTTTTTAAGATGTTTAAAAGAACAGCTCCACCTAGACTCTTCATTTTGCATATTGATTTTACTCAGACTGCCTTCCTTCCATCTTCTCCCATTCTGGCTCAGAATTTTTATGAGGAAAATTTGAGAGTAACAGCCCTGGTTACCTGTTGGAGTGGTCACCGTGCATTCTTTATATGGCAGCTGATTCAATCCCTCTTCCACAACAAGTCTGATCTAGAGAGTCAAAGAAGAATAAGTTGAGAACCCTCTGAGAATCTCCTGCTAGCTGTTAGCCTCAAGAACTGAACAGCAGGCAGAAAGTCAATAGCACACTAGGCAAGGGTTGAGCTTATGCAGGTAGGAAGGGGGCTTCTATCATGTGTTAGATACAGGGATAGCTCCCAATGCCAGGCTGCTTGCTGCTAGGTATCCAATCGCAGTTAGGCACATGATGGCCACCAAAAGGCTCTAGTATGCCTTCTAATTCTCATTCAGTCAGTCCAAGCTATGAGGGATACAAAACTCCAGCAAGTGACAAGAGTCTTAGCAGGCGCCCTTCCTTGGAAGTAATATACTTCTGATTACTCTGAAAATAGTGCCCACTGGAAATTTCCCTGCTTTGTTCAGTACCTTTAAATTGGTAAGTCAGATTCTTTTTAACAAAGGTCCACCAGAATATAAATAGAGCCTGAAACTTCTTTTGAGAAAATAAATGAGTGCATGGGTTGAACCAATTTGCTGAGCTTGAAAGAGGATCCAGTAAAATGCATTGGGGCTTCTCAGCTAAAAGAAGGGCTCATACCAATTGTAACATGTGGTGTAAAGGAAAGAATCACTGAGAACTACTAGGAAAAACAAGATACGGCAATCCCACGAGCGATCAGGGCCTACTACAATGAAGGCGGTGCTGAGTCTGCAATGCACATTTTCTCCAATCAATATTACATTACTGATTACGAATCAGGAACAGCAGGGAGAAGCACCAGGTCCATGCTCTGTTATCACAACACAACACCCCGCTGCCATTAAAAGATCAATTCGAAATGAGCCAGGATTTTGTCAGCCTGCAGCTTCAGACAGAGGGCCCAGGAACCTCATGAATACTGCATATGCACGCATACTCACCTCTAGCCACCACCTTCGTGGAGATTTATGCTTTTTAGGAGCGAATTAGAAGAGGATTTTTTTCTTTGAAGAGCCTAGATCTCCTCCTCCTAGTAACACTCCTCTAAAGAGTAACTCTTGCCCCATCCCCTGTAACCCTGGGATAGAAATTAGTGTGTCCAAGTCTTACAGGAGAGCATAGACTAGAAGACACGCAACTAAAATATAAAGAACTCAAGGAGCTGTGCGCCAGTGAAGCTAACCCTGACAAATTCAAGATAGAATTAATGTCCACTATGATGAGCCCCTTGTGCTAGAGGAGAGAGTGTACTAGAAATCCTCAACAAGAGAAACATAAACAGCTCCAGTCTGTACCACAACCACAACCAACCCTCCCCCCACCCCATAACATGACCTTCAAAGCCAACCACAGAGAACAGAGGTCCAAATTACCATCCCCTTAGGTCCTTATCTCATTTGGCCAATGCATGCCTGCCCTTTAAGGGAAGCATCTTACAATAACCATGAACTTAACTCTTACTTTCTATAGGAAAAGAGCACAAGGAAAGCAAAAGAAAGAGGAACCACTTTCTACCAGTGAACACCAAGACCTCGCTTTCTCTCCACAGTAGCCACTAAGACGTAAGTTCCTTCAAACCTGTTCTTTTGGTTTGACGAAAGCATAAAACACAGAATGACCTAACTATTGCCTCAGGAACATCAACCACATTTACCTTGGTACTATCTAAGGGTTATTACTGCCCCTGAAAGCTCAAGTAATTTTAACTAGAATTGGTCTCTGAACCAGGAATATTTAAAGCCAAAAGCAAAACAGAAGTTGTCTGCATTCTATTGGAATAAATCCTCCAGGGAAAATCTAAATGAAAAGTTTCATGCCTTTTTTCCCTCACATTCCCTTTAATAATCTACCTACTACTATTTGATTATACATTTGAGGGTTAATAAGCCACCTTTCTTTCTTTTCTAAACTAAATACCGGTAACAGTATTTAGATTGTAAATTCCATTAGATCAGAGACTATGTCTACATTCTTCACTGTTTTATCTCCTCTCTCCCAACACAGCCTAGCACAGCGTCTGACTCACATGAGTTCAGCCTATATTTCATGAATGGATGAATACTAATAACCACAGCAGAAAACGTGTTAACCTCATTCTAAGCAGTGAACACACTTAGATATTAACACAAGAAGGAAACAGTGCCTACCCTGAAAACAAACCAAGTTGGCCTGAGGTCCTCTCAGATCACAATAGCTAAACAGAATTGGGCTTGGTCAATCCATAATTAGGAGAAAAGTATAGACAGTCCAACTTAGTAATTCACATGTGAGGATAGTACAAAAAAGAAGAGGCAAAATTAACATACCCTTCCCACGTAAACTACAAGAAATGTGTTAGTTTTTGTACATTAGCTGGATACCACAAGGGTAACCACTAGGTCTCTTTACATCTTAGGTTTTCTTTTAATGTACTTCACTGCCCTAAGATGAGGCACTTAAGAGTTGCTGAGAACCAGGTTCCCAAGAGCCATTTGAGAGGCAGTGATACTTCAGAACTACAGGGAATGGGTTCATGGGCAATGCTTGGAGGTGAAAGGAATTGAAGCAGAGCTTTAATGCAACAGTAGAAACAAGACTTCGGAAGCCTAGCAAGATGGTGGTTACTTGGTACAATCTCTTTCACCCCCAGAACGCTCAAGAACAAAAACACAGCTTGGGCTACACGGATTATATCACTAGGTACAACAATGAAATGAAAATGGAAAGCCTCCACCTACCAAACGATCCGCAGAAAACATGAAGTCCCCTCTACTGGCTGTCCTAAAAAAAAATAGTACAAGTTTTAGTCTAAATTAGAGCTTTAAGGTAATACATTATTTAATATAAATTACTTAATACACTGATATTAAGATCTATTACATGCCAAAAGCTTAAATGCTTACATGCACAGACTTACTGAGGCAAGATGCTTTTTACTAGGATACAGGCACCTAAATGGGATAACTTGATAAATACTATTCGATATGTTTATTTCATACCAACATTAGAAACTAGAACTGAAAAGATCATGCAGTCCCGCTCTGAGCTGCCCAAGTACATATTATTCAACCAGGAGATGAACGAAGTTACCCTTGGAGGGTGACAGCAAGCCCACAGTGTAAGCTGAGAGAAAACTCTGTAGTAAGGAAAGCAGGTTCTCCCCATCCTTCCCCTCAATTCACCTTGATCTAAAACCCATATTACCAAGATAAGTAACCCAGCTACTTTCTAATCCTTTTTGGAATTAGAATGGTACAAACAAATATTCTACTTTTGCCACAGCTTTAAAAAACATGTAACCTAATTTCCAAGACCTCCTTCTCAAATGATTGACAATTTATTCCTTTTGCCTTTTTTTCAAACAAGTACTTCATTCCCTAGATCTTTCTGCCATTTTCCTGTACATTTCCTTCTGGGGAATACCTTCATATCCTGAAGTACCCAAATAGTAATAATCTGGGGTTGTACCTACCCACAAGCTGTTAACCAGCCAAAAAGGGAATGTTAAACATCTAATGTTTTTTCTGTACATAAATATCTAGTATTGTTCCTCCTCTTTCCATACAAGTTAAACGTTCTGACTGATGAACTTATTTCCAGCTTATGTACTTAAAAATTCCCATCTGCCTATAGATAGCATACCTAAAATACTCCCCAACACAGCATCAAAATGGCATGTGCAAGCACATATTATCTCAGTATACCATTAATCATCACTTTTTTTTTTCCCTCAAGCTGCATTTCACTTTCTCTGACATGGAAAAGTAACGAAATATCCCTGGCACAAATGGCATTAGGTTTTCTTGGAGTAACCACAGTTCTATCATATTACGGATATTAACTCCCTAAAATGTGAAGTATAATTAAGCAATAGCAAGAATATAGGCCTCTATTCTTTATGTATAAATGTTCCCTAAACTCAGAAAACTCTGTCCACACATACCTAAACACAGAGAGCCCATTTGAAACAGGCTGTTTCATGTACTGTGGTTTTTAAGTAAGACTATATTATTACATCAGCACCTTTCATTTTTATAATTAATCTTCGCAACATGCTTGTCAAGGAAGTAAAAAGCAGTGAACCACAAAAAATGATAAAGCCTAATGCTGTTTTAGACAGGCTTCAGACCCATACTGTTCACTTTAAGTCGACTTAGAAATTAAAGTAAATCTAGAATACAATAAGTTGACTGCATTTTTAAAAAATCCACAGTGGCCTTCAATATCACATTCAAATCTTTAACACTGTTAAGACTAGAGTTTTATAAAGCAGATATTTACTTATCGGATCGATAAAGCTGCATGTATTCTCTGAGCCCCGACTTTAGACCAACACTGGACTGAATTGTTAATAAAAATGTTTTAATATAAACCAAACGCCAGGTCTTAGTCACTCCACACACTTTGTTTTAAATCATAACTTTATTCACTTTTCTCTTAAAACCACTAAAAACAAATCTCTCCTACTAGAAACGAAGCTTTAAAAGACATATTAATCATCTTCTGATAATAGACTCAAATAAAATCTAATGTAATCACAATGCAAAAAACACACAAATGTCCCTGGAATATTCTAAAATATTATCTAAATCATCAAATATCAAACATTTAAACAGATAGTGATATCCAGGCATTTGTAATCCAAACCATGGAAATCTAATTAATGTTAAACTGGGCATCTTTTAAATTGTACAAACCCCAAACAGGTTTAACAATGCAGACCTAACCATATTTGAGAATATACTTTTCTTGACACCTCCTCACACACACAAATGTATCACAGACCTGGAGTAACAAGATGAAAACCAAAGGCAGCCATTTTAAAAAGTGATATTCACACGGAAGCAACAAAAGAATGAGATTCGTACTGGAAGCCAAATCCTCATTTTAATGTGGACTTGGTAAACCCGACTCTTTTCTACTTGTTAAGTAAGACTATCTATAAAGCACTTTAAAATTTCCAGAGAGGCTGCAGCAATTGTGTATGTTTAAAAATATGTATGTCTCATAGCAAATCCAAACCAAAATGAAACCTAAGAGTCTCACTGATCTTTCTTTCAAAAAGCTAATATTAACAGATATTTACTTATCATCCATAAAAAACAGAAATATGAAAGAGATGAATTTTTTATAATATTAAAAAATTAAGAGATCTTCTACCCTCTTCTTACTAGGCCTTACTACTACTACTACTACTACTACTACTACTACTGGAGGGATTCTCTAGCATGACACCTTCCCCTGGGATAACTGCAACTTCAATTCTCACAGCAGAAATCACAGCAGTGATCATTCTCTGCTGCTTCTCTCTATTCAGAATAAACTTGGCAAACTCCTACCTTCGTTTTTTGTTTCACAAAAATCAATTTAACAGCTATATAGATATATACACACACATATGTGTGTGTATAAGCCCAAATTCACAAAGACTTATTTATAGAACTTTTCTTAAAAAGGTCCATAAGGTACCTAATGTTATACACACATTATTCCCTTCTTTTCCAGAGGCCACCATTTATCAAAAGCTTCCTTGGAGCCAAGTAGCAAGCACTTTTACTTTTGGTGCATTATCTCATCTACCCCTCACACAACCTTAAGAGGTAAATTCTATTATCGCCACCACTTCAGTGATGAGAACAGTGAAGCTTACAGAGGTGAAGTATTTCAAGGTTCTTCCCTGAAGAGAGCCTGAAGCTCTGATTCCAAATCCCTGAGTAAAGCCATTATTTATATTTTGCTTTAATAAGGGCATGTTTACTGAAAGGTAGGCAATTTTTTGATGTGTTTTTATGATATTTCTTTCCCTGTGAATCAGACTGGGATATATACACAATGCAAACAATAAAGCAATGAAATAAAGAGACTGGCAGGCAAATAAAGCATCATTCAAATGTTCCTTGTGAAGAGGGAGTTTTTATAATATGGCTTGTAAAAAGTATGCACTAAGGTTATCATATACAAGAATGTACCCTTCTCAACAATGATTACAGGAAGATCTTCTGACTCGTAACTTTAAAACAACTTAATTTAAATAAAATCCTAGTAGCACTGAATTAGTTGTCATTTCAAAAGTTTCAATACATCATTTTTTTCTGCAGGAGAATTATACACAAGGATTGTTTGTAGCATCTGAGGCAGGGGGAAATTGGAGTTGAGCATAGGGTTGCTAGATTTAGCAAATAAAAATACAGGATGCCCAATTAAATTTGTATTTCAGAACTTCCATACGATATTTAGGATATACTTATATAAAAATTATTCGTTGTTTATATGAATTCGAATTGAACTAGGCACCCTGTATTTTATCTGGCAACCTAAGTTGAGAAGGAAGAATTAAATGGACTCAAACTCAGCTCTGATATGTTTTTGGTTTTTTTTGTTTTTAAGCAACAGGTTAAAGGAAAAGGGGAACAAAAAAGCTTTTCTGGCAGGTTTAAACCAAAGGAGTGTTTCATTTAAAGTTAATGTTTAGTGCAAGCACTGAAAACATAATCTTGATATCTGTAACTACTTTATTATGTGATCACTAAAATAAAGAATAGTCCCAAAGTTTGCCATGGTATGCAGATGATTTATAAACGATTTTCCTTCCTTCACCTTCACAAAAACTAACTCCCAGTGAAATACTTGCAGCAAACCTAACGCAATGTAAAAAGTTAAAAGAAAAAATAGCTTTTAATACCTGCCAGGTGTTAAGTCATCAAGGCTACAGCTCTTTAGCACCTTCTTAATAAGCTCATAAAATAGTGTGTCATTAATTATTGCACCCCAAAGCAGAGTTCAATGTAAACATTCAAAATCAGACAGAAAAACAAGAAAAACTATCATTTTCTCTTATTATTGTGATTGGTACATTAATGCCCCTATGTGCCAGGCACTGTGCTGGGCCAGACCTTCTTTCTGCCTCCTTGGAGCCCAGACTAGCTGGTAAAACATTATAAGGATATGCCCAGTAAATATTATAACAGGGGTCTGTATAGCTTAAAGAGGTGACTTCCTCCCTCTGCACTAAAAGTCAGAAAATTCACCAGGGAAACACACAAAAAACAAAACCATGTGCATGTTTTAAACAATTTGCAGGTCAGTTTTTTCTGTGGTGGGCATTTGGTTTTGTACAAGTTGAAGGGAAAAGTTGTGAGATTCCTCCAGTCTTGGGGCAATACCAGTTTCTCTAGGCTGGTTCTGTCTAGCATGTGGAATCTATGGCTTACCCTATACCCCAAACCTGAAGCCTGGCAAATCACCACACAAGGGAGACTGGCCATTGTCGTAGGGGCAGTGGGCCCGCCTGAGCACAACACAATCACCTGTGCTCTTTGTAAAGCTACAGATGATCAGGTTCTACTCAAGACTACACAAACAACCTCTAAGGTTGGTGGTAAGGAACTTATATTAAAAACACAAAAGAACTCCACAGACAATTCTGATACACAGCTCTGGTTAAGTACATTACATTACTAAGTCACATGCCTCCAATCCTGAGGTTAACTGTCTCCTCGCTAGGTGACTTTTTCAAAAAAGTCACAAGGCTGACTGCGCTCCTTCTTTAGTGTTATTTCTTGGACTGAAATACTCGAAGATTGCTCAACTTTCATCCAAGCAGCCTGCTGAGGCAATGCCAAAGCCCCTCCTAGGATAAGTATACAGGAAACATTCAACAGCTCACAAAATGGCTTTACTCTAAGGTTTTAGGAGATCGAAAAAAAAAAAAAACTCAAAAAACTGGGCAGGGAGGATGATCTTACACTCAGATTTTGCTGGGTTTAGTATATAAAGGGAGTGAGAAGGGAAGGATGTGTAGTTTAATCCATTCCAACAGCAAAAAAAAAAAAAAAAACACACACACAGAAGTGAAGGAGTCATTTATTTTCCCAAGTTCACCAGTGACCCATGTATGTATGGCTGAGTAAATTATCTGCTCATTTGGTGTTTACTGTACTTTCAAAGAGAGAGAAATTCATTTCCTTGAAATTCAATAATATAACCAGCATACTATGTTTCAAATATTATGCATTTCAAAAAATAAAGAAAATTTTAAATCACTACAATGTTCTCAATCTTGCCTGCCATATATATTTTATATATATACACGCACAGACACACACACCTGCATACACACGACATGCACATGCAGCCCTGCTTGCTCAACCCCCGTGTCCCCATGCCAGAGTCAATTCACAATGCAATCCCTTCACTAGACATATGCTAAGGACCAGGAATAATGACAGAAAAAATGTACTCCAGTGGCTTCTATTATTAGACAGTTCCATAGTGCACACATTTGCTGTCACATCAAAACAGAGAAGAGCATAAGCCCTGGAGAGAACAGGGTATAACTGATAGCACCTTCCAGAACTAGACCTATGTAAATATAGCTCCTTTTACCATAGGTACCCTACACCAGCCCCCTAGAAAGGCTAAAACCCAGTGTTTCTTTTTAATCAATCTCTAGACAGAATTAGACCCTGGCTTATAGCTGAAAATGTGAAATAAATTTATTGTGCTTTCTGTCCCATGTAAACAATCTGAAGTAGAAATGTTAAAATGATTTTGCTTTTTTTTGCCATCAACATTGTTACAATTTTTCTCAATAAAAGCAGATATAATACGAAAAAGCAGGTCTTGTTTGTGTGAGGGGATGGCAATTTTTTAAAGATAAAGAAACAGAAGATAAAGCCTCTGTCAACTGATTTGATTAACAAAAGCAAAACTAAAAACACTGTCCTCAGCCTAAATAAGCATAAATTCATTATCAAAAATTATAGTGGGCCTTTCTATACTATAACAAATCAGGACAAAAATTATCTAGGATTTCTCAGTATTGATTTTCAAAATAAGAATGTGAGTTCCAGGTACAATTAAATTCTTTTTACCGTCTTCTGAAAGCTCAAGAAGATAGCACTTACGGATGCAGTCAGAAGCACGCACAAACCCAAACATGAAGGCTTGAAATGCCTTAAATGTGCACAGCTCTTCACGGTTTATAACAAATGTTCACAGACAGTATCTTGCTTTAGCCCCCAGGAGCTCCATGAAATATTACCAACATCCTCATTTACAAATGATAAATCTGAATGAAGCACAGAGATGCTAAACATCTTGCCTAAGATCACCCGTCTGGATCCTGCTGTCTCCTTCCAAACTCAGAAAAAAAAAAAAAAAAAAGATTCCACTTACACCCAGGTTTACTCTGAACATGTAACTCAGGCTTTTCTGATGTGAATGCTGAAAGCCATGCCCTTTCCAAGCTCTACAGCAACAGTTGTTAACCTTTACATTATCATAACCCTTTGTAAAATCTAATGAAAGCTAAGGGATCCTCACCTCATAAAAAGGCACCTATGTGAATGTTCATAGCAACATTATTCGTTACAGCCAAAGAGTGGAACCACCCAAATGTCCATCAACTGATGAATGGTTAAACAAATTGTGGTATATCCGTACAATGGAGTGTCATTCAGCCATAAAACAGAATAATATACTGATATAACAAGGATGAACCTTGAAAACATTATGCTAAATAAAACTAGTCACAAAAGGACCATGTATTGTATGATATGCAATGTTCAGAATAGGAAAATCAAAAGAGATTAGTGATTGACTAGGGCTAATTGGGTGGGTTGAGGGGAAATGGGGAGTGACTGCTAATCAGTATGAGGTTTCTTGCTGGGGTGATGAAAATGTTCCAAAACATTATGGTGATGGTCACACAGCAGTGAGCATACTTAAAACCACTGAATTGTATGAACACGATTTGGGTGACAGGCATGCCTAAAGCCAGGACTCAAGCATTACAAAAATGATCCATGTAACCTAAAACATTTGTTCCCCCTTAAGATTTTGAAATAAAAAAAAATGCTTGTATAGTATTTGAATTATATCTCAATAAGATGCTATTTTTAAAAACAATTAAAATGCACATACGAATAAAATTTCCCAGATAATTTCTGAGGGTTGATTGAAGCCCTGAAATCCATCTAACAGGTGTGGGGTCCAAGAGCCAAGCTTAGTAACTCCTGTTCTACAGAAACAAGAATCGTCATCACATTTTCTTTATTTTACAGAAAAGTTTTATTTTAGCTGCCCCACCACAACTAACAAGCCTATGCTTCCTATTTTTCATCAGTTAGATCACATGACCACAGTACTTTTCAATATCGGTACATTAAAAACAGTTAAATAGTATAGTTTCATTAATATAATTGTAAGAGCTAGGAAAAAACCTTTAGCAATTGAGCATCTACTATTTGGAAGGCATTGATGAAATTCAAAATGTAATTAATGTATATTAACAAGACTGTAATGTGGGGGTGCGTGTGGAAGAGAGAAAAAACTGCAGGCAGGGAAACAAATTAGAAGCCTATTACAACAGAATGAAGAAAAAGTTACTCGAGTCTGATTTAGGGAGTGGCATCCTGTCATTCAGCAGCCATTTTTAAAAGATCAAGGCATGCCCCACCACTGAAAAAGGGATGTTGTGACATGCTGCACCTACTCATTTAAAGTGCTGCCAACGGGCTGGGCATGGTGGCTCACGCCTGTAATCCTAGCACTTTGGGAGACCAAGGGCAGACCGCTGTGAGGCCAGGAGTTGTTCCAGACCTCGAGCAACATAGTGAGACCCCGTCTCTGCAAAAAATAAAGTGTTGCCAATAAAGAAAACAGCTGTTGCTCATCACGGGATATATTTCCTTTGAGAAAACCTATCTACAATGTGGGTTTAGAAACTTCAAAATAGTATTTTAACATAAAGTTCCGGTTACACTGGTTTGTGAGATTTTGAGGGGCCAAAGGCCCCTTTGGGCTCCCTTTGACTCATTAACTATGTTCTGTAAGTTTACAGTAAAACAATCTTGGTAAGAGTTGGATGATAAGCTTTCATGTGACAAAGTAAACCTCAACTCCGAGACTCAAAGATCTTAGACAAAATGACATATTTGCAGCAGCAAACACTAAAGGGTCAAAGGAGCACAAGAGAATTTCCTTGAAATCGCTTCGTTTCTGTTTGTAAGCCTGCGGTGACTGGCGGTAGGGCATAACCTTGGGTAGTAACCATTTCTCGGTTATAGATTTACCACGTGGACAGGCACTGGGCAGATAGCACAGGGGCGTTTACCATCCCGGAATGGCCAAGGACTCGTGTCACTCAGACAGACAAAGGGGCCTTGGGCTACCTAAAAGGCTTCCTCCCTACACAAAGGGATGTTAAACGCAGGGACTAGGAAAGAGAGGGGTGGCGGCTTGAGTCATATGTCACCCTTTCCCTCTACATACACACGCCTCAAGGAAAAGGCCCTGCCCCAATCTCCAAAGACAAGTTTGCCAAGTCCAATATTAGGGTGGGAATTCACACGCGGGGAGAGAAGAATTTTCAATAGAAAGATTAAAATACAACACTACCCCTTAGCTCTTTTATTTTCAGTCCCCGCCCACTCCACGCTCGAGAGACCCTCCACTTTCCTTTCCCCTTCCGCTCTCTGCTTACTTGTCCCGGATGATGGTCTGCAACTCCCGGATCTGATCATTCATAGGCAGCAGCTTAAGCTGCGCCCCGATCTGCCGGGAGAGTTCGCAGTCCCCTAGGAGGGGGTAGCCAGCTGGTGCTTCATAGTTGGTACTGTCACCACTACCATTGTTGCCCTGAGAGTTGAGGCTGGCGCCACCGCAGGCCTCAGGGTCCCGCTCGGCCGGCACGCTAGCATTGCCATGCCCTGTGTGGAGAGTCAGCTTGGCCATGGAGGCGCTGTTTACCCCGTCATCGTCCTGGGCCGGGTCTCCAGGTCGCAGTGACTCCGGGCTTGGGGTTGAGGCAGAGATTACTTTCTGGTCGTGACAGGGCATGGAGTCCACACCCCCGACCTCCGTGGCCATACACTGGGCCCCGGGAAGTCCCCGCTGCTACCAAACACTAAGGATAAAGGTGGGGGGGGAAGAGGCGGATGCTTCCGGTCGCCCCCGCCTCCTCGGAACCTCTAACCCCGGCTGCCCTCTCACCCCTGGGCAGTCGTTGGTTCCTTTTGGCACCCGGTATCCCACGCCCGCCCAGACGAGGCGCACTGCCTGCCTAGACAGCCTATTGGCTCCTGTCGCTGCCACTCTGCGGCGCGCTGCTCGTTAACCCTCTGAGTCCCCTCGGCTGTGTGCGTTTCCCCACGTAGCCAGGCGTGTGTGGCCAGGCAAGGGGTGCCTGGTAGCAGGGTCTTCGGGGGGACCCCCTAGAGCCTCCACATTCAGATCTGTGGGTGATTGGTAGAGCCAGAAGAAGTTGGGGGTGGCGGGTGATAACATGATTACACACACAAGGCCCATGTTTTCAGACTTCGTAACTTTACAGAGAAATTATACCTCAGTAACGGCAAATTCAGTGAGCTAGTCCGTGTAATTCGAGGAGGAAGTAAAAATGCCTGGCAGGCTGCTAAAGAGCCCGTCCTCTACTAGCCTGTTCAACAAGCTGCAGCTTCCTAAGCGTGCTTGACCCCTAAAGCTTTTCTTATCTTCATTGGTTGGGCCCTACAGGTTACCATGGGGATTCTGAAAGCATTTCAGATCCACTATCACTCGGTTTCTTTCAAATACTTGAAAAGACGCCTTTTTTCTTCTTTTCTTTTCTTTTTTTTTTTTTTTTTTAGTGTGTGGACTCACTATAACGGCCTGAGGTAAGAGTGTCTAGAGCAGTACTTCTCAAAGTGACATGTATCAGAAAATTGTAGCGCTGAAGATGCAGGCTCTCATGGCCCACTTTGAGATCCTGATTCAGTAGATCTGAGATGGGACCCAAGAATCTTTATTTTTAACAAGCAACCCAGCAATTCCGATATTTTAAAATAGTACTCTTTGAGAAAGAGTGACTTACAGGCTCCTTTTTAAAAGGGCAGGTGGGGATGGGTATATACACACGTAATGAGTGCGATGCGCACCGTCTGGGGGATGGACACGCTTGAAGCTCTGACTGGGGGGAGGGGGCAAGGGAAATTTCCGTAACCTAAACATTTGTACCCCCATAATATGCTGAAATAAAAAAAAAAGAGCTATCACCTGAAAATCAGAGACCTGCTAATTCTGCTAAAAAAAATTATTGAGCAATATTTGACAAGTCCCTTCCCCTCTCTGGACTTGACTTTTCCCATATGTAAAGTGAGATGCCTTAAGTATTTGACCCCTAAACGTTCTTCCAATTTTGACATTCTGTAATTCTCTTTTGCCTTTTGAAAAGCCAATTCTTAAAATTTCTTCTTCCCTACAGAAACATAACCTACACATGCAGAGATTCAGAGAAACGTAAGTAGCAAATAACAGTTCCATCCAGGCCTTTGGTGGAACTTGAATGAATCAGCCTTTCTGATTTCCATTTTTATTTGTTTGTTGTTTTGGTATTGGTATTAGTGGTATTTTTCTCTCTTTGTTTCTCTGCTTGTACCTGATCCTCCAGGTCAGTACACTATTAATAGATGTAATTATAATGTAGAGTTTAAATTCGATTGGATGATAAGAATTGTAACCTAGAATTGGAATCCCACTCACTTTTGAAAGCCTGTGCATCTTTTCACTTAGCACATGATGCAAATCAAAGGGTCTCTGGGCTGAAAAGCTGTATCTGCTAACTTGAAGTGGGCAGGAACAATGGAATGGCTACTTTACCAATGAATACTCTAAGGGAAAATACTGAAATACAATATTTTATCATTAGCAGTAATTTAAATGCAGTAATGAATTTAAAATGGTATTGTAAGATATCTCAGGACCAAAACTACATTATAGTTCCATTCAATGTCTTATCAGACAAGTGGCCTTATTCTCAATGCCACAGAATACAAATTAGAACATTACAATTGCCAGTGTGTCTTGTGTTTTCACTCTCACAGGAAACGCTCATGCATACACTCGCCTGTATTAACCAATAAGCATTGCCATGTGTATTTATCCAGTTTAATTATTTAAGGCTCTATTAAAGCAAAACTCACTAATGATTAATCATAATAACACCTTAAGTTTGGTGTTTTGTAATTTACAGAGTTTCACATACATTCTCTTATTTAATTCTCCAAAACAGCTTGAGGATTACCGATCCTCATTTACAGACGATATCTGTGTAATTCTTTTTCCTAAAGTGACTTGCTCAAGGTCACATATCCAAAAAGTAACAGAACCAAGACAGGAACCCTAGTCTTTTTTTTTTTTTTAAGACAAGGTCTCGCTCTGTTTCCCAGGCTAGAATGCAGCACTGGGCCTGGCTTAGGAAACTTCATCTTTTAACTCTAAATCCAGTTCTCTTTACACATGCCTACAGATTCATGAAATAATTTAGTTAACAAATATTGAGCCCTTACTATAATATTTTCCAGGCATGTTGCTAGGTGCTAGAACAGACACAAAGAAAAGTTAAGTGAAGATCTTGAAATTCTCCATGGTTATAGAGATTATGGAGGTCGTGGATGGCATGGTTCTTGAAAACCAAAGGATAATGTTAGGCAGCATGGAAACCTTCACCATAGATATTCACAGTTAGCAGAATTGGCATATTTGAGTTTAGCCCTCTTGCTTCCCACATTTTGACGAAGGTACAAAGCCACATAAAGCAAAGAGTTGGAAGCAAAGCCACCTAAAGCAAAGAGTTGGAAAAATTCTCCTGCAATAATTAAGATGACTGTAAACTTCATCTTAGGCTTTCAGATCTAAATGTGAAATGATCCCTAAAAATTATGGGAAACAGCAAACCAATTGCATGTACTAGTGGAATCCCTCACATTCATGTACATAGTGCCTTTATGAAACACTTTTATGGAGGTTATTTCATTTGATATTGTGGAGTAGTTAAGCCTGGTATTATTATTCTTGTTTTACAAGTGAGAAAATTGAGACTTAGGAGCCTAAGTCACATCATAAGTAGTAGAGTTGGGAAAAGATGAAAGAGAATTAATAGTAAAGCCTATTTTCCGTGCAATGTGCTTTATCTCATTTAAAGCTTCCAACAACCCTAGGAGGTAGGCCCTATTATCATCCCCATTTTACAGATAAGAAAACTGAGACCTAGTGAGATTAAGTAACTTGATAATGTCACACAGGCAGTAAGTACAGGAGCAGACATTGAATTCAATTTGACTTTGACGATTCTTAAGCCACTGCAGTATAATTTTAAATTGCTTATGAATAAAAATACATTAATTAAAAGGAAGCCAGGGC
>NW_012154840.1:4726693-4744472 GCF_000956105.1 Propithecus coquereli
CTTGCTCAGGCTGGTCTCGAACTCCTGAGCTCAAACGATCCGCCCGCCTCGGCCTCCCAGAGAGCTAGGATTACAGGCGTGAGCCACCGCGCCCGGCCTTATCACTTTTCAAATACATATTTCCAGCCTTATGAAGTTAGCTGTGAGTACAAAGCGGCCTTCTCTGGAGATCCTAAACAATCCCTGGCAAGGTGTGTGGGGCAGGACAGACAAATCTTGTATAAAAGAGTATCCCTTGTATAAAAGGCATAAAAGGCACAAAAGAGAACCTGTAAAATTTATGTATCAAGAACTGAGGTATTATGGTTTCCGACTTATGTCTGGTGGTCAGTGCCTCTCACTTCTTCCTGCCTGCAGATCTTAATTATCAACAAAAGCCATATTGCAAAACCAAAACAGAGAGCCCAATTCTGCTGAAGCCTGTGACAGGGTTAATAGTGCAAAGACTAAGGTAAGGAATGAGTGAAAGGAACTATTTGAAGACAGTGGTGTAGGGACGTAGAGGGGGGCCAAATCTAAAGGAAAGAAAGTGTGGTGGGTACTCTGGTGTGCCACCCTCATCCTCCGTGAAGGACTCAAGCACTCATGCCTGTAGCTGCCTGAAATGTTGCCTGCCAAGGTTCACAACTAATTCCCTCCCCAGGAATTGTCCTAGGTGGAGGGATCTGCTCTATTTAATGTTGTATGCCTTTCTCTTCTTCAGGGGCAGGCTGTATCATTGACAGGTCCATGTGAGGATACAAAGACCCAGCGCTCTTGCTTCAATTTGAAACATCTCTGAATGACCATCCCAACCTCAGAACTCCTCGTGAAGTTGGCTGAGTCGGTTGCAACTGCTCCTCCTATTCGATCCTGCTTCTTTTACTCCCTCTCAGGTATTAGTCTCAAGAGCACTCCCCAATAAACTTCCTGCACACAGATCTCTACTACAGAGTCTGTTTCCAGAGACACCCAACCTGTAACAGAAAGAAACATAATTCCAAATCACCCCATTATCAAAGCACCTGTGTAAACTTGATGCTTCTGTTAAAAGGAAAAAAGCAAGAGGAAAGAGGCAATACCGCAGTTGATTAAACTCCTACTTTGCGAATTGCAGTATCAGACCTACTTACCACTGAATTGGAATGACGAGATTAATTAAATGTGTTCTCGCTTTGATTTGTTAAAATGAAGCTAGAAGACCGTGTACTAGCATGTACCTGCTTGCAAAAGTCCAAAAACATATCCCTTAATTATTGCTGAGATGAAATTCCCTGGGTAAATATAGGCACCACATATTATATTGCATTTGGCTGCTGTTAAAATATTTCTGCTGATTTTAGGGGTTCTCATCAGTTGTGGTACTCCACAAGAAAGAAATCAATATCTCCTACTTGAAAAAGTATCAGACTAGGATGCAAGAAGCAAGGATTTCAATTTCTTCCATTTGCTATATGTAGGAACTTTGACAAGTTTCTTTCCCTCTGTGGGCCTCAGCTTCTTCATTCATTAAATGTAGAAATAGGGCTTCAGGGTTCCTTGCAGATCTTAGATTTTATTTTATTATTAAGATATTTGTAGGCAATTGATGTAACCAAAGCATTCGTACTCCTGTAATACTCTGAACTTAAAAAAAAAAAAGTTATTTGTACAATGGCATGTCTGTAGAAGATCCCTGAGTGGGATATTAAAGTTCTGAGCAAAGTAATGATTGGGGCTGAACTCTGGCTCTTGCTCCAGGCCCACAACAGTTATATTCCAAGCACCACCCCCACCAACCTCATCCTCTTCCCCTTAATCTTAGGCATACATGCATGCAAAGTCATATGACTACAACAGTTGGTAGAACATGGAGGGAATTGGAAATCCACCAATTTGTTTAGATCTGGTGAGTAGGGGCCTATGCCCATGGCCATTGGAAAGCATTGTCATGGCCCAAGTCAAATGATTTATGGATTAAATACCTAATTACTTGACTGGATGATAGGGGAAAAAAGCAGTACTGGGCACTGAGGCACACCTGAGCCCATATATATGCCCAAAGCTGGTTTGTGCCCAATTTGTGATTAAAATAAAGAGTTCTTAAGCCTTTTATTTCTATGCCCTATTCTCCCATCCCAGAAGTGCCCTTATGCTCCCTCCCTTCATTGACACTTATTCATTCATTCAACAAATATTTATCAAGAACCAACTTTGTGCCAGATACTCTTCTTAGATATTGAGTGGTGAACAAAACAGAAAAATCCTTGCCCTCGGGGAGGTTACAGTTAATTGGCAGAGAGATAGACAATATACAAAATAGATAAGTAAAATATACATTATATCAACTGTTGGCAAGCAAGGAAGGGGATTAGAGAGCGATGGCAGAGAGGACATTGGTTTTGAGTAGGGATGTCAGAAAAGCCCTCATTGAGAAGACAGAAGAACAAAGACCTGAAGGAGGTTAAGAATGCAATCTGTGGGATAGCTGAGGGAAAAGTGTTCCTGTTTTAGTATACGTGCTGCCAAAGCGAGCACGGAAAAGTATTCCTGGCAGAGGAAATAACACGTGCAAAGGTTCTGAGGCAAAAGCAAGGTTGGTGTATTGAGGAACAGAGTGAATAGAATGGAGCAGAGTGAGTGAGGGGCAACAGTAATAGCAGATGAGGTCACAGAGTAAATGGGACAGGCTGTGGGCAGATATTGTGGAGTCTTTTAGGCCATTTTAAGAGCATAAGCCTTTTCTCTGAGATCGGAAGACATTATATGGTTTTAAGCAGAGGAGTAACATGATATACTTTAGGTTTTTGACACGATCACTCTGGCATGTTAAGAGGTAGAAGGAAGGAGACCCATGTTGAAGGTAGGCACAAGAGGACCAGTTAGGAAGCTATTGTAATAATCCAGGGGAGGAATAATAGTGGCTTGGACCTGGCTTGAGGGAGTGAGAAGTGGTCGAATCTTGATATATTTGAAAGATAAAGCCTATAAATTTTGCTGGCAGGTTGCCTGTGGGATAAGGAAGAAAAAAAAGTCAAGAGTGATGCCAAGATTTCTAACCAGAGTAAGAGGGAGATAAAAATTTCTATTTACTGAGATAGACTATGGATAAAGCGGATTTTAAGATGAGGTTCAGATCAAGAGTTCAATTTAGGACAAGTTAAATTTGAGATGCCTATTAGATATCCAAGGGAGATGTTAACTAAGAAATTGGATACAGTATATGACTCAAGTTTAGGCAAATAGGTTCTTGCAGGAGATATAAATTCGAGAGACATCAGTGTATAGTTGATATTTAAAGCCATGAGACTGGATGGAATCAAGGGAGTGGATATAGACAGAAAAGAAAGAAGAGATTTAAAGACAGAGCTCTGAGGAATTGACTTCCGGCATAACAATGTGAGTAGCTCTGCTAACCTGCTCTCTGTTAAAACTGGTGAAATAACTGGTGAAATTATAAAACAAAACAAAACGAAAACAAAAACAAGGCAAAACATTTAAAGCCTCTGGAAATGGTCCCAAGGACAAACAGCAAATGAAGGACCAAGACTTCTCTCTCTCTTCCCTCTCTCAGTTCAGCAAAGTAGGAACTTCACTCCAGACTACTGCATCCAAGAACACAGGACTCTCTCTCCCCCAGCTCCCAACTATAGGACATTCTTCACAGGAGGAGTATGACTTCTGCATTTCTCATCCTGCCCCCAGCTGCCTGTTGCTGAAGCTAAGTCCTGGGCAACTGTGCTCAAGAGGTAGGGGCTCGCTTCTTCTGCCCGCTCCCCACTTGTGAAATGGAAGCTGTAACTTGGGCATGGCACACTGAGAACACGGAGGACCTAGTAGCCCTTTCCCTGACTTATGAGGTAGTGGTTTCATATCAGAGAGGTAAGCTGAGAAGACCTCACACCACTGCCACCCCTCCACTGAGTGCTCAGCTCCCAGAGTGCATGTGTCATTCAGAGAGAAGCCTACCATCGTTCCCACCTCCAGCTTTAGAGCTCTGGCTTAGAGAATTTGCCTGAGTGTGGGGAGAGCGTGAGGAAGAAGAGGCAGACCATAAAACAGATAGCTCCCAATCTCTTCCCAAAGGAACTGAATTCATTTGTAACAGAGTATAGAGCCATTTAAAACTAGGAGCCCTCTCAGAAACAGTGGAGGTTGTGGTAAAGGGAATTGGGAAGAGATTCGTGGATCTAATGAAAATACAGCCTAGAATATGGCCCAGGAAGTACACAGGAGAGAACCAGGAAATAAAACGACTGTGAGGAACCTGTCTGGGTTCAGAACAAATTCAAACACTGACCTTAGAAGGAGCCCCAATTTAATTAGTTTGCAATGGAATTTATGCTCCAAGGTGTCATTGTAAAGATAGGAGTTTAACAGCTATGTGTGGTCAGAGAAAAAGAGTCAAAGAACTCTTCCAGTACCATTGTCATCCCAAGGAAAGTGTGGCATAATCAAAGCTGTGCCATCCTGAGGAGGAACATTAGAGACTTAACGATATGGAGGGCAGGGAAGTGGGAAGGGAGATAGACTTCACCGAAATAGTTCCGCCAGTCTCTAAACAAATAAAGAAGCAAATAATTATAAATAAGTAGGGGGATGAAGTACCCAGAGTTGCTTCAATATTCTCTAATGTCTGGTTTCTGAAAAAAAATTGAGGCATGCAAAGAAACAGGAGAATATGACCCATACACTGGGGGTGGGGGGGAAACAAGTAACAGAAATTGATTGCGAGAATGACTAGATAATGGATTTAACAGGAAAAGATTGCAAAGTAGCCATTCTTTTTTTTTTGAGACAGAGTTTTGCTCTGTTGCCCAGGCTAGAGTGCCATGGCGTCAGGCTAGCTCACAGCAACCTCAAACTCCTAGGCTCAAGCAATCCTTCTGAAAAGTAGCCATTCTAATATATTCACAGAAGTAAAGTATAGCTTGGTTAGACAAATAAAAGAAGATATAATGACAATGTTGCATCAAATAGAGAATTTCAATGAAGAGAAATTTTTAAAAAGAATCAAATGGAAATTCTGGGATTGAAAAGTATAATTACTGAAATGTAAAAAAAAAAAAAAAAATCACCAAAAAAAAAAAAAAAAAAAATCACCATAGGAGCTCAACAGTAGATTTGAACTGGCAGAAAAAATAATTAATGAGCTTGGAGAGACATTGATAGAGATTATGCATGGTGAACAACAGAGATAAAAAAGAATGAAGAAAAATAAACAGAGCCTCAGAGAAATGTGGGGCACCATTAATCACACAAACATACACATGATACGAGTACAAAAACGAAAGGAGAAGACAAAATATTTGAAGAAATAATGGCTGCAAACTCCCCAAATTTGTTGAAAAACGATAACCTACACATCCAAGAAGCTCAACGAACTCCAAGTAGGAAGAATGTAAAGAGACCTACAAACAAACACGTCATAGTAAAAATGCTGAATGTCAAACACCAGGAGAAAATCTTGGACCAGCAAAAGAAAAATCACATGTCACTTATAAGGGAACCCCAGTAAGATGATTAGCTGACTTTACATCAGAAATGGTGGAGGCCAGAGAACATTGGGAAAATGCATTCAAAGTCCTCAAAGAATAAATTCAACCAATAATCCTATCTCCAACAAGACTATTCGTCAAAAATAAAGGGGAAAAAAGTTTAAACCAGGTAAACAAAAACTGAGAGAATTTGTTGCTTACAGACCCAACACAAGAAATACTAAAGGAAGCTCTTAAGGTGGAAAGCAAGTGACCCCAGATGGTAATTTAAATCCACAAGAACAAACAAAAAGCACTAGTAAGGTAATAATATAACTGTAATAAGTACCATTAATGTATTTTTCTCCTTTCTTCTCTTAACAAACTTAAAAAGCAATTGTAAAAAATAAGATAAGCTTTGCGTATTGTTTGACCTACTAACTTATAGAAATATAATATATGTGTATTATGTTTGCCAGTAACAGCACAAAGGAGGTGGGAGGGTGATTCTTCACCTAAATCTTATGAGAATTCACCACAGCTACAAGGTAAAGAAATCAATAATCCTTTCTGGTCCCTGCAGCTGATGAACCGGAGACATCTATTATTTTCACCAACCAATAAGATACAGAAACATTCCGATAGTAGGGTACACTTTTGCTCATCTAAAAGAGGAAGAATGTCTTGAATGCCAGAGGTATTGTGGTTTATTTATTTTTTTATTTATTATAGTTTTGAGCAAGTTATTTCATAATTTAGGGCCACAACAAAGAACCATTGATGAAATCCGCTTATCATCTATCTGTTACCAAAACCAAACAAAAGAGTTTTGTTGGCCGGGCGCAGTGGCTCACGCCTGTAATCCTAGCTCTCTGGGAGGCCGAGGCGGGCGGATTGTTTGAGCTCAGGAGTTCGAAACCAGCCTGAGCAAGAGTGAGACCCCCGTCTCTACTAAAATTAGAAAGAAATTAATTGGACAACTAAAAATATATAGAAAAAATTAGCCGGGCGTGGTGGTGCATGCCTGTAGTCCCAGCTACTCGGGAGGCTGAGGCAGGAGGATTGCTTGAGCCCAGAAGTTTGAGGTTGCTGTGAGCTAGGATGACGCCACGGCACTCTAGCCCGGCAACACAGTGAGACTCTGTCTCAAAAAAAAAAAAAAAAAGAGTTTTGTTTTCCTCATCTAGGAAGAATAGCATCCGGACCCTTCCATATGCGGGCCTAGCTTCTGTTTCTGCACTTGGCCTAATACAGTATGGAAGCCACACCTCTTTACTTTCTTATATTTCACCCTGGAGAAACTTAGACATACAGCCTGTGTCTGTGTAATGATGTCTTCCCTCTAATTACTTCAGCTTCTCCAAGACACTTATTGGCAGCTTATTGATTATTAATTATTGAACTCCATTCAGAGGCAAATGAAATGGCCTGTTAGGCAGAGGATTCAATTAGAAGGCAGAAGGACCTCTTGAAATCTCTAAGGCCTTAATCTCTTGTGCCACAATATCCAGGGGTTTTATCATGAACTCCCTCTATTTTAGTAATAAAACTCTTCACACTGCTCAATACTTTAACCAAATTCCTCCCCTTCAGAACACCACTCATAGCTACAAAAATGACCCTAAAATGCTCCACTGGCTCCTGAACCAGGTCCTCTCAGATCAACATCACCATCTCCTAATTCTTTTTTTAAAAGTAGACCAGGCACATTACATGCCTGTAATCCCAGTGCTTTGGGAGGCTGAGGATTGCTTGGGGACAGGAGTTCAAGACCAGCCTGGACAACATAGCGAGACCCCATCTCTACAGAAAAATTTTTAAAAATAATATATTTATTTCTTCCCCTCTAGGTAAAAGTTCACTCAACCCTCAGTAGATTATTCTCAAGTGGATAGTCAGAGAGAATACACCAAAACACACATTTAAATTAGTGCCCCAGTGTTACTCAAAACCTTAAAAATTGAATGCTGTCCTTTCTAATGCATAGCTTTCTCTCAAAACCAAGATACTTCTATGCAATGCAAAATATACCATTCCACGCAAGTACCAGTTTTATCTTCAATATTTCCTGGCCCCCACCACTAGCACCACAACCCTCAAGTATACTTCAGGAATTATCCAACCAAACTCAGCATCTCAGTCATTACCACCATGATCACTCATGCCCCTGATTAGAGAGGGAAGCTATTCATGGTTTTGGACCATTCTAAATTTCTCTTTCAACACAGCTATCTCAAGGACCTTGTGGTCTGGAGCAGTTATGGACCTGAAACAAAACTCTGGGAACTGAATATCCACATCTATATAACCCGGTGCGGAGCTATTTTTACCAGTGGTAACTCACCATTGATTTTTCACCTAAACTTTCTAAGAATTCACCAAAACAATAAGTCAAAGAAGTCCATGTTTCTTATCTGATCTTTGCAACTGATAAACTGGAGACAGCTGTTATTTTCCACCAAACAATATGATTCAGAGACAATGTGATAACAAAGTATACCATACTCTACCTCTAGAGGAATGTCCAAGGTAAGGATTAATATCAATGATTAAGAGTAAGATCACTTTAAGATAAGGCAGACTGTGAGTCCAAAGTTTCTTATAAACTAATTAGATAATTGGTTACTTAATTGATTTATTCAATTTCCTGTATAATGCTTACATTCCAGGCATTATGCCAAGTACTGTGAATACAGGATAAATAAGACAGAGTTTTTATCCACAAGGAGCTCAAGGTCTAATGAGGCCTCGAGGGAGATCATTGCAATACAACCTGCTACGACAGAGATTTGAACTAGGAAAGCAGCCACTAACTGTGCCCAAAATTTCATCAAGGATGTAACATTTGAACTAGGCGTTAAAGGAGGCGTGGTACGTACCAGGTAGAAGAGGGATGAAAAGAAGACTGTGGCAAGAACACACATTAAGTAAAGCTGGGAAAAAGCACATGCAAAGGCATGAATGCATGAAAGGAAGGATGAGTTTGGGGAATATTGAACAAATAACTATGCCTGAAATGTGTAATGTTTTGGAGTGAATGACGGGACATGAATATGTCCATATATATTGGAATTCAGTTATGAAGGATTTTTTGGGTCTCTGGCAAGCCTGGCTCACCCAATCCTGACTCCTGTGCCTACCTACCCCACCCTACCCCTCAACTCACAGCTATTTCTGTTCGTGTGTTCACCTATCTACCTCTCTGTTTCTTAGATCAATTTAACACTGAAGTTTGCTTCTGTGAGTTCCTCCCTGCCTGCTTCAACCTAGTTTTGGCCTCTGGTTCTCAATCAGTTTAATCCTTAGCTCTCATTCCTGGGTTTGTAATTTCTACATGTAATGCTTCATAATTCTCTTGTATTCACTAGCGAGCTGGGCCACTAATTCCTATTCCCATAGAGACTGACACTCTCTCTTTCCTAAATCTGTACCCGGGAAACTCTTCTACGGATGTATAGGAGCCATGCTGACCTAAATTTTCCTGTTAGGACATTCACATTATTTCCTGTTATTATGACAAGAATGTAATTATAAACACATGATTTCCTTCATTGGCTCCCTATTCCAAATTGAACGTAACGCAGACTGGACCGTCTGACATTCAAAGCACGTTATGCCTCCCCCAAACTATCTTTCTAGATTATCTTTCAGACTCCCTTGTAAGAACTTCATGCTTCTGTAAAACTTGACCACTTAATGTTCCCTACACAAAACGTACATTTTCCCGACTATGTCTGTTTTGCTCCTAACATTCTTTCTTTCTATCATGAATTCTGTCCCTCTATCTACCTGACACATCCTACCTATCCTTTCAGACACAATTAAATTACTTCTCCCTAATCCCTTCCTCTGGGTACAATCTCTTCCTCCTCAAAATTCACAAGGATCTTTGTTGATACCTCTTGTGGCACTAGTCACAAACTACCTGGGGGCTGATGAGGTATATATATTTGTCTCCTACTAAATTGCAAGTTCTCAGATAGCTGGGACCCTATCTTATTCAGCTTTCCAACCTTCCACAAGAAGCTAATACATTAAATCTCTTATTTAGATCTTCTTTCGTCTCCTTCATCAGAGTTTTATAATTTTAAGCTACAGTTCCTGTTCATGTTTTGTTAGATTTATACTTAAGTATTTAATTTTTATTGAAGCTATTGTAAATAGTATGGTATTTTAAATTTTAGTTTCCAATTGTTCAATCATACAAATATGGCTCATTTTTGTATGTTGACCATGTATCCTGCAACTTTGCTAAGCTTACTTATTAGTTCTAGGAGGTTTTTTTTCTAGTAGATTTCTTGGGATTTTCTAAGTAGAAAATCATGTGATATGCAAATAAGAACAGTAGTATTTTTTCCTTTTAAATCTATATGCTTTCTATTTCCGTTTCTTGCGTCATTGCACAGGATAAGACTTCCATTACTATGTTGAATAGGAAGGGTAAGAGAAGAAATACTTGCTCTCTATCGAATGCTAAGGGGGAAAGCATTCATTTTTTTACTAGCACCCATGGAATTAGTTATAGGCTCTTTATAGATTCTCTTCATCAGGTTAAGGAGGTTCCCTTCTATTCTTAGAGTGGAGAATTTTTGTCTTAAATGGGTATTGAATTTAGTCAAATGCTTTTTCTGTATCAAATGATAAGATCATGTGGTTTTTCTTGTTTTGGTAATATTTGGTTGGTGATTTTCTGACTATGTTCATAAGGGATGTTGCTCTGTAATTTTCTTTTTTTGTAATAGTTTTGTCAGGATTTTTTTGTATCAGGGTAATGCTGACTTTATAAAATGAGTTAGGAAGTATTGCCCTTCTCTTCTATATTCTGAGATAGTTTGCATAGAATTGGTGTTATTTCCTAAGTAAATGTTTAGTTGAATTTACCAGTGAAGGCACCTGAGCCTAGAGTTTTCTTTGTTGGCAGGTTTCTAACTAGGAATTCAATTTCTCTAGTAGGAATTCAGATTTCCATTTATTTTAAAATATTTTTGGGAATCTTTCTGGCCATCGTAAGGTTTCTGCTTCTTGAGTGAGCCTTGAGAGTTTGTCTTTCAAAGAATTAGATCCTTTTCACCTAAGTTGCCAAGTTTATGTGTGAAGTGGTTTGCAATATTTCCTTATTATCCTTTCAATGTTTGCAGGTTTTATAGTGATGACATCTTTATTCCTTATATTGGTAATTTGTGTCCTTCTTTCTTCTCTTTCCTCCTCCTTCTCCTCCTCTTCCACCTCTTCTTTTTTTTCTTCTTGTCAGGCTGGCCAGAGATATATTTATTTTATGAATCTTCTTAAAGAACCAGGTTTTCATTTCCTTGATTTTCTCTATTGTTATTGTGCTTTTAATTGCATCAATGCTCCTTATTATTTCCTTCCTTTTGCATGCCTTGAGTTTATTTTGCTCTCCTTTTTTGTTTTCTTAAGGCAGTAATTTAAATCATTGATTCGAGGCCTTTCTTCTTCTTCTTTTTTTTTTTTGTGATAGAGTCTCACTCTGTTGCCCGGGCGAATGCCATGGCATTAGCCTAGCTCACAGCAACCTCAAGCTCCTGGGCTTAAGTGATCCTCCTGCCTCAGCCTCCCAAGTAGCTGGGACAACGGGTGCACGCCACCACACCTGGCTAATTTTTTCTATTTTCAGTAGAGATGGGGTGTTGCTCAGGCTGATTTTGAACTCCTGAGCTCAAGCTATCCTTCTGCCTCAGCCTCCCAGGGTACTAGGATTACAGGCTTGAGCCACCATGCCTGACCTTCTTCTTTTTTAATGTAAGTATTTAATGCTATAAATTTCCCTGAGCATGATTTGGCTGAATGACACAAGTTGATATGCTGTATTTTCATTTTTGTTCGATTAAAAATATTTTCTAATTTCCTGTGACTTCTTCTTTGAGCAATGGTTATTTAGAAGTGTGCTCTTTAATTTGCAAATATTAGGGATCTTACAGATAACTTTCTGTCATTGCCTTCTATTTTAATTCTGTTATGATCAGAGAACATACTTTGTATAAGTTCACTTCTTTTAAATTTCTTAAGGTTTTGTTTATGGTCCAGATTATGGTCCAGACTACCTTGGTGAATGTTCCATGCACACTTGAAAAGAATGTATATTTTATTGTTAGATGTATTGTCCTATAACTGTCAGTTAGGTGAACATACTTGATAATGTCTCTCGGGTTTTCTATAATCCTTCTTGATTTTATATCTAATTGTTCTATCAGTAGCTGAGAGAAGACTATTGTAGTCTCCAACTATAATAATAGATTTGTCTATTTCTTCTTTCATTTATGTCTGATTTTGCTTCATATATTTTGAAGCTCTGTTAGGTGCATACACATTTAGTATTGTTATTTCTTCTTAATAACTTTACACTTTTATCATTATGTGATATCCCTCTTTATCTCTGATAATATTCCTTGTTCTGAAACTTAATTTGTGTTGTTATCATATCACTAAGTGCAGAAAAAATATTTGACAGAATTCAACATCCATGATAAAAAATTGCAGCAAACTCAGAATAGAGGGAAACTTCCCCAACTTGATAAGAATATCTACACAAAACATAGAGCTAACACCATACTAACTAATGTGAGACAAGAACCTTCCCCTTTAAGATTAGGAACAAGCAAGGATGTCCCCTTTCACCACTCTTTTTCACCATCTTACGGATGTCCTAGCTAATGCAATAAGACAAGAAATGGAATATCTTCCTTTAGCATTTCTTTTAGAATAGGTCTGCTGTTGATGCTTTCTCTTAGTTATCTATCATCTGAGAATTTCCTTATTTCACCTTCATTCCTGAAGGATATTTTCTCTGGATATAGAATTCCGGATTTTTGAGTTCTTTTCTCTCAGCACTTTAAAATTGCTTTGTTGTGACCACCATAGTTTTTAATGAAAATCCCAATTATTCAAATCATTGTCCCACTGTATGTAATACATCCTTTTTAATTAGCTGATTTCTAAAAAGTTTTTAAATATATGGTCTTACTGGTTTGATTATGACATATTTAGACATGATTTTCTCTGAATTTATCCTTTTTGGAGATTGCTGAGCTTCTCGAATAGGTAAATTTGTTCACCAAATTCAAGAAGTTTTCACTGACTATTTCTTCATACTTTTTTCTCTGCTTTCTTACTCCTCACCTCTGAGACTCAGTGACATGACTATTAGAACTTTTTATATTGTCTCATTGGTCCCTGAGACTTTTTCTCAATTTTCTGTTTTTTTTCAAGTTGGATAATTGCTTTTGATTTAGCTTCAAGTTCATTGACTCTTTCCTTAGTCATCTCCATTCTGCTAATGAGCCCATCTACTCAGGTGGGTTTTTTTTCCAGCTATTGTATTTTTCAGCTCTAAAATTTACATTTAGTTCTGATTTTATCATTTTCATTTCTCTGCTAAGAACTTCTCTCTTTCCATTAATTAAAAGTGTACTTAACTTTATCTCATGGAGTATAGTTAAAACAGCTGATTTAAAATCTTTGTCTGGGTGGCTCACGCCTGTAATCCTAGCACTCCGGGAGGTGGAGGCGGGCAGATCGTTTGAGCTCAGGAGTTCGAGACTAGCCTGAGCAAGAGTGAGACCCCCGTCTCTACTAAAAATAGAAAGAAATTAGCTGGACAACTAAAAATATATAGAAAAAAAATCTCTCCCTTGATAGCACTGATGAAGGAAGCCAATATACAGAGAGGTCCACGTGGCAAGGAACTATGGAAGGCCTCTAGTTACTGCGAACAGATTCCAGCTGATAGCCAGCAAGTAGCTGAGGCCCTCAGTCTAACAATCCTCAAAACACTGAATCCAGCCAACAACCATATGAACTTGGAGGTCAATCCTTCCCCAGTAGAGCCTCAGATGACCTCCAGCCTTGGCCAACACATTGATTGCAGTCTTGTAAGAGATCCTGAGGCAGAAGACCCAGTTAAGATGTGCCAGGATTCCTGATCCACAGGAACTTTGAAATAATAAATACATGTTTTTTAAGTCACTAAGTTTGTGGTCCTTGTTACACAAAACTGTGTAACTAATACAGTACTTCATTGTTTGGGTGTGCCATGGTTTATCTGACTACTCTATGTGTAAGCATTTAGGTTTTTCAATGTTTTATAATTGCAAACAACATTGTAATGCGTAACCTTGTGCATATGTATTTTCTTGTTGTTGGAGGTGTATCTTCAGAGTAGATTCCTAGAAGTAGGGTTGCTGGGTCAAAATGCAAATGAATGTCTAGTTTCATTAGATATTGTCAGATTTGTCTCTAGAAGAGTTGTCCCAATTTAAATTCCCACCAGTAATATATCAGAGTACCTGCTTCTCCGCATTATAACAAACAGAACATATTGTCATGTTTTTAAATTTGTGCCAGTTTGATAGGTGAAGAATGTTCAAATATTGTTTAAATTGGAGTTTGTCTAATTATGGGTGATTTTAACATTTTTTTACAATGTTTGAGGGCCATTTTAATTCCTTTTTGGTGATGGATAAATAGTATGTTGGGAAATCTGAGAGCAAATCTATTCAATTCATCAGGATTTCCAGAGCTCAGGATAAGTTTCAGGAATTATATTCAAGGTACCAAGAGTTTTAAATAAGCTCATTGAGTGAAAGGTCTATGTGAATGAGTTGGTTAGCTCCTTAACTCTCAGGACCTGGTTGTTGTTCACATTAAAGGGGTATGAGAAGAATGTCTTTAGGGAAACATGTTGGCTGGAAGTAGCATAGTAGTAAAAGGAGCAAAGGTTTTGGACTTAATTAGATCTGAGTTTGAATCCCAGATCTGCCCCTTCCTAGGAAAGTGAACTTGGTGAATTTACAGAACTTCTCTGAGACTTAATTTTTTCATTTGTGAAAACTAAAATAGCAAAGTCCTTTTCTGGTGGTTGTGCAGGTTAAATATGATACTATATATATAGTTCCCAGCATACAGAAGGCTTTTCATAAATGTAAGTTTTGTTCCCTCCTTTCCTTTTACCCCCTCACTAATCAAGGAGAAAATAGCAAGAATAAAAATCACAGAAATAAGTAATAAAATAATTATCCATATTCTGGACCTTTGGGAACCATCTGAAGAATTTACCCTAAAACTCAAAGTTAAACATAGAAATGAAGTTCTTGGTTGAAATACCTTCCCCCTTTTCACTGCTTCTCTAAACCTTCTTTTATTTAAATTTCTTCGACACTTACAACCTATGCCACAAACTCAAGCATTTAATCATTTTTACACATTTACTCAATAAGAACTTGTTGAGCACCTACTACTTCACTGTGATCACTATTATAGTCACATCCTACACAATGTCACAACATGAGAGGATTTTAGATCTGACTTGGTCCGACCTCATCATTTTACAAATTAGAGGAACTAATCCCAGAGGGAGTAAGTTATTTCTGTAGTAAGTATATTCCATAGCAAGTTAGTAGCAGAATAATGAATTCAGGTTTCTTGATTCTCGAGTCAATGCTAATCCTACAATTTGTAGTGGCTTTTCTGATTCTTTTTATATAGTCCATAAGTTAACCTGAGAACCTTTATGAGAAGAGCAAAACAACCTAAAATTAGTAAGCAGCTAACAGCAGGCTGGCTGCTCAGGGCAACATACTGCTGATGGATTTCAACAGATGGATCTCTCAAACCCTTTCCAAATTCCAGCTAGTTGATAAATGAATCACTCCTTTGTCACTATTCAGACAGGATTGCTGCTGTTTCCTCTGGCCTCCCTGCACTTAGACTAGGCTCATTTAGAGAAAGGAAGGAACACAGAGATGTGGGCTGGGAACTTGGCTTCTTAACTTGTCTGCATGTCAGAGGCCAACAGAACACATTCTGGTTAAGAACAGCTGTCTGATGTACAGGTTTGTTTATAACCAAACTGTATCCTGGGGCCTGTAGTTGTTCTGGGAAGAGGCAACGAAGGATGAGTCCTGGTCCGTCTCTGGTCACCAAAGTCGATTTCATTCAATTCGAAAGAGTATCTTCACTTACGTGCACATATGGAAGTAAAACTCAAGGTAAATCAAGTAGGTGGGACGGGGAGGAGGGGATCAGTAAATTCACACCTAATGGGTAAAATGCACACTAACTGGGTGAAGGGCACCTTTATAATTTTGACTCAAACTGCACAAAAGCAAATTATGTAACCAAAATGTGTGTACCCCTGTTAAATTCTGAAATCATAAAAAGAAGAGTATCTTCGATGTTTCAGGTACTATTAAATCTCCAGGGATATAGCAATCAACACAACACTATTTCTGTCTTCAAGGAACTTATAGTCTAGTTAAGTTTACTGTCATGAACACAAATCATTACGACGTAAGGAAGTTTGAAATAGGTGCTATAAAAGAAGCCGAAGTAGTCTGCTGTGGGAGCAGAAAGGGAGGAACAAGTTAATTTCCAGTAAAGCAAATAGGATTGGCTTCACGGAAAAGCTGGTATTTTAGTTGGGTTCCAAAGGATAAGGATTTTAGTGACTAGGTCAGATCATGGAAAATGTGAAAAGACATGTAAGGGTTTAGGCTTAAATCTATAGGCAGATTTTTGAAAAAAAAAAATGATGTGATTCAAGCTCTGTTTTGAAAGAATAATTCTAACTGCAGTATGGAGCTTATAGCGCAGGATAACAAGACTAGAAGCAGAAAGTAGTTTTTTCAAGAGTCCCCAACTATTATTTTGTTGGAATCTGTCTCCCCCTTTACATCTAATAATATTTGCTTTATATATCTGGGTGCTCTAGTGTTGGGTGCATATATTAATATACTTAAACTTGTTATATCTTCTTGCTGGATTGATACCTTTATCATTACATAATTACCTTCTTTGTTTCATTTTATTGTTTTTGACTTAATGTCTGTTTTAGCTGTCATAAGAATAGCTACTCCTGCTCACTTTTGGTTTCCATTTTCATGCAATATCTTTTTACATCTCTTTACTTTCAGTCTATATATGTCTTTACAGGTGAAATGAGTTTCTTGTAGGCCTCATATAGTGGGGTCATTTTTCTTTTTATCTATTCAGCTAGTCTATATATTTAAGTGAAAATTTTAATCTGTTTACATTCATGGTTATTATTGATATGTGAGGACTTATTCCTGTCATTTTATTAATTGATTTCTGATTGTTTTTTATATCCTTTGTTCCTTTCTTTCTCTCGTATTGCTTATCATCGCAGTTTGGTGGTTTTCTGCAGTGGTCACATTTGAGTCCGTTCCGTTCCTCAATTCTGTGTTTGCTCTACCGTTGAGTTTTATACTTTTGTGTGTTTTAATGATGATAGATAGCATCCTTCCACTTCCAGGTGTTGGATTCCTTTAAGCATTTCTTGTAGGGCCAATTTAGTGGTGATGAATTTCCTCAGGTTTTGTTTGTCTGGGAAAGACTTCATTTGCCTTCCATTATGAAGGATAACTTTGCTGGGTATAGTGTCCTTGGCTAACAGTTTTTTTCTTTTAGTGCTTTGAATATGTCATCCCATTCTCTTCTGGCTTGTAAGGTTTCTTTGGAGAAATCCACTGTTAGTATGATGGAAGCTCCCCTATAAGTGAGTAGTAGTTTTTCTTTTGCTGTTTTTAATATTCTTTGTTTTTAGACACGGGGCTTGCTGTGTCATCTAGGCTGGAGTGCAGTGGGTGCAATCAGAGCTCACTGCAGCCTCAAACTCCTGGGTTCAGGTGCTTTTCCTGCCTCAGCCTCCCAAGTTGCTTGCATTACAGGCATGTGCCACCATGCATTGCTATTTTTTTTCTTTTGTTTTTAGAGACAGGGTCTCACTATGTTGCTTGTGCTGATCTCAAAATCCCAGCCTCAGGCAATCCTCCTGCCTCAGCTTCCCCAGTCACTGGAATTGCAGGTGTGAGCCACCATGCCTGGCTGTCTTTGACTTTTGACAGTTTGACTGTAATGTGCCATGGTAAAGCCCATTTGCATGGTATCTGTTTGGGTATATCTGAGCTTCCTGTATCTGGATGTCTCATTCTGTTGCTAGACTTGGGAAGTTTTCAGCTATTATTTCATTAAATAGGCCTTATGCCTTTGGGCGTCTCGTCACCTTCTGAAACACCCAAAATTCCAGTTTGTTCACTTTATGGTGTCCCATATATCATGTAGGCTGTTTTCATTGTTTTTTATTCCTTTTCATTTTCCTTTTTTTTATCTCACTGGATTATTTCAAAAGACCTCCCTTCAAGTTCTAAAACTCTTTATTCTGCTTCATCTAGTCTATTGCTGAAGCTCTTGAATTAATTTCATACTTTATTCATTGAATTCTTCAGTTAGGTTCTTTTTTATATGTATCTCTTTGGTGAATTTCTCATTATATCTTTAATTGTTTTTCTGAAAACTTTGTATTGTTTATC